>NC_056600.1:7755978-8081802 GCF_018340385.1 Cyprinus carpio | reverse complement strand
CTCAGACTGAGTGGAGGGGAGGGCCGGTGCTCTGGGAGGCTGGAGTTGTATCATAATGCTGTGTGGGGCTCAGTCTGTGATGATCAGTGGGACATCAGCGATGCTCAGGTGGTCTGCAGGCAGCTGGGTTGTGGAGCAGCACTGAGGGCTGATGGGAATTCAGTCTTTGGTGCTGGTGAAGGTGTTGTGTGGCTGAACAAAGTCGAGTGCAGAGGGAATGAGATTCACCTGTGGGACTGTCCTCTCTCCCTGAAAAACCACACTGACTGCTCCCACAATGAGCACGCTGGACTCACCTGTGCAGGTCCACGCAAAACACGAACAAATATTATTTATTTTAAGCATTTTTAAGACAATCATTATTTTGAACGTGTTTTTGTGTTTGACAGATTTTACAGATGTTCCAGTGTCCTCTACTCCTGCCACAACAACATCAGCTTCTCCTCCAGTGCGCTCAACATCAGTCTCTCCTCCACAAATTCCTCCAGCAGCGACTCTCTCCGTCCCCCCAGTGCTTGTGATTGTACTGGGAGTTGTGCCCTTACTGTTCTTAGTGCCACTGCTTATACTGATTCAGCAGAACAGAGTGATGAGGAGAGGTAGGAGAGATCCAGAGACTGTCATATTGTGTCTTATTCGGTGTGTGATCAGTCATGTGTTGTGGACTGACAGCAGGTTTGTCTGTTTACACTCACAGCTCTCTCTAAGAGGAGACACAGGACGATGACTGAGGCCGTTTATGAGGAGATTCAGCACAGACACAATCACTTCACTCAGAGGGGTGAGTAGCTGTCATAGTGTCTGATGTGTTGAGATCAACAGGGTATTACTTTATTCAGAGTGTTGAGTGGAGTAAATCACATTGATTAATTTGTGCCCTTACCAGTTAACCACGTTTTATAATAGTGTAGTAAAGAAAGCATGGTCCCTTTAAGCCTATTCACGCTGTTCATTCTGTTCCCATTCCTATTGGCTGTTAGTTACATCAATCAGAGGGTATGTGCTGAGTTACGTGTGTATGGAGATTTTTTTTTAGCAGTAGTAGAGGTTGCTCACATGCTCATTGCATGGTCGGAAAAGCTGCTGTTCTGTGCCGGAGCAAGAGCACCAATCAGCGGGAACAGTGAAATGCAAACTGTGTGTTTATACCACTTGTACTGTTGGTGAGTGAACTGTGCAACTAACGTGTTCAAGAAGTTAAGTAAACGCTATGGAAAAGATCCTTTTGTCATGGCTCATTCCTCCCACTCATCCACATAGGCAAACACATAAACGAAACTAACTGCACGCACGACAACTGGTGTCAGAAGTAGGATTTCATCTGGAAAGTATGAAATGAGAGAAAAGTTGGACACTGGCGAAACAGCACATACGGCGGAAGCGGATTAGAAGTACGATAATTTTATAGCGCTCTTTTCAGGGTGAGACACAAGCAGGCTGACGTCATCGCACCCAATGAGAACTGTGTTGACTCAAGTACAGAGTGAATTGCCAGAGAAAAGAGATTTGAATGCTCCAAGAGAACATCTGTAAAGTTTGAAATGAAAAAGAAAAAAAAAAGAAAGAAAATATAAAAGAGAAAATAAGACATGTCTCAGGAAGATTTGTGTCATGGAGCTATGGCAGCAGCCCCTGATTCCAACCAACCCCCAGACTGGCTTTAAGACAATGCTCGAAAACCAAAATATAAATAATGAGCAACTGCAAATGATGATGGCTCCACTATTGACTCATATCACAAGTTGTTCTCCAGCCCCACAAACATCAATGTTCACTGCACCCAGAGGTTACACACGCAAGAGCTCCCAGCCAACTGTCAGGGAAAGGAGGATGCCTTATTCAGATTCAACCCTCCTTCAAGATTATACTGAAAGGTCACGCAACATCACAGGTGGGCCATTCGCTGCAAAGCTAGAAGTAATAAAACAAAGCTAACCCCTCCACCGAGACTGGCACAATGCAACAAAACACTGAGCTTGGCTCCCAGCCATTTCCACATACTTATGTTGCTGAACAAAGATCTAGTATGCCTCATTATCAAGGCCAGCCAATTGCTGTAGAGGGTCCCAAGGAAAAGCTTGCTGTTTCTGATGGTAGTGGAGATTGGGAATCATTTCTGGTACCATTTGAGCGGCAGGCCAGGAAGTATGGTTGGACGGGAGATTACAGAGTGGACTGTTTCCAGAGGAGGTGCAATGCTAAGTCACCTTGGCCTACCCTGGTGTGGAGCTTGATCTGCAGGACCAACTCGCTACAGATTTCTTCCTCAAGGAACTTCATAACCAAAAAGTTGGCTGTGGAACAGCTGCAATCAAAGCTTGATATCCTCACAGCCAGAGAGACGAGAAAGCTGGAGGAAGTAAATCAGGAACGGAGGAGAGGACGGTCTCCAACACAAGATGGCACAGCACTAACAAAAACCTACTCGCCGAGCCCCAATCACGCTGGAGCTGGTTTGTGGTATCACTGTGGTGAAGAAGGGCATTTTCTCAGAGATTGTGTCAGGCTGTTAACTCCGCAACCCAACCCTAGTCAAAACAGTAACGATCAGAACCATAGTACCACTTCAAAAAGGCTAGAACGCTGGAGGAGCCAATCCCCCACACCACAGGTGAGGCATGCAAAAAGCAGAGGCCCAAGCTTGCTTACTGATGTGACTGTGAACTACATTTCAACACAAGCCGTTGTAGACACAGGAGCTGAAGCAACAGTTATCTCAGAGGCTTTGTATCAAGAGTTTCCCCTCAGTAAGCAGATGGCTACAACACAGACATGTCTCCACAATGCAGAAACAGAGAAGGACATGAATGTCAAATGTGGACTGAAAGTTAAATTCCAAATTGGCACCTGGTGCACAGAATAGGAAGTCTTTGTGGCTCCGATACGTGACCCTGTCCTTTTGGAGCTAGATTTTTTGCAGGCTGCAAACGTAACGATCCATACTAGTGGCAGAGTGTTCATTGCAGAAGAACTAGTTCCCACTAAGATTGTTCTGTGGCCTCAGGGAGTGTTGTCACAACCATGGAGTGTCGAGTGATTGTGAGGCTTTGCAATCTTTCCAGTAATAAAACCACCTTACCAAAAGGGGTGTGTCTTGGTCTCTTAGTGTAAACATATCCAGATGAGGGCTTAAAGGATTACAAACAGCGGGACAAGGACTGTGGTAGCCCTCAAGAACAAAGTGATGACACATATCTTTTAAGAAGACTAACAACTGCCACAGACCTTCCTGAGCATCTCCAAGCCCTGTATGTCGCTTCAAATGGAGCATTAAGTGAGGTGCAGCAGCGACTTATTGAGCTTCTGATCTCATACAGACTTCTCTTCACTGTTTCAGATGTTGACCATGGCCTCTTAACAGCTGTCACACACACAGGATAAATACTGGAGCTGCGGGGCCAGTATGCCAGCCAGTCAGATAGACTACCCTTGGATTTCAAGAGGAGGAGGTGAGGCATCTCATTGCTATGCTAGAAGCATGAGTCATAACACCTTCTGCCTCAGAGTGGGCGTTAGTTCGTAAAAAGGATGGAGGCATTCGCTGGTGTGTTGATTTCTTGATTTCTTCAGTGGGAAACTCTTCTGATTTTCTTGGATGACATCATCATCCTGGGCAAAGGGGTGGATGAGAGTCTGGATCAACTTGAAGCTGTATTCCAGCATCTTTTCAGCTATGGATTAAAGCTAAAGTCATCCAAGTGTCACCTGCTTAAAGAAGAAGTTCTTTTCCTGGGCCATGTGGTCAGTGGCGAAGGTACTTGGCCCAACCCATCTTTGATTAGTGTACACGAGCTGAAGGCCTTTCTTGGACTGTGTAGCTACTACAGGAAGTTTGTTCTGGCATTTTCTGAGCCAGTCAGCCCTCTTAATAAACTACTAAGGAAAGAAATAACATTGTTGTGGACTGAGGAGCACCAGAATGCTTTCACACAGCTCAAAGAAACGTTAACTTCTGTACCTTTGCTTGGATATCCCTTAGTGGAGGGAAAATACATCCTGGACAACGATGCATCAAATCACAGTATTGGTGCAGTGTTGTCACAACTTCAGTGGGGAGAGGGGATCTTTATCACTTATGCAAGCACACACCTCACTCTGGCTCAGAGGAGATACTGTGTAACGAGACGAGAGTTGCTAGCTGTTGTTTATTACACCCGCCAATTTCGACACTACCTGCTTGGAAAGAAGTTCCTTCTACGCACAGATCACAACAGCCTCACCTGGTTGTTCCGTTCAAACATCATGAGGGACTGGAAAGAGTTGTGTCAGTACGATTTTGACATTGAGCACAGAGCTGGAAAACAATGGATCGGATACTCATCGATATACTGGTCCCATTTCCTTTGTCCAGTTCAGGAAACAAGTACGTTCTAATCTTCATTGACCAGTTCACTCGATGGGTAGAAGCCTTCCCTGTGCCAGACCAAGGGGCAGAAAACTATGGCTAAGACTATGAGTTCGTCTCCAGGTTTGGTGCACCACTTGAACTGCACACAGACCAGGATCGAGTAATTTGAGTGGTGCATGACAATCGTCTCAAGCCCTATGACTGTGAATTGATTCCAGCGAGGGACAGACGACAAAGGAGTGAGATCCTGCAAAAGATCAAGAATACCCCTGACAACCCTATTATGCAAGAACCTCTACATGAGCCCGAACCACCTGCATCCCAGGGTAGCAGTGGAACTGAATCCATTTCTTCTGACCCAGAACCCCAGGAAAACCAGGACAAGGAGAGAAAGCGGAAGCCAGCAGCTTGTCGACACAGAATGGAACTTGGACTGATGTCAGACATAGGAGAACAAGAAACAATCAAGAGAACTCATTAAGGAAGAGAAATTCAGAAGACGGCCAGATACAGTTAGAACAGTTAATGTTTTACTATTGCTAACCCTTTACTAACCCTATGTATAGGTTCCTTAGTTTCTTGGTAACTGTCTGGTTAATGTTTTGTTGTTGTTGTTGTTGTTGTTGTTGTTGTTTTTGTACTGAAGGGACTCAGTACTGCTAAAGGGGGGATAGTGTAGTAAAGAGAGCATGGTCCCTTTAAGCCTATTCACTGTGTTCATTCTGTTCCTATTCCTATTAGCTGTTAGATACGTCAATCAGAGATTATGCGCTGAGTTACGTGTGTATGGAAAGTTTTTTTTTAGTAGTACTTGAGGTTGCTCACATGCTCATCGCACAGTCGGAAAAGTGCTCTGTGCCAGATCAAGAGCACTGATCAGCGGGAACAGTGACATGCAAACTGTGTGTTTATGCCACTCGTACTGTTGGTGAGTGAACTGTGCAAATAACGTGTTCAAGAAGTTAAGTAAACGCTATGGAAAAGATCCTTTTGTCATGGCTCATTCCTCCCACGCATCCACATAGGCCAACGCATAAACTAAACTAACTGCACGCACGACAATAGCAAAAGGGTAGTGTTTTTTGGCAGATTGATTGCTATTTGTATAACCCCAGTTTTACTACATATACCATGGTTGAACTATGGTTAGTGTAGCAAATCCATGATTAATTTGTGGTTACCATAGTTTAACTACAATAACCATAATTCATTTTTGTAAAGATGTGACCTTGCCTATCATTTGAAAAAATATAGTGTTATATGATCCAGAGATATGTGATTGTAAACATATTTCTGTGGTTCTGCTTCCCAATCACAGGAAGTGTCTTTTCTGAAGAACAGCACTCTGGGTACGAAGATGCTGATGAGTTTCTTTCAGGTTAGAGGAATAAAATGTAATAATGTAACATACAGAAATTTGAAATTATTTGAAAACATTCACCTCAGGTGTGCATTATTTTCTAATAATTCAACTGTATACTATACTATGGTTTCCACACCTCAAGACATTGTTCAGATGATGTATTTCAAGACATTCATCAGGTTTTTGTCCTTAAAACGCTCTTGTGTGTAGGAGTAATTTTTTACAGTTCTTACCCCACGCCTCCATTGCTCATTTTAAAACATAATTTTAGAACTGTAATGGAGGCTTAAAATGGGCCGAGCAGGGCTAATAGGCTCGGGCCAGTAGCACGAGGCCAAAATAGCGCTGTGTTTCCACCATCGGGCCTGAAGCTCCGTTGCACTTCACTAAAACCCGCCCTTTACACGCCTCTCAGGAACAACGTCATGCAATCCAATAATTTCACCAACAAAGAGAAGTTATCAGAAAACTAATAAGAAATAAATCACTGGAACATGTGCGATCACAAAACGAACACGATAACAGTGGCCTTTTGTTTGCATGCTTTGTTTATTTAAATTCAAAAACATCAATTTTACTATAAGTGATGCATTGAGCATAATGAATTAATTTATCAGGCTTGAAAATTTGTCACAGAAATAAATGTATTTCTATTTTATTATTGTATTTTTAATGCTGAAGCGTTATGGAAAATAGCTTGCTTATTCATCGAAGACTGTTTCTGTTTATTGTAGTAACATACATCACATTTAGAATGAATGATAATTTCTCTATTTTTATAAAAGCTCCCGAACAAAAACCATTATTGTATTTTTATGACATAGGCTATGTGGAGTTGTCACGACACGCACACCAAAAGGTAGATCCAAGTGCAGTATGTTTATTGGGGCAATCCAAAAATCATAAACCTTGCAGGGTCAACATTCCATCCGTCCAAACAAGAAACACAAACAAAGAAAGGAACCCGAAACCCATGGACATTAAACAGCCAAAACACGAAACCACGGAAATCCACTAGGGAACCAGGGGAAAAAGCAGGGAAACAAGGACCTCAAAAATGACATAAACACCAGGGTATTTAACGACAGTGTCAAACATAAGGTTAATTCAGTTCAGCAAACACTGAACACGATGAGCAGCAAGGCTAGTGGGAAACCAGTGTGACATTAAGCAGTGACAATACAGGGAGAGGTGAGACATCGCAGTGGCAACGCAGGGAGAAAAGAAGGTGACATGTGACTACCCCCGTAATACAATGACAGAAACAAGCTCCTTTCGCAGAACACCCATGGTATTTACAAGACAGGTGACCACAGGTAAGGTGACAGCTGAATACTGAACAGTGATGAGCGCTAAGGCTAGTGGGAAATGAAGTTCTTCTACGAGGGGACATAACGGGAAGTGAGACCTCTAGTGGGCCACCCCAGTCGAGACACAGAACGACACACCGTGACACTACCCCCCCCTCTAAGGCGCTAGCTTCCAGATGCTTCCTCAGAACACAAGAACCACAAACAAATTGAGACCTGAGGGAGGTGACTGTGGTCGGCATGGTGGGGAGGGAACAGGCCCGTGTAGGGGAACTGGGCGCAGCGATGGGCTCCCCTGGTGACCTTGGCCTTGTCATTCAGGGATGCTCCACTGGTAGCACAGGTGGCTTTGGCAGATTCGGGGGCCATGGTGGACCCAAACCTCAGGGGACCAACGAGGGACAGGTCAGGTTCAGGTGTGCCACGGTGAACCCCGAAAGTTTCATTGGGACTCACGAGGGACCACACGGAGGCAGTTCAAGTGGCACACGGGACCCCGAAGTTCAGGGGACCCCACGGAGGGTCCAGGCATTTTTCCGGTGGCCACGGTGGAATTCAGTCCATTCTCGTTGATGCAGACGGCCAGGGAGGAATTCGCCATTTGAGTGGCCCGAATGCAAACCACTGCCAAGCGGGGGAGCCAGTAAGGAGCAGGCTGTGGGCGATGGCCAGGTGGCACGGGCATTGGGATGCATTGGTCACGGCCATCGGAACGGCCTCAGACAAGGGCACCGCCTCGGGAATGGCCTTGGACACGGGTATCGCCTCCGGAACCAATCTCGGGCCCCGCATCGGCCTCCGGAAACAGCATCGGGCACCGCCTCGGGAATGGCCTCATGTAACGGCATCGGACCAAGGACACCGCCTCTGGGAACGACCTCGGCATCCGGGCACCGCCTTGGACAACGGTCTCAGGAACGTTCTCAGAACGGCCTCAGGAACAGCAGTTGGACAGGCCAAGGGCCTCGTGATCACCTCTAGGGCATCGGACACCGCCTCGCGGAACGGTCACCTCTCTGCATCGGGCAACCGCCTCGGGAACCACCTCTGCATCGGGCAGCCGCCTCGGGACACGGCCTCGGCACCTCGCACGTCTCGTCGCGCCTTCCGATGCGCAGTGCCGGCACCGCCTCGGCATCGGTGCGGGCACCGCCTCGGCAGACGGGCAACACCGCCTCGGGCACCGGTTTGCTGCCTCTGTGCATCGGGTCTGCACTGCCTCGGCATCGGACACATTGCTGCATCGGGAACAGGCCTCGCCCACCGCATAACAGGCATCTCGCCATCGGGCACCGTCTCTCGGCATCGTGGCACCGCCTCGGCAATCGGACATTTTGCATCGAGGAACCGACCTCGGCCACCGCATCAGGCACCGCCTCAGCATCGGGCACCGCCTCGGGCCCCGCCTCGGCAAGGGGGCACCGCACTCGGCAACTGGGCACCGCCTTCGGCATCGGACCACTTGCATCGGGAACCGCCTCGGCACCGCATCAGCGGCACGCGTCGGGCCTCTGCACTCGCTCACGGGCATCGGCACCGCCTCTTGGCAACGGGCAACCACGCCTCGGCATCGGACATTGCATCGGGAACCGCCTCGCCACCGCATCAGGCAGCCGCCTCGGGCACGCCTCGGCATCGGGCACAGCCTCGGCCTCCAGAACCACCTCGAGCCCCGCCTGGTAACCTCGGGCACCTCCACCTGGACGAGCGAGTAGCGCCTGCTGTCGGCACGTCCTCCTGGACGGCAGCGGGCGGCTCCCGCTCGGGAACGTCCTCCTGGAGCCGGCAGCGGCCCGCCTCGGGAAAACGTCTCTCCTGGACTGGACAGCTGCAGCGGCCCGCTCGGGAACGTCCCTCCTGGACGGTCGCGGCCCTCTCTGGAACGTCCGCCTGGACGGGGCGCGGCCCGCTCCTGGGTGACGTCCTCTCTGAACGGGACGGCAGCGGCCTGCCAGGGGAACGTCCTCCGGGCTTTGAGGAACGGCTGATGCCTGTCCTCCTCCTCCTGCGGCCTCAGATGATGGCGTGCCGGTGGCTCCTTGACGGAAGACCAGGCGCGTTGAGCAACCATCTTGTCTGCCAACACAGGTGTAAGATTCGAACCATCTGTGACAGTGGTGGCGGACTGGCGGTCATCTCGTGCTGTGTGGTTGCTGGGCTGGCGCCATCTTGTGCTGTGGCGCTGGGCTGGTAGGTGGCCCTCTTGTGCTGTGGTGCTGAACTGGTGGCCATCTGGGGCATTGGCGCTGGCTCACGGCCGCTGATGTATTAAACACTCCTGGGACACTCTGGATCTGCACATCCTGGCAAAGTAGCTTAATACATCCAGTCTCCGCGCCATCTTGGGCTGTGGCGTTGCGCAGGGCTGGCGTCCATCTTGGTGCTGTGGCGCTGGGCTGGCGGCCATCTTGGCGCTGTCGCTGGGCTGGCGGCCATCTTGTTGCTGTGGCGCTGGGCTGGCGCCATCTTGTGCTGTGGCGCGGGGGCTGGCGGCCCATCTTGTCTGGAGACTCAAGTGTGGTTGATGTTATCCCACTGAGCGCCGATGGCACAGGGTACGGGTAAACCCCAAAAAAGTCTAGGATCTCCAGCCTTCATCTCCCATTGAGGGAAGGGTCATCCAGACAATTGTTAAAAAGTCCTTCAGTGCCTGCATCATTATAACCAACTCTCCGAGCCGCCATGGTCCAAAACATATGCGCCAGGCCACCCACCTCACTCCCCCTTTGACGAAGGGTGGTTAAGTTCCCGGAGGTCTCCCCCTACCGTTCCTCTCACGGTGGCTGGGGACCCGGATTCGAAATCCCACACCGCTGGATCTAGGCCTCACGGCCGTCCTTCCTGCCTCGTGGCAACAGGGGCTCTCGCGCATCGTGGGGCAGTTGGCGCCACCATGGCGGACTTGCGCTTCCTCTCCCCTCCCCGTCCGCCATGGTGAGACAGTGGCGACTGATCCGTCCCCCACGAGCCCAGGGTCGAGAGGGAAGCCACGGTTGAGAGCGATGTTGCACCCTCCTCTCGACCATTCCCTCCTTGTTCGACCTCCCCCTGGTTCCCGGAAGACCATCCAGGCGAGTTCCCTCAAACCTGCTCCGGATGAGCCTGCCTCTGTGGATGGGGGAGATAATCCTTCGAAAAACTATCGCTAGGATCTAGGTGTGTGACGGAGTCCTTCTGTCACGACACGACACACCAAACAGGTAGGATCCAAGTGCAGTATGTTTTATAGGGGGGGCAATCCAAAAAAATCATAAACTAGCCAGGCAATGGTCAACATCCCAGGTACTCAGTCCACAAACAAGAAACACAAACAAAGCAAGGAAACAGACGAACCAGGGTGACATGTAAACAGTCCGAAACAAGAACATCACTAGGGAACCAGTGAAAACGCAGGGTGACATGCAACAAGGACTCCGTAACAATGACAGAAAACAAACCAGGGTATTTAAAGACAGGTGCAAACAAGGTAGTGGGTGGACAGCTGAATACAATGAACAGTTGATGAAGCAGCTAAGGCTAGTGGGAAATGAAGTTCTGACGAAGGGTGACAATAAGGGGAAGTGAGACCTCTAGTGGCCACCCAGGGAGACACAGAACAGACACCGTGACTGGAGTTAAACTCTCGAGACGAGACTTATGACAGATAATGTTACTACACGATTGTGATAGAGAATAAGAAGCTGACGTCTGATTTCTTCAAACGGTCACATTTACCATGTTTACTATGGTAACGTTAATAGCCTACCTAGCGTACATATTCTTTTGCATCACTTATAAATATTTTTGCCTTTTATGGTGATTATAATCCACATCGGATCGGATCGAGTTATTTCAAACACTCGCTGCTGACTGAAGTGCAGGTTTGAGCACAACTTATTTAAAAAGTTTTTATGCTGGTGTTATAGCTGTTAGCTTTCGGAAATATCTGCGGCGTCTGAACTCTCTCCAGATTGCGGAGAGACTGGGCCGCCTTTGTTCTCATAACCACTCCTCTAGGTCCAGCTGGCCCGCTTTGGCCCAAGGATTTCATTGGGCCAAAAAACCCTGGCAGTTGGCCCCGAGGAAGCACCGACGAGGCACGATCAAGCCCTGGAAGTGACAGTGGAAACGCAACTGGCCCTGGCACGCACTAGCATGCCCGCTTTTGGCCCGACAGTGGAAACGCGACTATTGATAGCATAGTAGACTATGAGGCAAGTCGCTTTTCTTCCATCCATAAGTAATAGGAGTGCACCATCTTGGAATTTCTAAAGTCTTTGGTAATGCGGTTAAGACATGCCTGGAACTACTGTATCCACCTTTTTCCTGCACCCCATGAAGCTTTGCACGAATCATGTGAGTAACTTACCATGATTACACTGTAAACAATCAGTGAATCCTTTACGAATGAGGTGGACATCTACTCACCCTTAAACCATTAATAATAAAAGTAATTTAAAAGTGTAAAAGATTTCACATATTACTTTCAATAGTACCATGAATAACACCAAAGGCTAGATGATTTCTGCCAGACTAATCATGCTCATGTTAAATGTCACTGGTTAGTAATACATACGTGGGCCTTGTGCTTAAAAATTTTAAAAACATTTTCTAAAGATAGACAAATATTGTATTTATCTGTTTTAGAAAACATTTTTATAAACACAACTGATAGGATTAGAAATAAAAAGGAGAGACGATTACGATTACATTTTACAGCATCCATGTGAAAACAAACCTGGAAAGAGACAAGAGATTCTTAGTGCATTCCAGTAAATTATTCATGGCAAATAGCCTATTGTAAATGAAATCAGGAGGTCAGACCACAAATGCGTTTGTTGCACAAATGTTTTTTCCCCTCCCATGTTGTTACAGCAGAATACAAAGGAAAATGAAAATAATGAGGAAAAGACTACAGCAGACTGAAAGGAGCTCTTCTTATAGATATTCTTATTATACCGTGTCATATTAAAATACCAAGTGTCATGTTATTCTATAGACATCTGAAAACTGAACATATAATAAAACTTACAACTTACAAACTGATGGATAAGTATTATTTTTAGTACAACTTTTTAATCTGAAATGTTTTTTTTTTCAATCTTTTAGTACAGATTATTACAGAACTGGAAGTGCATCCCATAATTTAAAACAGAGTATAGGCTTTCTAGGAGGAAAATGGATACCTATCTTTAAATTTAGCAGTGAAAGAAAATGGAGCACAATGTACATTGTTATTTTAAAGGTTTGTTTTTATTTAAATTTCTCAGAATCTGCGGTAGGAGCACACCTTACTATAATGATGTCACCACTGGTCCAACAGGTCAGTGAATCAGTAACTTGATCACAGGATTTCACTTAGTTAATTAACCTACTGAGCTTGTGAACAGTAAAATCAAGTTTTAATTCACACCCTTTCTTGATTTTGCTTTTAACTCATTTAAAGAGCAACAAGTCACACCAGAGAATTATGATGATGTAAGCCACTGTTGGACTGACACATCATACTACAGGTTTATTTCTTTAATTTATTCATTTTATTATTTTGAATATGCATGTATAATTTTTATGGGTATTTTATTTATATTATATCATTATAATCAAGTTATCAAGTTATATCAAGTTATGTGCCTTTTGATTGTCACATTTTATTTTTTATTTTTGTTGCAGGTGACATATCAGAAAGCTATGATGATGTTTGTCATCATAAGACGGCTCTCCAATAATAAATCAGGGTGTGAGTTTTGTATTTACTTTTCAAATTGACTGGGTCCAGTGGTGTTTTTCTTTTCTTTTACTATAGTTCATTATAGTGTTATATAAATTATATAGACTTAGTTTTTTATATTATATATTGTAAAATATTAGTGTATTTTGAAGTGCACTGTGGGATTTTGTTAGTGTAATTAATGACAGACACTTTTATATCAGAGGGAGATCTGGAGGAGTATGATGATGTCTGGTAGACCTGTCTGGTATGTTACTGTGAAGTGCTTTACCTCACACTGATTATGTCTAGTTTTCATCACTTAAAATTATAATGCAATGCAAACATTTGCTCTTGTTTTCTGACAGCAGACTATGATTATTTGAGAGAGGAGCCAGGAAAACTGAGAGGGACTCTTTAAGTCAGTGACTACACCCACTGCCTTACATCGTATTACAGTATTACAGCCTTTAGTTGCTCTTCACTTAAAGATGTTGAATGTACCAACACAACTGCATTTAGCCAGTGTTTGCTGTTGTTACAATTATTAGACATTAATAGAAAACATGGACATCAGTTCAATACAAATATAGAACAAATTCATATAAAGACAAAGGGTGTTTAACATGTTCTTTTGTATTTTGACATTTATGTGATCATTTTAAAAAGCTTAAGGTGTCCAGGTCAAAAGCACCTGCAGAACAAAATGACCCACATGCTTTTTGCTTTTTGCTTTATTAAACAGTTATATTCTTTTGAAAGAAAACGTTATTGCACACTGCTATGTATTGTAAATGTATTTATCTTATGAGTGCATTTAGGAAAAAAATAAAAATTATTCTATTTTTTTTTCTGATGTTTAGAGTTTCTTTCAAATATTTTACATTTTATTTAGACAACAATAATGATGACAAGTTCAAATTTTCTTCTTTATTAAATTTGCAATGTGGAACATTTGCCTTTTTATTGCCATCTCTGTTTTAAACATAAACTTGTACGTTATCAGAACATATAATACATGATCAGGGAAAATGAAATGGTTGTATCTCTAATAAGACATTTGCAGTAAAAAAGTTTATAAGTATGAAAGATGCAATTAGAGAGTTAAATTCAACAAAAATTTAGATGCAAATTGAGACAAAGAAAAATAAAACTTTTACCATTGTTTTGCTTGTGAAAAAAGAATTGTGCATACAAATGTAATAAATAACAAATAAAAAACATGTTTAGATGTTTAAACATGTTAAGAGAAACATATTTTTGGTTTTCATAAAAACAAATAGCATCTTTGAAGACAAGATTATGAATCACATTTGTAGGGCTAAAAAATGTAAGAACTTAAAGCACCCCAAAAATGTATTGGTTATGCTACAAACAATAAATAAATACATAAATGTGCAGCTGTTTCTTCCACAAGACCACAAAATGAACAAGTCTCATCAATATCAGAGTATTTTTGGAGTTAACAGGGTAGATTTTATAATAAACTTCCTTAACTTTGTTGGATATACAAAACTTGCTCAGCAAAAGCCAGGTATTTTTCCAATATTATTTCCAATCTATTTCACCAGTAGAATTTACCTCTTGGAGATCTTTCTTTTCATTTAAAGATGTTGTAAATATGCCTGTTGTTGCACTTCCTGTCTAAAATGTCAATACCACCGAAGTAAAAAGCAGGATATATAATGTAACCCTTACTAAATATTAGGTGATTTATAATTAGTTGAACCAAACCTTCTGGGATAGCTTATATTCCTTTGATGGAACTGGGAAGTCATTGCAATTCTAAATTTGTCCTAAGTTAGAACATTGCCAAAATCATCAACCACAGACACAACACAGTAAAAGTTGTTAAACCATCTAAAGAAAATACATCATTTTTTAACTTGTGAGGCCTATTTTTCTAAATTAAATCTACGAGTATTTTATAAATTTCCTTTATAACTTTGTTATAAATAAACAGACAAAGGGCATACTAATTAATATCTATTTGCTAAAATTTGCTTTGAAATTTGATGGTAGCATTAATTTTATAAAGCGCACTCTAAAAATGCATGTTTAAATACAACCCAGCGCTGGGTAAAATATGGACAAACCCAGTGACTTGGTTGTTTTGACCCGGCGGTTGGGTTACTGGCCAGAAAGTTGGGTTAAACATTTAACTCAACTGTTGGTTAAAAACAACCAAATCGCTGGGTTTATCCATATTTTTTTTTATTTTTTTTTTTAAATGTTTTTTATATTAGTGTATATGGTATTATTTTTTAGTTGGATTTTTATTAGTAGCGATTCTGATTTTTGATCTCATCTCTGTGGGTGTTTGGCTTTGATGCTGTAAATAAACTAGCAAGTTTCCTGTCTCCTGTAAGACTTCTTCACAGTATATTTTTGTGTTTCTTCCCCTCAGAGAAGCATCTTTATGGGTGGGAAGTAGGAGGTCCTAATCAGCACTATATATTTTTATATATATGGAGAAATTCATAAAAGCATCCTCTGATTTGTCACTGAAGTTGTTTGATGATTTCCTCTGTTGTGTCTAATAAGGTAATAGCGAGTGTGATTGGAGGGGGATGGACCTCTTTCAGTCTCATTAAGGGGGCTGAGAGGATGCCTGTATTTCTGTATCATCAGAGCGGAGAAGTTTGTACACTGGTTGTTGAGTTAATCATGCCGAGGATGATGGGAAGATGCCTGATACTCATTTACTGTCTTCAGTTGTAATACTCATCACAGCTGGTGTGTAAAAATGTAAAAAAGGGATGAAGCAATGTTATTTCCACACATTATCTTATTAATTCACCCAAAAATGAAAAATTAGACTTTGTTTTACCAACCTGGAAGCATTCTAAGTGTACAGTATATGACTTTCTTCTTTCAGACGAATCCAGTCGGAGTATAATTAAAATTGTCCTGGCTATTTCAAGCTCTATCATTGCAGTCAGTGGGTGTTGCAGTTGAACAGTCCACAAGTCGTAAAATAAAGCTTGCAGACTCTTAATAAAATGTGCCGCACACGGCACGGGTGAATAAAGGCCTTCTGTAGCAAATCCATATGTTTTTGTAAGAAAAATATCCATATTTCAAATTATAGTTGTGTTTGAGTTCTAAATTTCAAAATGTTGACCTCTTTAAACTATGAATTTAAGGGTCTACACAAATTAATTTTATACATAAAAATAATTTTTAGCAAAAATAAAAGCTATAATTATCTGTGTTCTTTCAGAAGTCAGGCTTGTTGGAGGTTTTTGCTGCTCTTGGAGGTTAGAGATCCTTCATGATCAGACGTGGATGAATAAAATAGGTTTTGTTCTGAAAGGTTTATTCAAATACTGTTTTTTTGTTGGTTTTTTTTTTTTTTTTTTTTTTTTAGAAGTCAGGTTGGTGGGAGGTTCTCACTGCTCTGGGAGGTTAGAGATATTTCATGTTCAGACATGGATGTCACTTGGATGGATGCACTGCTGCTGAGCCTGCACTGAGGCGAGCTCCGTAGCAGACTACTACCCGACAGTCAAAGCGGCAATACGTCACGAAGGTGCAGACTCTGAGGGTTTAGGATGCCATCTGAGACAGGGCCTTTATCAGGCAATACAGGCATGCTGAAATGGAAATGAAACCAAACCAAAATATGAATGTTTCATTACCCATAATAGGGGCACTTTAAATACTTTTAGAGCTTTTAAAAGTGTTCAAAGAGTTTAAGTGAATGTACTGTACGTTTTATTTTTTGCAATCAGCCAATGTTTTGTTACATTTTATATTTAAAATCTCCTAAAAAATGCTTTGCTTTCACAATGTTTGAATTTATCTTTGCAGTCATTTTTACAAATAATGCAGTTTTTGTAGTTACACTGCATTGAAATATTTTATATATAATAAATAATAATATTGAGTGACTGACTTCCTAACTTTTCTGGCCTCACTTGACTTCATGAAACAGAACACCCCTGCGACACACAAAGCAGGCAATAAGCTATAGACCTCATCCTAACACAAAACACCACCACTGGCAACCATCTGGTTACTCCACATCTCTCAGATCAATTCTTTCTTCAATTCTTTGTCACTCTGCCTTCATGCTCACCACTGACTCCTCCTCTCATATCCTTTCATCACAACTTCTGCTCTCTTTCACCTACAGTACATGCTTTTCCTCGGTGGTCTCAGCATTCCTCTCCCCACTAACCACTTATTTTTATGTCAACAAAGCAACAAACATTCTATGCTCCATATTAATATCCTGTCTTGATATTATCTGTCCTCTAAACTCCAGGCCAGCACATGCAACACCCACATGCACCCCTGGCTTACAGATGCTTTCAATGACCATTGAACGAAGCTCAGAGCTCCTAAGAGGAAATGATGCAAGACTGACCTGAAAAAGTACCATTCTCCCCTCTCCTCTTTCTCTTCTAGTATTTCTGCTGCCTACTCCCAAAACAGAATCAGCAACACCTCAGACACCCTGAGACTGGATTTCAGAACATTCTTCTCTTCCCCCCTCCACCTCCTGTGACTCCTTCTCTGACTGCTGATGACTTCACCAGCTACTTCACTGAAAATATGGCAACCATCAGCAACCAGTTCTCTACACCACTCACCCACAGGTGACCTTCATCCACACACATTTAATTATTCCCTTTGTTGTTTCCCTTTATGGAGGGTTTGGTCTCCAAGGTTCTCTGTGCCAGCCATCCAACAACTTGTCCCCTAGACCCAATTCCTTCTCACCTACTTCAGGAGATCTCACCAACATTGCTACCTGCTCTCACTCAGATCAGCACATCCTTCACTACTGGAAATTTTCCCACTGCATTTTGAGCAGGCTCAGGTAACCGTACTACTCATAAAGCCGACATTTAACCCCACAGCAGTTAAAAATTGCAGACCACCAGTTTTCTGAAAGTGAATTTGATACAACATTTGAAAGTGTTGTATTCAGTCAGCTCTTTTCTTTCACAGAACAATATACTTAATGACAACCAGTCTGTCTTCAAAAGAGGACACTGTGCAGAGACCACCCTATGGACCATTTGGTGAAACTTTGCGTCCATGAAAGTGTGCTGTTTTCTAGAGTTTTCTTTTTTCATTGGTTGCATAGACACACACACACACACACACACACATATACAGTATATATATATACACACACATATATATACAAACACACTACTCACAAAAAGTTAGGAATATTTGACTTTCTGGTGACAAATTTATGGAAAATGGAAAATTTTATGTTACAGTGATATTATATCATGAAAGTAGGGCATTTAAGTAGAAGCATGCAATGGTAATTTCTTCATCTCAAACTATATTTTGAAACAAAAGCTATCAACAGTGGTGGGTATACCACAACAAAAAAAGAAAATGTCTCAATGACTTGTCATGTGTCCTTGAGCATAAATTACAGCTTGACAACGACGTCTCATGCTGTACACAAGTTGACTTATTGTCTGCTGAGGCATGGCATTCCACTCTTCTTGAAGGGCTGCCCTCAGGTCACTGAGGTCCTGTGGTGCAGTGT
The DNA here is from genome assembly GCF_018340385.1 of Cyprinus carpio. Classification (NCBI taxonomy): domain Eukaryota; kingdom Metazoa; phylum Chordata; class Actinopteri; order Cypriniformes; family Cyprinidae; genus Cyprinus; species Cyprinus carpio. The sequence continues at coordinate 8,063,574 of NC_056600.1, read as the reverse complement.
TATGACCCTCTACATGAAGACTCAGCTGATCCCATAGGTTTTCTATGGGATTCAGGTCTGGAGAAAGTGCAGGCCACTCAATTTGAAGTACCCCAGCCTCCAGCAGCCATTCCCTGATGATGCGACCACGATGAGCTGGGGCATTGTCGTCCATGAAGATGAAATCAGGCCTGTATTGCTCATGCAGAGGCACATTGACTGGATTAATGATGTTATTCAGGTAGTATTGCCTTGTCACCGTACCATTCAGAAGGTGTAAGGCAGTTCTGTGTTGACTAGACACACCTGCCCAGACTGTAACACCAGACAACAGTGGCTGATGCATAGAATTCTGCTTGACGTCTCCAACACCGTACCATTCAGAAGGTGTAAGGCAGTTCTAATCACCTTTCATCAGAGAACAGCGCTGAGGCCCACTGGTTCCTGGTCCAGCACAAATGCTCCCTGATGATGACGCCTGTGCACGGTGGTGTGGTTAGGTACCCTTGCATGTCACCTAGCACGCAGACCATGCTGATGTAAGCAATTTTGAATGGTCTGACGTGACACTCGGTGGCTCTCACTTTCCTTTAAATGTGCCTGGAGTTGAATGGCATTCATCATGCAGTTCCACATGATGCGACATTTCTTGCCTAAGTGCTCCAGCTCTGCTGCTGTCTACACCAACTCAGCAGCCCGCAAAGCCAGCACCTACCTCCCATCCTGTTCAGCCCGCTAAAGCGCAGCAGACACGGGGATGCGCTACCCTCTTCTGATGCGCCAGGAACCCCAACCCAAGATTGCATTGGACCCGGCACCTCAGATGTCATCCTGATCTGCAAGACTGGAAGAGGATGAGGTCAGATCTCGCTACGGCCGGACTGCCCCTCAAGCAGCCTCTCTTAGACCTCTTGACACCCCGTTCAGTTCTGGGTACGGAGGGAAATGTGTTTTGTGCGAACAACCAGTCCGTTCATACGCCCAAGCATGCAGCCGCTGTGGGAAAAATAAAACACAAACATTTTCAAAAAGAGAGCAAACTTCCTCTTCCATTACTCAGAAGTGTTCACTCGAGTTAACTGGCCCCCTGAACTTTTACGAAGTGCATGGACGCGGCTCTTTCCCCTCTGAGACAGATGGGTATCCGCATTCTCAACTACCTCGACACCTGGCTCGTTCTGGCTCAGTCCGAGGCAGAATTAATATCACACAAGACCCTCCTCCTTAGCTACCTGGAGTGCCTCGGACTCAGGGTCAATTTTGCCAAGAGCAAGTTGTTCCCCAGCCAGCGAATATCGTTTCTGGGAACAATTTTCGACTCAGCCCATATGAGAGCTACAGTCGCGCTGAATTGGGCTCTGGCTATACGGAGGCTGGAGACCTCCTTCAAAATCGGTTCCACTCACCCTCTCAAAGCATTTCAGAGGATGCTGGGCCTTATGGCAGCAGCATTGCCGGTGCTACAGTTGGGTCTGCTTCGTATGTGCCCCCTTCAGCACTGGTTGAAACCACGAGTTCCATCACATGCGTGGTGTCACGGACGGCTGCACATCAGGTTGAGTCAGGCCTGTGTAACAGCCCTGGCCCCCTGGATGAACTCCCGTTGGATGGAACAGGGCGTGGCCATGGGAATGGTTTACAGGAGAACAGTTTTCAAGACAGATGCCTTCAACTCAGGTTGGGGGAGGGGGTGCTGCGTGAAGGCATGCCGACTTTTCCTGGAAATGCTAGCAGTATGTCCAGCCTGTCAGTTCTTCCTGCCAGTCCTAAAAGGACACCATGTGCTAATCCGATCGGACAACATGTCTGTGGTGTCCTACATAAATCGCCAGGGGGTCTTCTCCTCGAAGCGTCTCTTCACTCTCGCAGAGACCCTCACTCTCATCAGTGGCTGTGCACCTCTGCCCACCTACGGCCATTGGCTGGAGAGCGAAGGCCACTCATCCATCCAAGCCATGTGTGTGCACCTCTGACCACTCGACGGGAGCCTTCCAGCCTCCCAGAGTGAGTTTTGAACACAATTTCGGAGGCTAGAGCCCCCTCTATGAAATGCCTCTATGCCTTAAAGTGGTCTTTCTTCTCCACTTGGAGTCTAAACTGCGGCAAAGACCCCCAGACTACTGATTTGACAGAGATGTTGTCATTTTTGCAAGAGCTGTTGGATAAGGGGCACTCCCCATCCACGCTCAAAGTCTATGTGGCGGCCATAACTGCTTCTCACGCCCCTATCGAGGGCCAGTCCATGGGCAGACACAGCTCAGTCATCTGCTTTTTAAGGGGTGTCAGGAGGCTGAATCGGCCTTGTCCCCCTACCGTCCCTTCATGGGATCTGCCCACAGTGCTGAAGGCCTTGAAGGGCCCCACCTTTGAGCCGCTACCAGTCTGCCAGCATTCGGTCGCTATTGCTAAAAACAGCCTGGCTCCTAGCACTGGCATCAGTAAAGCGAATGGGGGACCTGCAGGCGCTGTCTGTTAGCCCTGCCTGCCTGGAATTCGGGCCTAATGACACTAAAGTCATCCTGAAACCAAGGCATAGTTATGTACCTAAGGTGCTCTCCACTCCATTCAGAGGACAGGTCATTACGCTCTCTGCACTTCCTCTCTCTGAAGAGGATAGAGAGCTATCTCTGTTCTGCCCCGTCAGAGCCCTGAGAATCTATACTGAGCGCTCCGCCCCCTATGGGCAATTGGAGCAGCTCTTTATCTGCTTCGGTAACCGCACCAAAGGGCTCCCGGTCACAAAGCAAAGACTTTCTAGATGGATAGTAGACTCCATCTTACTAGCATACCTTGGGCCTTCAATGCCCCATGGAGTACGGACCCACTCAACTAGAGTTATTGCCTCATCCTGGGCATGGTCCAGTGGTGTGTCCATCATGGATATTTGTTAGGCGGCCGGATGTGCCTCGCCATCCACATTTGCAAGGTTTCATAACCTGGAAGTCCCGGCCTTACAGGCCAGGGTCCTTTCCACTTGAAGTGACATGCACTGCATAAACAAATCCGACAGGGAGTCCTTGACCGTATCTCACTCAAGCTCTCTTGCATCAATTCACCTGTTAGCGCTCAACCCCTTGGTGTCGAAGCTACAGGAGTACTTTGGAACAATTAACCAGGCCAGGTGTGACCTCAGGAAGCTCTACACATTTTAGCTTTGGATTATTGTTAACTTCTTAGGGGCAATGATTGCTTATGGAAGTTGATATCGTTGTCGTTCCTCTACATTGCACGGCGTGATTGTACTGAGTTCCCATATGCATCTAGCAAGACGCAGTACAAGTGTAGTATCGAAAGGAAAACTTGGTTTTCTTACTCAACGTAACCTCGGTTCCTTGAGATACAGGGACGAGTACTGCGTTGCTAGCCGTGCTATGTAGCTGCATGACTCAGTTGTCGCTTCAGTCGAAGTAACCTGAGAATCCTGTGGCGAGTGCCCGCTTATATAGCCAGACGACCCGCCCATTCTGGCAGGCTTTGGCAGGACGTGGCGGGCTTTGTCGCCATAGGCTTGTGCAGCTCCGCTGCCTAGCCATTGGTTCGTTTTTAATACACTGCACGAACCAATGGCCGTGCAGTTTCACTGTGTAAATAGAGAAAGGCTTCAGTTCAGGAGAAAAAAGACTTTTTCCCATATGCGTCTAGCAAGATGCAGTACTCATTCCCATATCTCAGGGAACCGAGGTTATGTTAAGTAACCGACTATGTTGTTTATTTGTTTTTCGTTGTTTTTTTTTTTGGCCAACCTGTAGGTAACATTAAATTTAATGATGTTAAACATTTACCTGTTTACATGAACTAAAATTTTCTTATTCATAAATCGATAAAAAAGTCCCCTTGTCAAGAGTCTCTCTGTGCTCACGCTGCTTCTGTTCTCTGCTGCTGTAATATTGACAGCCACTAATTATTTAGCAAAACCTTTGGCGTTTTTTATTTTTATTTTAAATTGACCATTACTGCCACTGTTTTTCAAATGAGTTAAGACTTGCAAAGAGGGCTGATTGATTTGGGCGGTTTTTGAAACCTACTATCAAATGTACAATTTATTGCCTAATTAAATGTAAAAGAAACATCCCACTGATGTTTCTGTAGCACGCCTGATTTTATTCTGACCTTAAAAATCAAACAAGAGTGGTTTTAAAACTAAATCTCACACATAAAGCTTGTGTTCTTGGATAACTGCTGAAACCACCTTATTTAATTTCTTAAACTGATAATTGCGCAATATCTAGCAATAACAGATGGTGAAAGCACATCCCATTATTGTATCATTACTGCTTTTCTGTAGACGGCATCAGTACAGCCTATTGCTCTATAGGGTGGAGTTCAGACTAATGCTTTGCTTGTAAATGTCACTGAAAGGAGGTTAAAAATTAATTGTTTGATTGTTTGTTTGCCATAATATGCCAGTGCCCTGAGAGTTGTCCACTGTCCGTTAAGTAGGAGAGTCATTTAGTAATCAGTTTTATAAGTGTGGCAAACAGTGTATTCTTTTAAGTAGCTTTAGGACAGCATAGTCTCACATACAGAACTTTGAAGACAAAAGCTCAGATTAACATGTTATACTATAGTACTCAGAAACGATGAATGTATAGTACAGAATGCTGTAGCAGACAATGAGCACGCTGACTCTCTCTGCTGGCCACAAGGTGAACAACATGCTTATCTTCCCTCAATGAGAATTATGGTTTTTGTGGGCCATCTGAAACCCCTTGTGGAATTAGGTAAATTTAACTTTGGTTAAAGGAAATATTTTTTAAATAAAATCTTAAGCTAAACATTTATTAATCAAGTGTTTGTTTATTTTTTTAAATTAAATATTATTCATTTTGTTGAGAATGTTGAGCATGTTTTAATGTCATGCTAACATATGTATACACTAATAGACATTTTTAGGACATTTGCAGTTAGTTATCAGTGCTTTTATCTCGTCTCTGCAGGTGTTTGGCTTTGATGCTGTAAATAAACTGGAGAGTTTCCTGCCTCCTGTATGTCTTATATTTCTCTCTCTCTCTCTCTCTCTCTCTCTCTCTCTCTCTGTGTGTGTGTGTGTGTGTGTGTGTGTGTGTGTGTGTGTGCATCCCCTCAGTGAGGCATCTTGATGTGTGGGGAGGAGGAGTTCATCAGCTCTAACAGTTTTGATGTATATATTTATATATGGTGAAAGTCAGAAAAGCGTCCTCTGATTTGTCACTGAAGTTGTTTGATGATTTCCTCTGTTGTGTCTAATAAGGTAATAGCGAGTGTGATTGGAGGGTGTTGGGCCTCTTTCTCTCTCATTAAGGGGGCTGAGAGGATGCCTGTACTTCTGTATCATCAGAGCGGAGAAGCTTGTACACTGGTTGTTGAGTTAATCATGCTGAGGATGATGGGAAGATGCCTGACACTCATTTTACTGTCTTCAGTTGTAATACTCATCATAGCTGGTAGGTAGAGCATTAAAAAAGAGACATTAGAGCCTGTTTTTAGACATTAGAGTAATTTTTAGAAATATTGTATTTGTGTAAATTACTTGCTTTAAATATTTTGATTATAATGTGATGTTTTAGATTACAATATAATCATAAATTAAGTCACAATATACGCTCTCTCTCTTCCATTTTCTCTGTTCAATATACAGACAGAGTGAATGTGAGGTTGGTTGGTGGTTACAGTCGCTGTGCTGGTAGAGTGGAGATTCTTCATAGAGGTCAGTGGGGAACAGTGTGTGATGATGACTGGGATTTGGCTGATGCTGCAGTGGTGTGTAGAGAGCTGGACTGTGGAGAACCTGTAGATGTTCTTGCTAATGCACACTTTGGACAAGGATCGGGACCAATCTGGATGAGTCACATCAGATGTGCTGGTTCAGAATCCACCTTGAAGAACTGTATATCAGGGGGATGGGGTAAAGATTTCTGTAATCATACTAGAGATGCCGGCGTCATTTGCTCAGGTAAACAGTCCCAAACCCTGCCATCACTGAAAATATGTTCCTTATTATTTAAAACAATGTATTTCATTTAATCCTTTTGTCTAATTTTTAAATTTTACTTCCGATACATGCAAAGGTGCGTAGTAACAAGTTCAATTTTTTATTACATTTATTTGAGTAACTTCTTTTTTTGGAAAAAACACTTTTAATAGTTTTACTGTACTGTTTTACGTTTACTCTATTTCAGTGTTGGCTTATTAGTTGTTTTATTAACAAAAAATGTTAGAATATTTAGTTGATTTTTTCAGATTCTTCTCTTTATTTGACTATATTGGAGTGAGGTCATGATTATTTGACAATCACTGTGTACCACGAGCTAAGAGCGAATGCACTAGTGTGTTGGACTGCCCACATTTTGAGCAGCATTTGTTCTGAAAGTGGATTTAGGTAGTGATTATTTGACAGTTTTTGGGTAGCCCCCCAATGCTCTTACCAAGGTGTTGAATGGAAGATGTTGAGTGTAAGTTATTAAACGCATGACTGCTCTCCTCCAGTAACATCAGTATTTGATCCTTTTCGCACAGTTCAAGAAAGGTTGGAATGAGCTTTGAGAGTTTTTTAGAGTGCCTCCCTCAGTATTCTTCCTCCCCCTCTCTCTCTCTCTCTCTCTCTCTCTCTCTCTCTCTCTCTTTCACACACACACCACACACACACACACACACACACACACACACACACACACACACACACACACACACACACACACACACTTGTGTATCAGGTTTACGGGGACTCTCCATAGGCATGTTGATTTTTATAGTGTAAATTTTCTATCCCCTTACCCTAATGCTATCCCTAACTGTATATATGTTTTTAAGCCATTTGGTTTATGAGGACACAGGTTTATAAGTGTGTCAGAAATAATGCACCAAAGTGTACAAAATGTTTATGAAATTACAAACAAACTATCCTGTCATGGGATACATGCAAGACATTTGGTGTTCAATGGGAGCACTGAGTGTGTGTTAAATTTAAAAATAAAAAAATCTCAGCTTGACAGGCTTAAGCTTTGGTGAAATGTGACTGTTGTGAAAGTGGAGCTAATGTTAATGTTAAAGCATTTATATTTTAATACATTACTTGTCAAAAGTTTGGAACCATTATGATTTTTACGTGTTTTTATTGTCTCATTTTAAGTCTCTTATGCTTGCCTAGGCTGCATTTATGTGCATTTATGAGTTTATCCACAGAGGCCATCTTTTGTGTAGTGCCAAGTGATAAAATAAAAATAAAATAAAATAAAATAAAATAAAATAAAATAAAATAAAATAAATAATAAATGGTAACCTAGACCACTTGAGATGGATTGACCCAATAACAAAGACTATAAATTATAAAAAAGTCCATGTCCAAGTCCATATACCAAAAGCATCAATGATGATTTAATTTTTAATTTTTTTTTTTTAAATGCAGTTGACAGTAAATTTAAGTAAATCTTATTCCTGTGTAAATGCATTTATTCCACCTCTGTGCAGCAATAACCAGTAACATTTATTCACGATAATGATGCTCATTCATAGTTAAAAATTTATATCCTTTGGCATCTTATGTATTCTATCTATTAATATTCTATTAGATTGTTATATAAGGATCTTTTTTTAACATTCTAATTTATGTTATGATGTTCTTTTCACATGTTAATGTATACGTATTGGTGTTTGGAGAGTGTCTGGCATCAAAGCATTAATTATTGATAAGAATAGATAATAGAAGTGACAATGTATACTGTATGTTTTGTCTCTTCATGCTTGTCATGTGACATACAGCAGCCACATTAGCACTGCATAACTTATATAGGCTTATGTTTTATTTATTTTATCCTTTTTGATCGAGCTATTCCCAAATGTGTTAACTATATCATGAAATATCTCAATTCTCAAATATGTGTAAGTAAATGCAGTTTTCACCTTTATAGATCATGTTAGTACCAGATAAGGGTGTCATGCCATAAAATATTTTAAATACGACTGACTTTGTATTTAATGAAAAACATTGTAATTAACTAATTATAACACTTTCATTGCACAGAAAGAGAGCAGAGAACATTAGAGTGTATTTAATTTTTAGTGAATTTTGTCTGGCTTGAGTTTAGAGAGAGTTAAATCACATTATATTTAATTATGTTTTTTGAAGTTGTGAAATTAATCTTTTACATTTGAACGCGTATTTGCACTTAGCCAGAGAGCAGAATTCAGTCAGTTAGCGCGCACGGGGGAGGGGGAACGTACACCGGTTTCAATGGGCATGACGCCTCTGTTTTTACCGCTTCATTTTCTCCTGTGCTCCACAGTTTTATATTTCTAATCAGTCAGGTATTTTCATTTGTTCCAACGTGTAGAAATTTGTAGTTTTTTTTTTTTCATAGTCATCCTAGTTCAGGGCACCATAATGTTTGTTTGGGACACAGTAATATGTAAATTAAAGCAGTCACATATATTGTTGCATGTCTACTGTAGCCATCTTTAGCTCCTGCTTGTTTAGGGAGCAAATCCCCTGAAGTTTTTTTTCTTCGGTATATAAAAGTCATGCTCAATTGGGATGAAACAACTGGGTTTTTGAGGCATTATCTGTGTTTTCTTAGAAGTCAGGCTGGTTGGAGGTTCTCGCTGCTCTGGGAGGTTAGAGATACTTCATGATCAGACGTGGATGTCAGTGTGTGACGCTGCCTTTGACCAGCAGGATGCAGAGGTTGTGTGTAGAGAGCTGGACTGTGGGGCTCCTGTACAGGTGCTGGGAGCAGCTGCTTTTGACAAAGGAGACACCCAGATGTGGACACAAGAGATTCAGTGCAGAGGAAATGAATCTCAGATTCATATGTGTCCAACGTCATTCAGATTTACACCAAAATACAACTGTTCAAATAAAAACAGCGTTGGACTACTGTGTACTGGTATGTGTTGAGAGTTCAAAAGCAAAAATGTATTTAATTTTGATGAGTTTCCTTGAATTTATTTTTTTTTTTCACATGCATCTGCAGACCTAGTAAATGTGAGGCTGGTTGGTGGTCACAGTCGCTGTGCTGGTAGAGTGGAGATTCTTAATAGAGGTCAGTGGGGAACAGTGTGTGGTTATGGCTGGGATTTGGTTGATGCTGCAGTGGTGTGTAGAGAGTTAAACTGCGGAGAACCTGTAGATGCTCTGACTGATGTTGAAGTTGGACCTGGATCTGGACCAATCTGGATGAGTGGTGCAATGTGTACTGGATCTGAGTCCACACTGAAAAAGTGTGGATCAACCACATGTGATTTTAATGGTGTGTGTCATGGTAAGAGTGCTGGAGTCATCTGTTCAGGTAACCTAAAACTTAATTTATTAAAAAGAAAAAAAGTAATGTATGTTTTCATTCATTCAGTCTAAGTGTTTTTTCCTTTTTTTTTTTAGATGTCAGGCTGGTTGGAGGTTCTCGCTGCTCTGGGAGGTTAGAGATACTTCATGATCAGACATGGATGTCAGTGTGTGACACTGTCTTTGACCAGCAGGATGCAGAGGTTGTGTGTAGAGAGCTGGACTGTGGGGCTCCTGTACAGGTGCTGGGAGCAGCTGCTTTTGACAAAGGAGACACTCAGATGTGGACACAAGAGATTCAGTGCAGAGGAAATGAGTCTCAGATTCACCTCTGTCCAACATCACACAAAAACAACTGCTCTCATGACAACAGTGTTGAACTAGTGTGTGCAGGTTAGAGCAGATTTCTTTTAGTACACTAAAATGTCAAAACGTATGACACGTATGTTTTCTTTTTACTTCTTTATGTGATTCTTCCCTCACCACTCTATTTCTCTCTGTTTATACATATTTCTTATTTTGTTTTCAATATATAGACAGTGTAAATGTAAGGTTGGTTGGTGGTAACAGTCGCTGTGCTGGTAGAGTGGAGGTTCTTCATAGAGGTCAGTGGGGAACAGTGTGTAATCTTGGTTGGGATATGGCTGATGCTGCAGTGGTGTGTAGAGAGCTGGACTGTGGAGAACCTGTAGATGCTATGTATGGTGCTCATTTTGGTCAAGGATCAGGAACAATCTGGATGAAAATTGCTTTTTGTACTGGTTCAGAATCTACACTGAAGAACTGTGGATCAGTAGATTCTACTTTACTATGATTGTAATCAAGATAGAGGTGCTGGCGTCATCTGCTCAGGTGGGTTGCTCCAAAGTTCATTGTCTTGCTAAATATAAAAATGTGGAGCACTAATGATCTACATTCCTTATATTTTTAGTCCCAGATTTTATACTGATTTTCTTTTAACAACAAAAAGAATCTCAGAAGTTGTGATTTAATGATTGATTAATCTCATAGAGCTGGATCATTGGCATAAACTGCCTACTTATACTGGAAGAGGTCATGACATGAACCTTGATGAACAAAAACTCATTTATTTTTACATGAAATTTAGTGGTTGGTAAACATGCAATTGATGATTCCAGAATAATATACTCCTGCACAAATCCAACTAAACCAATAATTAGTTCTTCCTCAGAAGATCTTGTCGTACCAGCCCAGGACCAGTAAACAACCTTTTTTTCCTGGCATAAATACATATGCATTCTAACTCCTTGAAGTTTCTTAAAGCCAGACAATCTGATATGAGCTTGCAGTCTTGACAAGGTTTTTTTTTTTTCTTTTTTTCTCAGTAAATAGACTGTGGGTGTCCATGGGTGTGCCAACTATGGTCAACCACTAATGACATTATTTCTAATAATTTACTTTATGTCAGTAACAGACAATTTATAGCCTAACGTTTATCTTAGATCAGTAGTTCATGTACTGTGCATTAAAAAATGAAAATATATATAAATGTTTCATAACATTTGTTAATTATCTGATTGTACATAAAATAATTATCTGTAAGCATTGTATAATATATATATATATATATATATATATATATATATATATATATATATATATATATATATATATATATATATATATATATATATATATATATATATATATATTAATCTTATTACCAAAGTTATTATAGCTTTTGTTTTATTTTAGATAAATGGAGGTTTTTTTTCTGTAATTTATTTCTCTCACTTCTTAAGGTGTCAGACTGGTTGGAGGTTCTCGCTGCTCTGGGAGGTTAGAGATACTTCATGATCAGACGTGGATGTCAGTGTGTGATGCTGTCTTTGACCAGCAGGATGCAGAGGTTGTGTGTAGAGAGCTGGACTGTGGGGCTCCTGTAAAGGTGCTGGGGAGCAGCTGCATTTGACAAAGGAGATGCTCAGATGTGGACACAAGAGATTCAGTGCAGAGGAAATGAATCTCAGATTCACTTGTGTCCGGTATTATCACAGAAGCATGACTGTTCTCATGATGATCATCAGGGGCTTCTGTGTGCTGGTAAGAGTTGGATTTGCATGAGAGTAATCAGTAGTTTAACTTGCGTTGTATGACACCCAGTGTAAAAACACTTGATGGTCCCCTGTCACCCCAACACCCTTACCTCACCTTACAGGAATGAATTAAAATGCATAAAATATAACCTTGTAATATTGAGTTGTACCATATTGGCCAAATTGGTGCTCTCAAGGCATCTTTTTAAAAATGTAAATCTGAATGTATTTGTTTCTCAGTGAATATACTGTCCCTGAAGGAATTTCAAAATAGTAGTGTTTATCTTGTTTATTTATTCTAAAATGTTGTATTTTGCTTAATAGTACTACATTTTGGATAAATTAATAATCATTGGCACAGTTTACTAAAGTATATACAAGTAATCACCATGAATGAGATGCATCAGCTATAAACAAGAAGCAGCTGATGAGATCAGTAAAATCAGACATTTAAATCAGTAAAATCAGGCATTAATGTAATTTATCTCATTCTTTTAAAGGGCCGTTTAATTATGTAAAAATATTATAAGAGATCCAGAAGCAACAGTGTGGCTATCTCTACACTACTGGGTTTCTTCACAGCATTCAGTTTCTAAAAAGGACCCCAAAAATTTCCCATATGCTTTGTATTTTAAGTCGAATAAACTGAGAAAATAGGTTTGTTTGAGGAACATGTCAACATTTATCTGATTGCTCAAATTACTGGTAGTTACACCCCTGAGGATAATAACTTGTAAACATTGATGGAAATATTTTCATTCCTTCACTCTGTTTTGTTTCTTTTGTTTCTCTCGTTCTCTGTATTCCCCTCTCTCTTAGATGCAATGAATGTGAGGTTGGTTGGTGGTCACAGTCGCTGTGCTGGTAGAGTGGAGGTTCTTCATAGAGGTCAGTGGGGAACAGTGTGTGATGATAGCTGGGATATGGCTGATGCTGCAGTGGTGTGTCGAGAGCTGGACTGTGGAGAACCTGTAGATGCTTTGATTGATTCTCATTTTGGGCAAGGATCAGGACCAATCTGGATTAGTGTTGTATTATGTACAGGAACAGAGTCTACACTGAAAAACTGTGGATCAGCAGGGTGGAATAAACCCTTCTGTACTCATAATAATGATGCTGGTGTCATCTGCTCAGGTGAATAACACTAAACCTTCAAGACATGCAACACTTTCTAACCCTTTTCTCTTGATTCATGATATGGAAAAAACTAAAAAATGCTTCCTTATCTATCTATCTATCTATCTATCTATCTATCTATCTATCTATCTATCTATCTATCTATCTATCTATCTATCTATCTATCTATCTATCTATCTATCTATCTATCTATCTATCTATCTGTCTGTCTGTCTGTCTGTCTGTCTGTCCATCCGTCCGTCCGTCCATCCATCCATCCATCCATGTATTAGGGATGTATTAATTATAACATTGAACTGTTTGGTGCAACATCCATGTTTCAATACGCACTTGTGAATTGCAGTTTTTCGTGTCCACTTATAACATGCATTTGAAAAAACAATGCTCCAAACATCTACCCTTGTAATACATTGCAATAAGAAATGTTTCTAAACCTGTTGCCTTACAAAAAAAGAACATATTTTTACTTCACAACATCAGTCAAGTGTTTAAAATAACTCCCTTTTGTGATCTGATATGGCTTCTTATCACAGAATGAGGCAGAAAATATATTCAGTATTTAGGATTGGGGTGGGATTAGAATTAGGCAATCAGGTAACAACTTCAAGGGGGGGGGGGGTGCGGGGGTTAATAATTTAGCTGGGGATTAAAAATTGGGCATAACACCAGGATGCTTATCAAAGAAGGGTAGTGCATGGTGGCAGCACTGGCATTCATAGCTGTCAGTGTAAACAACACTTTATCGTCTGTATGAAAACTGTGGCACAGCCTGTGTGTATCATAGAAGGCAACGAGCGGTGGCAGTGCTGGGATATAGCAACTCTATAAATTCTCTGGAGTATAAACAACTCTACATGTCCTAATGAATATAGCGGCACAGCAGTTAGTATAGACAAGCACTACACTCTGCTACTGAAAACAACTGCTTAGCTGGTCTTTATAAAGTGATACGTTATAAACTCATGAGGGCTGAAGCTGCCTGTCTGGCTGCTTTGTAAACAACAGCTGGGTCAGGGGAGATGTTTATATGATAAAGTAAGCGGGTGGAGTAATTTGCTCTCTAGCATGAAAAATGCCACGCTGAGGTGGGGCACCATTATATATTGTGTGAGCCAGTGTGAACTCGACAATAAACACCTCATGCTCCAAAACAGGATGTCAGTGCTTGTTTCTCAGCAGGTGAGAGGGTTTTTATTTGGAGAGGGGGCGGCTGCGCAATGGCTAAATAAGCCAGGAATTCTGACCCTCACAGCATCGCAATGTGGGCAGTTAGGGCCCTCAGTGGTGGCTTCTATGTGGGTACAGCCAGGCAAAAGATGCAAAGTTCAAGTCTGACGGAGATACTGTTGGGTGTATTCCATAATCCTCTTTGGCAATGAATCAACGGGCGGAGACTTAAGCATTTACAATGAAGGAGAAAGATTCTGATACAATGCTACTCAATGGCACTTATATAGGGTGCTTTTCATGTGCTTGAGCAACATTGGTCATTGTGATGCGTATGTGGTTAAGCCAATAAGAAAGGTGTTTCCCCAAAGTGTCACCTTACTGTACGTTGTGCACAATGCCAAGAGACTCTTTCGAAAGGGAACAGATTTACATGTGTTTATAGCACTCAATAATGGCCAATCCATCTTATTTTGGGTACAAAATAGGATAATACTTTTCTCAAAACAATTTTGAAGCAGATGATAATCTGTGCTTTTCTCTAGTGTAAAGTGTAAAGAAGTTATTTTTTGGGAATTACTTTTAAAAAATCATCCCTACTATCTATCTATCTATCTATCTATCTATCTATCTATCTATCTATCTATCTATCTATCTATCTATCTATCTATCTATCTATCTATCTATCTATCTATCTATCTATCTATCTATCTATCTGTCTATCTGTCTGTCTTGTTCTTATAATTTGTTGCCACTTGGATAGTCAAAAATAATACAGTAATTGAGAACAAAAATCTACAGTAATTGTTTTACTGCATTCTCACAATGAATTCAATCATTCACCCATGATCAATGCCAGGCACTATTTTTTGCAATACAAACAGGTAATACACACTCCAGACTTGCTGCTGGACCTCATCTGTGTGCTGGGAGGTTAGAGATACTTCATGATCAGACGTGGATGTCAGTGTGTGACACTGCCTTTGACCAGCAGGATGCAGAGGTTGTGTGTAGAGAGCTGAACTGTGGGGCCCCTGTACAGGTGCTGGGAGCAGCTGCTTTTGACAAAGGAGACACTCAGATGTGGACACAAGAGATTCAGTGCAGAGGAAATGAGTCTCATATTTCATTCTGTTCAGTATCAACATATAATCACAGCTGCACCAGTGACAATAACATGGGCATGATATGTTCTGGTAAAATATCAATATTCAGTGTCTCTTAGTTTATATTTGATATATTATATTTTCTGCAGCATTATAGAAGCTCTATACTGTATTTTGACTTTTTTATTCAGGTTACACAAAAGCCAAACTGATGAACGGTTTAGACTCTTGTTCTGGAAGAGTGGAGCTTCAGTTTCTCAATGAGTGGGGCACAGTGTGTGATGCATGCTGGGATATGAGAGCTGCCAGTGTCCTCTGTAGACAGCTGAATTGTGGGATTGCTGTGTCTGTTGTGGGATCAGACTGGTTTGGAGAGGGAAGTAATGAAACCTGGGCTGATGTGTTTGATTGTGACGGGAATGAAACAAAACTCTCAGAATGTTCCATCTCTTCATGGAGTCGAGCTGAATGTTCTCACAGACGAGATGTTGGAGTCATCTGCTCTGGTGAGAGGATTTTATTGAGCAAAAATGTTGAATATATACTGCAATATGTTGCAACATCTTAGTAAAATTTCTCATCTCCTCAGATTCCTCTCTGGCTCTTCATAATGGTCTGGTGCGGTTGTCTGGAGAGGGACAGTGTGAGGGGGAACTGGAAGTTTTCATCCATCAGGTCTGGAGGAGAGTTCTGCTGGACTCTTGGAGTCTCACTGAATCCTCTGTGGTCTGCAGACAGCTGGGCTGTGGCTCTGTGCTGAACTTCTATGGCTCCTCTTCATCCAGTCCTGAACACAGTCATGAGTGTGTGACAGGCTTCCAGTGCTCTGGGAGTGAAGCTCATCTGGGGAACTGCAGCTCTCCACAAACTCTCAACTGCAGCTCCACACAACAGCTGTACATCACCTGCCTTGGTGAGAACAACAACATCTGGACAGATTCTTCAGTTGTTTGTGATCAATAATGTGTTTTTCTTTCTCTGAATATCAGGTCGGGGGTCCATCAGGCTGGTGGGTTCTGGGGGAGACTGTGCAGGGAGGCTGGAGGTTTTTCACAGCGGCTCATGGGGGACAGTGTGTGATGACTCCTGGGATATTAAAGATGCCCATGTGGTGTGCAGACAGCTGCAGTGTGGAGTGGCCCTCAGTAACCAGCAGGTACCAGCCTGGTTTGGTCCTGGTTCTGGACCCATATGGCTGGATGAGGTGGAGTGTGAGGGGAATGAGACGTCCCTGTGGAGCTGCTCTTCTCCAGGCTGGGGAAAACATGACTGTCAACACAAGGAGGATGTAGGAGTCGTGTGCTCAGGTAAAAACTAGACTGCTGTAAATTTAATTAAACATTTTGTGATTTTAAAATAATATTTGTTTTCATTTCCTTTAAGATTTTAAAGTGATCAGGTTAACTGAAGGCTGTGAAGGGAATGTGGAGGTTTTCTACAATGGATCCTGGGGTAATGTGTGCTGGAACCAGATGGACAGAGACACAGCGAGTATGATCTGTCAAGAGCTGAACTGTGGAAGATCTGGTGATTTGTCTGCTTCTACACCAAGACTGAAATCAGCTCGTAACTGGCTGGATAAAGTTACATGTCGACCACATGATTCAAATCTGTGGCAGTGTCCATCTTCCCCCTGGGGACAGAATAACTGCAATGAAGATGAAGTCACCAAAATCACCTGCTCAGGTAAGACTGATGAAAAAAAGAAAAAAAAATACAAGATTAAATATATACTTCTATGTCTCTCTCTCTCTATGTGTGTGTTTTGTATATATATATATATATATATATATATATATATATATATACGTGTATAAATTTATGAACTGATTACAGAACAGAAAAGCTATGAGTCCCCTCGAAGCTATCTGACATGGTCATCATCTCCCCACCAGAAACAGTGTTCAGGTAAGTTTAACTTAGGGAAAAGAACATCATAACAGCCTATGTAATGTATTGTTCTGGGGACAACAGCAGGATTTTATCTCTGCATACTGTATACACCTGACCACACATGTACATGTACCCCTTGAAAGTGCTGCTGTTCTGACAGTGATATATTGTCAATTAAAGTGTTGTTTTTTCTGTGTGTGTGTGTGTGTGTGTTTTAGATCATGTTCCTCTCAGACTGCGTGGAGGGGATGGCCGGTGCTCTGGGAGCCTGGAGGTGTATCATAACACTGTGTGGGGCTCAGTCTGTGATGATCAGTGGGACATCAGCGATGCTCAGGTGGTCTGTAGGCAGCTGGGTTGTGGAGCAGCACTGAGGGCTGATGGGAATTCAGTCTTTGGTGCTGGGTGAAGGTGTTGTGTGGCTGAACAGAGTCAAGTGCAGAGGGAATGAGATTCACCTGTGGGACTGTCCTCTCTCTCCCTGAAAAACCACCCTGACTGCTCCCACAAAGAGCACGCTGGACTCACCTGTGCAGGTCAGAGCAATCACTGAGAAATATTACTTATTTGATCAGTTTAGTGCTAAGTAATATTTGAATCATTTATAAATTAAATGTTTTTATATTGCCAGATTTATCTGTGTCCACTACTCCTGCTACAACAACATCAGCTTCTCCTCCAGTGCGCTCAACATCAGTCTCTCCTCCACAAACTCCTCCAGCAGCGTCTCTCTCTGTCCCTGCAGTGCTTGTGATTGTTCTGGGAGTTTTGCTCTTACTGCTCTTAGGGCCACTGCTTATATTGATTCAGCAGAACAGAGTGATGAGGAGAGGTAGGAGAGATCCAGAGACTGTCATATTGTGTCTTATTCAGTGTGTGATCAGTCATGTGTTGTGAACTGACAGCAGGTTTGTCTGTCTACACTCACAGCTCTCTCTAATAGGAAACACAGGATGAAGACTGAGGCCGTTTATGAGGAGATTCAGCAAAGACCCACTAATAGACACAGTCTCCTCACTCAAAGGGGTGAGTAAGTGTTATAGTGTCTGATGTGTTGAGAACAATAGGGTAATCACTTGATTCAGAAAGGCAGAGTAGAGTAAATTACACTGATTCTTTTGAGGAATGTTTGTACATTGAAATGATATAGGGTTAGTTTTAGCCTATATGGTCCAATAGAATTAGGGGTTTTGGCTGATTTGTGATTGTGATCATGTGTCTGTGTCTTCCTAATGACAGGAAGTGTCCTTTCTAAAGAACAGCATTCTGGGTATGAAGATGTTGATAAACTTATTACAGGTAAGAAGGCACAAGTATAATAGTGTTACCTTCTAAATACAAAAACATGCACTTTAAAATTATTTTTTAACAATTACAATTCATCGATTTTTTATCTTCAGCAGGGGTCAAACCTGACTACTATAATGACATCACCACCACAAAAGGCCCATCAGGTCAGTGAATTTGTAACCAATCACAGGATTTCACTTAATTAAATTACTTGTTTGGTTAATGAACAGTACACTTAGTACCTGCTCATTTTTTCTTTGCTACTGCATAATTTAAAAGAGCAACAAATGACACCAGAGGATTATGATGATGCGATCACTGCTGGTGGGAGACATCATGCTACAGGTTTACTTCTGTTAATTATTTCTACATTTAAACACTATTTATATGATTTCTAATTATACATGTGTACTAGAGATGCACCGATTGACTGGCCAGGGACCGGAATCATCTGATATTCCGCATGATTGTCCCGGACCGGTGACTGGCCAGTCTCACATCTTGCCGATTCCAAGCTTTTCCATTTTGACATTACAGCTACGCTCACATTCACGTGTAAACTTTGTTATCATGGATGTTTTCTTCACTGTGAGTGAAGAAAACACAAAGCTCACAATTAATAATATGTGCATGGCCAAAGTAAACCATGCGGCTCGATTAACGCTTGCCTGGGACAAGTAGTTGTTTTTTTTTTTTATGCGAACATTTTACTTGCCTGACCGGACAAGTAGCCTGATTAAAACATCAATAAAAAAAACAGCACCTTGTGAAAGTATTCATACCTCTTCATTTTTTTCACGTTTTATGTTGCTGCCTTTTGTTAAACTGCTTTAAATTACTTTTTTCCCACATCAATCAACACTCAATGCACCACACTGTCAAAGCAAAAACAGAATTGTCACAGCTTCGTAAATTAAAAAAAATAAATAAAATAATAAAATGAAATAAGTACATTGCACAAATATATTCATACCCTTAACTAAATATTTACCTTTACAGTCTCAAGTCTTTTTTTTATTTGATGCGACAAGCTTTGCTTATCAGCATTTGGCAATTTTCTGCCATTATTGTCTTAAGCTCTTCACCTCTCAAGCTCTGTCAGGTTGGATAGGGCAGGTGCACATTTTCCGGTTTCTATAGAAATATTTGATTGGGTTCAAGCTCAGGCTCTGGCTGGGCCACTCAAGGACATTCTTG
Source organism: Cyprinus carpio (assembly GCF_018340385.1). NCBI lineage: Eukaryota > Metazoa > Chordata > Actinopteri > Cypriniformes > Cyprinidae > Cyprinus > Cyprinus carpio. The sequence goes on along the minus strand of NC_056600.1, from coordinate 8,044,492 downwards.
TCTATAAGGTGTTGTCTATAAGCCACTCTTGCTGTGTGCTTAAGGTCATTGTCCTGTTGGAAGGTGAACCTTCTGCCCAGTCTGAGGTTCTGAATGCTCTGGACTGGGTTTTCATTAAGACTATCTCTATATTTTGGTTGGCTGTTTTTTTCTTCTACCTGATGTGTCCCTCAGTGCCTGCCGCTGAATAACAGCCCCACAGCACGAGGCTGCATATAATACAGCATGTGGTGTATGCCAAGCCTTATCTTATTCGTTTTTGTTAATAAACATAATGTAAGCTAGTTTGTAATTGTAGCTTACAGTTTTATTGTTGTTTTGCTTTTTAATTAAGAATAAGAATAAATCCATTTTTTGTTTTAGTCTTAAAAAGTGAAAGGGGTATAGATGTAAGCAAAACAGACAATTATCTTTTCTTGTAAAACATGACAAGATTGCGAATTCGAAAGTGAAAGCATCCGAACCCAAGCTTATGACAGCAAAAGAGGAACTCCCATTTACAAAATTCAAATCACAGATAATACTACTGATGAAAAAGAGAGGGTTGAAAGTTAACCACTTTCATACCATATAACTATAAACTATGATAAAAGTTCTTAAGTATGATTGAAGTTATTAATCATGTGTTGTTTAGTAAAATGTTTTTAAATAGAATTGTGACCAAATGATGTGCTCGTGCGACTGTTGCAAAAGAGCGACCAGTGGGAAGAATGAGTCTAGGGCCCTGCATCTTCGGAACACAAATTAAGATATTTTTGGATGAAATCTGAGAATTCTCTGACCCTCCCATAGACAGCAAGGATACTATCACACTCAACACACAGAAACATATCAAGGACATCAGTAAAATAGTCCATGTGACATCAAGGGTTCAACCGTAATTTTACGAAGCTAGAAGATACTTTTTGTGCGCAAAGAAAATAATAACATAATTTATTCAGCAATTCATCTCCCCAAGTTACCCTCTTCCGCCATTTTGGAGAGTATCCCAGAATGTAATCAATGTATGCACACGCTTTCTAGTCTTCATCTTCTCCTAACATTTGACCTGCTGAGAACGCTGTGGATTACATTTTTCAAGGTTTTGGGTTTATGTATCTACCTAAATACTCCAGACTTCTTTGTGAATGTCATGTCATTATAGTGCTTAGCAATTTAACCGTATTTGGGTGCGTACATTTTTTACTTATTAGCACCACACTTGTGAGATTAGTTCGCACCATTTGTAGCATGAGACTCGTTTGGTAGCACGGTCGCGTGGCTTGGGCAATTGATCCGCACCGATGACAGGTCAGCGCAGCACAAGCTCTGTAACATTGCACTGTTTCGTCCCACTTTCAGTGCATTTGGCTTCCCATATGTACAGCTAAACACCAGTTCTCTCTCTCTCAGTTACGTTGATTCCTTCTATGTTTATTTTTTTGGTTTTGATATGCAGTGAGGATAGGTACTCTTTTTTTTGTGGGGTGTGATTATGCAGCTAGTTTTCATTTGAATTTATAGAATTAAAAACAGCTCTTTTTTCAGACACACCCCAAAAATGACATTTTCCAGCTGTTATAATATATGATCTGTTGGGTATTTTGGCTGAAACTTCACAGACACATCCTGGGGACACCCAAGACCAATATTACATCTTGTAAAATTTGCTTAAATGTGCTTTGTTACTTTTAATTTAAAACAAAGTCTCAGATTTCAAATTCTGTTCATTTCATTAGGAAATTTAAGCAATAAATACCATTTTGGTGCTCTTTAATGTTGCGTGATATAGTTTAAAGTGGGTACTTGTCTGTGCAGAATCAGATGCATAACAAAACAGTTTTATTTTTTTTCTGGAGGCTGACAATTCCGTGCTCTGCTGCCACACTGGAGCGCACTCGCCACCAACTGGACAGGAGTGGAAATTATAGTTACAAGCTTACAATACATTACCTTCAGAGTAATCTGTCAAAGTGATGGATGACCTTCAGATTTATATATATATATATATATATATATATATATATATATATATATATATATATATATATATTCCTTTGAAAAAAAAAGTCGATTTTTGTGTTGATATGCCTATAGTTCTTGAAGAAAATTAGAATCAGCAAAAATCGGTATTGGCAGGGCACACTTACAGAAAAATTGGAAATCGGAATCGGCTAAGAAAATTGCAATCCGTGCATCTCCAAATTTTGTACTTTTAATGAATGTATTTTATTTTCTGTTATTTTACTGAAGAAGAATTATCAGAAAACTATGATGATGTCATCACTGTACAGCAGTTCTTAAATGTTCAAACAGGTATGGATTTTAAAATATACCTTTCTAAATTGGAATTATTTTCCTCTCGTTTTCTTCAAATTATAGTTGCAAAGACAATTGTACATGTAATTAATATTAGCCAAATTTATATCTGAGCATGGTCGGGAGGAGTATGATGATGTTTAGAATGCAATGTAATGTATGAGTGACATAATTGAACACTACAGTCATAAAACTTTTTAAACCTCACACTGAATCGTTTTCATTTAGTGTTTGTAATTACTCTTTAAATGATGAATTGCTTTGCTTGTTTTAGCTAATTTAATCTGACTGCAAATACTAATGTGTTTTAATTTAATTAATTATGAATTTGATCTTGTTTTCCAGACTATGATGATGTGGGGGAGGTGCCAGGAAAACATGGAGGAACTGTTTAACTGAAATCACACCCACTGTCTCAAATCCTTTTAAGGGTCCACAGAGTTTAAGTTCAATGTTTTGTCTGCAATCCACCAATGTTTTATAATACATTTTGTATCGAAATCTCCTAAATCAGTTACAATTTCTGAGAGAAAAAAAAAATGCTTTTAACTTTTTTAGAAATGCAACAAATCATACCAGAGAATTATGATGATATAGTAACTGTTATACTGAGACATATTGCTGCAGGTTTATTTCTTTTATTATTATTATTATTATTAAAATATGCATGCATAATTTATGTGTATATTAATTATATTATTAAAAATTATGTCTATTGTGTATTTTATATTATTGTTATACATTTTGTGTCATGATGCCTTAAACATTTCCAGATCATTAAACTCATCTTGAAGTTGTGAGAAATCTGTTAAAAAAATTCTTGTTTTTAAAATTGATTCCATATTCCCGATGTTGAATATATACTCTATATATTAAATAGGGGTGCAGGATTAATCGAAATTAAATCGCAATCATGATTAGGCAAAAGCTGTTCTTTCAGTGAAGCACAGTTCTGTGATCAGTAGTAAATATGCATCTGAAGGCCAGAAGGCTTTCGATCTTTTATTTAAAAAAACAAAAACAAAAAAAATCTAACCTTTGATTGGAGAATAAGAATTTAAAATGGGACAGAAATCACATTATGAAATAAATGTTTTTTTTTCTAATACACATTGGCCATAATTAATCATACCCTTTTATTCAATACTTTTTGCAACCTCCTTTTGCCGAGATAACAGGAAGAAAAAGTGTAAAATTATAATTTTAAGCATTTGTTATATTCTGTTGTGAATAAACCATTGGCTTGTGTGATTTTAAAGTCTAATAGTTTTAATTGTTTTTTAAATAAAAAAACAAAAACAAAAAAACATCCCAACATTTCCGGAATTCGGGTTGTTTTGTAATGTATTGCCCTGATAGTGGAAATTGGGATTTTTAATGCTTTAGCTCTTTCAGCCACTTTCTAAATTTCTGAAGTTCAGCTGCATATGAGAAATATTCTTTGGTTTTACTCGTTGTGATCAATGATTAAGGGAATTTGGCATTTGTGTTCCTCATATTTTATAATCCGTGAAACACAGGAAGCCATTAGCAAAAAAATGCTAATATGATTAGGAAAATGACTTCATATTAGATATTTTATTCATAAGAATTTTTAGAGGTACCACTAATTGTGGCCATTGTGTACTAGAGAAAATGTTTAATTCCTAATGTGATTCTCCCCCACTTTTTTCTTTTACATTACTTTAATGGTTAGACTTTTTTTTCTTTTTTTAAATGAAAGACTAAATGGATAAACAACACAGTTTCTGATTTTTCTGATTGTAAGTTGCCCTCAGGCATGGTGGAAGTATGGCAAAGCAATGCAGTTTCTCGCTCCCTTTTCAGGGTCCCTCGAAAGAGACCCTAATATATAATCTCAGCTTTTTAAAACAGAGACACTGTTTGTTTGATATATTTGTTTTATATTTGCTTTCAATTTGATTGTTGCTTTGAATTGATGTCCATGTTTTCTATTAAACGATTAAAATCAGACTGTGCATTGAAATGTGATTTTTTTATTTTAATTGCGAAATCCCGAAACACATTTAATTTCCATACACTGTGTTTTTGTATGCAAGAAGCAGGTGTTTAGTATAATTCTGTGAAATAATGTGCTTTATTATTCACAAATTGTCTTCAGCTATGTTTCTCTTTCTTAGAATATTAGAAACATCCAGTGCTAATTAGTCTTGGTTTGTTATCAGTGTTTGTCATCAGCAGTTATAGTTATCAGTGCTTGTCTCTCTTCCCTGCAGGTGCCAGACTTTGACGCTGTATTTTTGCCACAATCACTCATGACAGTTGGGTGACTTTGTCAGTACTTTAACTTTTGCAACTTTTCTCAGTGAACAGTGTCTACAAAATAGAGGATGAGTCCTGTTCATCAGCATAGACATTCGCTTTATGACATATGGATAAAAGTGAAAATGCTTTTGTCTGATTTGTGACTGAATTTTGTTAGAAAAATTATTGTGACAAGAAGTCTCTTTTTCTTCAGAATAGCTGACAGCTGATGAGTCTGCATTCACATGTATGTTGAGCAGAGGAAGAGCTGTCTGGCAATCATTTTTTTCCATCCAGAGTCATCACACTAACCATCACAGGTAGGTGAATCTTCAGTTAAAGAGCCAAACAGTGACTTTCAATATTTTATTTTCCTATAGTGCCATATTTGACTTAAAATTTATGGAAAATTTGTATTTATTTTCTGGTTACTTATTCCAGTTTTTTTTTTTTTTATGTGAGAGTGTAATGAAATGTACCTGCTACAGTACATAAAGAAATTTGTCAAATGAAAAAAAAAAAATCTAACATAAAATACAAAATATATATATATCAGAACTGCAATAGGAGATCAAAAAGATCACTGTAATAATGTCACCATTCATGTGAAATACAATTCCACAATGTGTTGCTCTTTTGCTTGTTTTCTTTCACACAAAATCACCATTAGATCAGATCAGAAATGGCAATACCTGATACTCAACTAACAACAGGTACTCAAATAACAATATTTTTCAACAGTTTCAGTAACTGCTACCCTACCTGTGTCCACGTGTCGGCGCATGTGCGGACCACCGATCCTGTTAGAAACTCGGTATTCGCCTGTCGTTTCACCAGTTGTCCGCTGAATGCTGCTGAATCCCACGATGCCAGAGGAATTTTAAACTTTATGGGGAACTAAAGTACCACCTCGGTTGAGGTTCCAAGTGAACTGTACTTACCAAAATGTGACATGTAAACTCTGCTGATCACGGATTGGCCGGAGAGAATCGTAACTACCTGTCACTGAACTTGCACACAAACACAAAAGAACCGCTAGATTTAAATCACCACAGCCAGCGAAGGATCGAACGCAACTGTTTTGAATGAGCGCACTTTTTTTTTTTAACAAAAAAGATTTTTTTTTGTGTTTTGGGGGTGTAGATGTTTTTCTCTTTTTGATGGCAGAGGAGCGGATCCAGCGAGTGCTTGATGGGGCGACGTGGAATGAATGTGTTCTTTTTTAAACATAACCTCGGTTCCCTGAGATACGGAACGAGTACTGCATATGGGGAAAAGCTCCTTTTTTCCTTGATACTGAAGCCTTTTTTTCAATAATGGCAACTGCACTGCCATTGGTTTAAATCTGTAAACTTTTTTAAACCAATGACAGCGCTGCGTGGCTGCACGAGCCTGTGGCGATGCAGCACGCCAAAGCCCGTCAAAATGGGCGGGGCGAATGGCTATATAAGCAGGCAAATCGCCAGAGGAAATCAGGTCATATGACTGAAGCGACGACACTGAAGCCACAGCCTCGTGGCACGGCATATAACGCAGTACTCGTTCCGTATCTCAGGGAACCGAGGTTACATTTGTAAACCGAGTACGTTCCCTTTCGATACTTCACTCATACTGCGTATGGGGGACGAATTCAACCACCCGTGCCACGGTAGGGAATGACAAGACTTATCTTGAACACCCTGGGGTCCAGGGGATAAGTGAGAGGGCCGGAGCCATCGAACCCTTGACACTACACTGCTAAGAGGGAGCTAGCTCCCTGGAGGTGGTATGATGACAGAGTCTGATAGAGGCCGTCGTATCAAACCAAAAGAACCAGAGCGTGCAAGGTCGGGATGTCCAGGTTATAGAATCTGACAAAAGTGGATGGCGAGGACCAGCCTGCCGCCTCACAGATGTCCTTGATAGAGACACCACTAGACCAGGCCCATGAAGAGGCCATCCCTCTAGTGGAGTGGGCTCTTACTCCTATGGGGCCCTCAAGGCCCATAGAGGAGTAACATAGAGCGATAGCTTCAACTGTCCAATGCGAGAGGCGTTGCTTTGAGACCGAAGACCCCTTGGTGCGGCCACCAAAGCAGACAAAAAGCTGGTCAGATTGCCTGAACGGATGTGACCGCTCAATGTATATCCTCAAAGCCCTCACTGGGCAGAGTAAATCCAGCTCTCGCTCACCTGACAATGGAGGCAGAGCTGAGAGGGAAATTACCTGTGCTCTGAACGGCGTCGAGAGCACTTTAGGGACGTAGCCATGCCTGGGATTTAAAATGACCTTCGAGTCATTGGGCCCAAACTCAAGGCATGCAGGGCTCACCGAGAGGGCCTGCAAATCACCAACACGCTTGACCGATGCTAGAGCAAGTAGCAGAGCGGTTTTGAGCGTTAGGGGCCGAAGGTCAGCTGACCGCATCGGTTCAAAGGAAGGTCCTTTGAGTGCTCCAAGGACCGTGTGAATGTCCCAAGTGGGAACGGTGAAAAAGGACGTGGGGGCCTCAACCGCCTCTCAGAAACCTGCACAATGAACCTCTCAGAAAAATGCACAATGAGGCTGTTTCAAACCACTGATTGGCCAGCGAAAGGAGCATGAAATGCTGCGATGGCTGCTATGTACACCTTGAGCGTGGAAGGGGTGAGACCCTTGTCTAGACGCTCTTGGAAAAAATGACAGTATCGGAGATACGTCACACTCAACAGGGTCTTCGTTTCGTGCTGAGCACCAGTCAATGAAGACTGACCATTTCTGGGCATAGAGGCATCTTGTAGAAGGGGCTCTCGCCTGAGCAATGGTGTGTAGCACGTTCCCAGGGAGGCTTAGAGGCTCCCATCAAGGGACCATACATGCAGAGCACAGAGTTCTGGCTGTGGATGCCAGATTGTCCTGTTTGCCTGAGAGAGGAGGTCCCGCCTCAGGGGGATCGGCCATGGGGCTTTCATGGACGCCTCAGGGTGGTTGGAAGGACCAAACTTGGCTCCTCCAGAGTGGGGCCACCAGGAGGACTCTGTGCCTGTCTTCCCTGAATCGTCTGATGACTTGAGGGATCAGAGCGATCAGGGGGGAAAAGCGTAAAGAAGGAGGCTGGGCCAGTCGTGGGCCAGCGCATCTGTGTCCTTCGAAAAATAAGTTGGGTAATGAGAGTTGCTTTCTGAGGCGAAGAGGTCGACCTCTGCCTTCCCGAAAATCTCCCAGATTTTGAGAACTGTCTGGGATGGAGCATCAACATCGTACGAGGGGGACATTGCTCCGCGAAAGCATGTCTGCTCCCAGATTCGTCTCTTGCCAGGTATACCTGTGTCGCCTTGAGCGATCGAAAACCTGGGTAATGCCCATTCCAAGAGGCGGCTTTGCCAGTGCGGAGAGGTGGCTGGACGAAAGGCGCCTTGGTGATTTATGTAGGGACACCAATGTTATGCTGTCTGACTGGACTAGGACGTGGTGCCCTTTCAGGATCGCCCTGAAAAGGAGCTCTTGAAGGGCTCACGTTCTACTGCCAGCATCTCGAGGCAGTTGATATGGAGATGGCTCTCCTCGTGCGACCGACCAGACGAGCCGAAGGCTGGTCTGCCCTCGCACACAAAGCGCCCCAACCCAGGTTTGGACGCATCTGTTGAGGGTTGGGTTCTTTTTTAAACCGCCTGTAGGGGTACTCCACGACTGAACCAAACAGGTTTCATCCAAGGCTCCAGGGCTGCTAGACAGGCCTGGTTGACCCTGATGAGAAGAAAGCGGCCGTTGCTAGCGCCAAAGCACGGAGGTGGGACCCGGAGTTTCAGCCAGTATTGCATTGGGGGCCGCATTCATAGGAGGCCGAGCTGTAAAACTGGGGAGGCGGAAGCCATCAGCCCTAGCATCCTCTGAAAGAACTTCAGAGGGAAACAGGCTTTGTTCCTGATGGAGACCGCGAGCTGCTGAAGTACCAGAGCACGCTCTGATGATATGACCGCCCTCATATGGACTGAGTCGAAAACCACTCCCAGGAACGTAAATACGTTGGCTGGGGAGCAGTGAGCTCTTGGCAAAAATTGACCCTGAGTCCTAGGCTCTCTAAGTGGGCACGGGATCTGTGGTGGTCTAGCTCGTTCGCGACTGGGCTAGAATGAGTCAGTCATCGAGTTCAGAATGCGGATTCCCATCTGTCTCAGAGGGGAAAGCGCCTCGTTCATGCACTTCATGAAAGTGCGGGGAGCTAGAGACCACTTGTCCAGCCTGCTGCGCGTCGGCTCTTCAGAGTGAGCCCATTCCAGATTAAGCTCCTCAACAGCCTTGGAGAGGATGCGGAGAAGCTCGGCATCCATCCCAGCTCTGGCGTCGATGGGCTCCAGTGACGGCAAGTGGGCGGGGTCAGAATCGCCAGCCCAATCCTCCATTTCAGAAGCCGCGAGTGACATGGAGTCATCAAGCGGCTCGTCCTCCAATCCGCCAAAAGAGACTAGGTCGCTCGCTTCAGCAGAGGGGACACTGCTCTGGGCGTGAGAAAAGGACAGGGGGACGGCTCAGAAGTTCAAATATTTGAATGTATCTGAAGCTCAAATCGAATCCGAAATTTGGGCATATGCATCAGATCGGAACTCCATGCAGCTCCCGCACCTACTTTCCATTGGAAATGAATGACTTCCGGTCTGTCACTTGTCGTTCGTTGGAGACAGAGGAAAAGGCGACTTCACGTACGCCTTACGGCATGGCTCTGCATGGTTTGCGTTTCCACTGCAGTTCAGTACCGCTTTAGAGTGGGTGGGATTATTCACATGTCGTTATAGTTGCGGCGTGCCTTGTGAAAAACACATCGATTTTCACAAGGCTCATCTCTCTGAAAAGCGAGGTGTGCTGTGATTTGCCAGCTTTCCAGCACGTAGTGATTAGCTGAATACCTCAAGCGTGTGACGGAAATGTACGCCACTAACATATTGTGAGACCCTGTTCGGCAGGAGCAAGCGAGACACAAACATAAAAACCATTATAAACGTGATATGAACAATTTCTAGTCATGTCTTCTTTTGGAAGGCCAAACAAAGTAGTTTCACTTTCTCAACGAAACAGCATCACACACCATGGCCTTGAATGAGCAGAGGCCGGAGGCCTAGAGTGAACTGCGGCCGGCTTGAGTGAGCAGTGGCGGGCGGCTTGAGGCGGATTCTACGAAGGAGCGTACCTTGGGCTTGCAGCAACCACATGTGACGGCCCCGGGCTGGACTCCGCTTCATACCACGGTGAAAGCCTATTCTGCGATCCACAGAGTGAAGTTGATGTATTTCCTCAGCGAACCAGCACAGATCAGATCCAGGCATGACGAAGGGATATCATCCTCTTTTGGAAGGCCAAAACAAAGTAGTTTTCGCTATTTCACAGTGAAACACACAGCGTCTATACGACATTGGTTGGTGGTGGCGGCCACAACAATACTACAACGAGAATAAAAGGTACGCCGTCTTTCTTTGCATGAACGTCCCTGGGCGGCGTTTTATGCAAATCTTCCCACATTACTGAACGTAGAGAGTGTGGGGGCCATGTTTAGAACGAGCCGTTTCAGGGGGGGTGTGGACAGAGTCTCAACTTTTATTAAAAGAATATCTCTTTGGATTTGAGACTTTAGTCGCTTGCAACTTTTATAGATCGTCTTTATTCACCAAGAGCTTGTAGCAAGTCCAAAGAGATAGTGAAAATTTGAAACATCGCATCATATGACCCCTTTGACAAAAAAACAAAATCAGGTGCGCTTGATCGAAAACAGTTGCGTTCGATCATTCGCTAGCTGTGCTGATTTTTAATTGCCGCATCCAGGCACCCCATAACCCGTGTTTTTCCAAACTTCTACCTGTGGAAAGTTCACTGAACGGCAGTCAAAAACCCATGACTTCCCACCCATGAAATCATACTAGACTCGATGTACTCCCAGTTTCCGTGCTACTGACTTCACATAGACCCGCCCAAACAACACTATATATTTTTTAATTCCATCTACAGTAGGTAGTGGTATGTCTCTGATAAGCGCACGAGGTACTGTACAAGATCGTTAACTTCAAGGCAATAGGATTCAGAAGTAGATATCTCTTATCTCTTTCTACACATCCCATTATGGAGTATGAACTTTTATTAGTGATGTATTAAATTGTTCTTCTGATAATAACTGTGTGTGGCCAGGTGTCACCTAGGCATCTGTTACAGTCTGAAGCTCAGACTCACAACTGTGATTGTAGAAACTCACTGATATAAATAAAAACAGTAAGTTCTGCATGCCCTGTCATGAGGAAAAATCATGAACGTTTGACAACCACTCTATATTTGTACTTATTTTTCGCAAATTTGACCGGCTAAATCTGGTCCATGTTGTCAGGACATTCTGGACAAGAAGTTTGGTGGTTCTGAGTCTCGGGCCTGGTCAAGTACCACGACGACTGAGGTGCCCTTGATCAATGCACCGAAACCCCCAACTGCTTCCCTGTGTTGGCGCAGCTAAATGGCTGCTGCCCATGCTGCGCGGGTGTGTGTTCACGGTGTGTGTGTGTTCCACTGCTGTGGGTGTGCACTTTGGATGGGTTAAAATTCAGAGCACAAATTCATGAGTCATGGGTCACCAGCCTTGGCTGTAATGTCACGGTCACTTCATGTGCAATGGCAAGTGCTTTAGCGTGGAAATGTAGTCACGCAGCTATCTCTGCTGGTCACAAGGTAAACAACGATTAGTTATCTTAACTTTGCCTTTAAAATAGTGTTATTTGTGGGCTACCTGAAAGAAAACCCCTTTAATGTGCAATTGGTGTAAATTTCACTTTAGTCACGGCCAATTGTTTTTTTGAGCTGGAGATGAAAGATTTCACAAAATTTACGCTTAAGCCTCTCCTTAGAAGAATTAAAATTGTGCAGTACTGCACTGTGCTCTTTGGGTACAAAAAAAAAGGTAGTTTTTTAAAATCATTTTGCAATATTGTTTATTTTAATTTGAATTAATTACATGTTAATGTCATTCTAACATATGTGTAACTCACATAGGCATTTTGGTACATTGCTGCAGTTAGTTATCACGGATTTTATCGTCGTAGCTGTGCAGGTGCTTGGATTTGAATGCTGTAAATAAACGGGGAGAGTTTCCTGGCTACTTATATATATACAGCGTGTGTGTTTGTGTAGTGTGGCGCATCCCTGTTAGTGACCGGTGTCTTGATGGGCGAGAGGAGTGCATCAACACTTACTATTTTGACACTATATGGAGGAAAAATCAAGAAATGCGTTCCTCTGATTTGCACTGAAGTTGTTTGATGATTTCTCGGTTGTGTCTATAGGTAATAGGGAGTGTGATTGGAGGGTTGTTGGGCCTCTTTTTCCTCGCATTAGGGGATGAGAGGCTGCCTGCCACTCTGTATCATCAGTGCGGAGAAGCTTGTTCTGGTGTTGATGTTAATCATGATGAGGTGATGGGAAGATGCCGATAAGTCATTTAATGATTTCAGTTGTAATAATCATCACAGCTTAGGTAAGTACACAAGGAATAAAATGTGATGAAATTATTTTTAGAAATGCTCTGAATCTTGTGTTATTTATTTGACTTACAATTAAGCTGTGTAATGTAATGTGGTTGTCTAAGATGACTTATAATGATAATGTAATATATGTATAATAATAATCAGGTTTATTTATTTATGTAAACCCTTAGTTGCATGCATTATATTTTTCCTGTGTGGTTTGAGTAGATCTCTGCTTAATTTTCATGATGCTAAAAATGTCAAATGTCATGGTATAACCATACCAGACATGAAATGAAAACTGACGTTTGGAACTCACTGTAGTCTATATGCGTGAAAAGTTCTGGTATAATAAGTGGTTTCATAGTAAAGAGATATATGTTAGTTAAGTGTAATCAAAGGGTTGTTAAAACATTCATTTATATCACAGGATAAAGCAGAGTAGAAACTGTTTATTATACTTAGAAATGGCTTTTGTTTTAAATTCATGCCAAAAAAAAGAGAGGAAAAACTAATTATTGTTTGTCTATGATCCAAGGAAAATTGAGAGCAAACTGAGAGCAAACATTTTTTTTGTGAAAAACCCAGACAGAAAAAAGAATTAATGCAGGGCACTGATTACACAGTCATTTTAGGACCCAATGCAAATAGATATAGAAGATAAATAGTCCACAACACTTTCTTCCAGGTACTCCAGACTTTCATTCTTTCTGCCTCAATATTTAAGCTCATGTAAAGGTGAGGTTGGTGGGTGGTTCAAAGTCGCTGGGCTGGGAGGAGTCGAGTTTCTTCATAGAGGTCGTGTGGGGAAACGTCATTGTGTTGATGGATTTATGGGAATCGTAAAGATGCCTGCAGTGGAGTGTAGAGAGAGCTGGGACTGTGGGGGAACCTGAGAGGCTCTGTATAACACTCTATTTGACAAGGATCAGGACCAAGTCTGGATGAGTTATGTCATGTGTATGGATCAGAGTCAACGCTGAAGAACCGTGTGTCCATGGGACGGGACTAAACGCAAACTGTGAATCATTCTTAAAGTTGCTGGGGTCAGCCTGCTACAGGTACACGATATTTGTTTCATATTTTAGGTATCTTTATATATCGCTGCTCTGGGAGGTTAGAGATACTTCATGATCAGACGTGGATGTCAGTGTGTGACGCTGTCTTTGACCAGCAGGATGCAGAGGTTGTGTGTAGAGAGCTGGACTGTGGGGCTCCTGTACAGGTGCTGGGAGCAGCTGCTTTTGACAAAGGAGACACTCAGATGTGGGCACAAGAGATTCAGTGTAGAGGAAATGAGTCTCAGATTCACCTCTGTCCAACATCATCACAGAAACACAGCTGCTCTCATGATGATCACCAGGCGCTTCTGTGTGCTGGTAAGATGATTAATATGAGAGCAATTAGTAGCATAACAAGGATCATGTGCACCCCAGTGCAGAAACACTCGGTGGTGTCCCCATGACACCCACAGCTTTCAAGAATTAACTGAAATTAATGAAAATATAACACCGTAATTCTGTGTTTGTTGTTGTTGTCTGTGTGTCTTTTTAAATTGTTATATGTTTATATGTGTATTTTAGTTTTTAATAGCATTTGTAAGTCTGTTTGTTTATTCTGCAAGGTTGTATTTTGCATTAAAAAGATACATTTTGGAGACATTGATAATCATGCACATTGCATGGGCAAGCACTACTAAACTGATACGAGAGTTATATATTATATATTTTTGTTAAATCCGTAATTTTATTATTGCAGATTAGGCATGTGATGGTATCAAATATTCATGTTGCGATAATTGCTAAAGCTTTTATCACAGTAAACTGTATTATCACGATATTATAAAAAGTGTACTGAACATTTAAATGCATTAAATCAATACACAAAAATGTATTACGTAAACAAATGTTTCAAACAGATTGAAGTCCAAAAGAACTATGAAGAACAATAGGTAACACTTTACAATAAGATCCCATTAGTTAAACTTAATTAATGAATTAAAATTAACAATGAACAATAGATACATTTGTTACAGAACATAATGTTCTTTGTTAAAAAAATACAACTGTTAATTCAAGTTACCTCGGGTCCATTAAATAATACAGTTACAACTTCCCTCCTTCAGGGAATGAGGGTTACATACGTAACCGAGACATTCCCTTTCAGTCGGTCACTCTCGACATCATATCGGTGATGACCGATGAAATTGAGATCCCAACCAATGCTCCACAGGGGCTTCCCCCTCCAGTGCCCTGCATAGGCCTCCTGATCCATTCTATAAGGCAGACAATAGGACCGGGCTCTACACAGAGAAGGTTGACTACTGCGGTTCCTCGAGCAACCTAAACAGTAGGACTTGGATAACACTGGGAAAGCATGCTCTTCCACTTGGAAGAGGCACACTGCGGAGTCACCTCCTCCCACAGGGGGTTAAGTGACATTTACTCATGTGGAGTAACCCCATAGGGCCCTTTTGCACATGGAAGTCTCTGAGATGGCTCAGGCTGCATCATTTAGAGATGGCAAAATGTGGTCTGCCAGGGGAAACATGGCCCTATAGTACATCAATTAAAATCTACACTCACTTCAGAGACAGCAGAGACACACGCTGCATGTGGCAGGGCATCCAGGCCATCATTAACTTCAAGCAAACACCACCTACCTGTGATAATGATGCCTCCCTCCCAGATGCACTGAACCACTTCTATGCACGCTTTGAGGCACAGAACAACACGGTGGCGAGGAAGATCACCACCCCTCCTAATGACGAAGTACTGCGTCTCCACAGATGATGTGAGAAAAACTCTGTGCAGAGTTAACCCACGTAAGGCTGCTGGTCCAGACAACATTCCTGGCAGAGTACTCAGTGGATGCACAGACCAGCTAGCGGATGTCTTCACTGACATCTTTAACATCTCCATGAGCAGCACCATTGTCCCCACGTGTCTCAAGACCTCCACCATCATCCCTGTGCTTAAGAAGTCCTCAGCATCCTGCATCAATGACTACCGGCCCATCACACTCACACCCATCATCATGAAGTTTTTGGACATTTTTGCTGTCTGCACTGTTCTCTCAGTATGCACACTTGCACTTTATGTAGTCCTGTGTAGTCTGTGTTAAATGTTTACAGTTCTTATTTTATAGTCTTTTAAGTTTTTGAATAGTCTTCTTAGTTCTTATTTAAGTTTTACTTAGCCTATTTAATATAATTGAATTATGTCCAGTTTAGTTCTTTGTAGGCCTGTGTTCTGTGTTTTTTGTCTATGTAGCACCTTGGTCCTGGAGAAACAGGACCTCTCGTTTCACTGTATACTAGCTGTCTCGTATACTAATTGTATTGAGGTTTATTTGAAATAAAGTTTGACTCTGACTCTGGAAGAACCATATGGTTTCAAAGAACCATAAATGTAGTCCATATTATTCATGCTCTGTATTTCAAGTCTTCTAAGAATGTAAAATAGCTTTGTTTCATGAACAGGTCCAAATTTTATTCATGCTCTGTATTTCAAGTCTATTCCATGATCGTGTTCTGTATTTCAAGTCTTCTAAGAATGTAAAATAGCTTTGTTTCATGAACAGGTCCAAATTTAAGTGATTACTCACAGAACTTACAGGCCCCAATACAACTACTTGGCATTATTAGTATTTATTCCAGTTTTAAATGTGATGACATCTCTTTAGATTGATTTATTTTTTATTGATTGATTGTCTGTCTCTGTCTTTCTCTTTATTTCATCCTCTCTTAGATGTAACAAATGTGAGGTTGGTTGGTGGTAACAGTCCTTGTGCTGGTAGAGTGGAGGTTCTTCATAGAGGTCAGTGGGGAACAGTGTGTGATATTTTCTGGGATTTGGCTGATGCTGCAGTGGTGTGTAGAGAGCTGGACTGTGGAGAACCGGTAGATGCTCTGGGTGCTGCTTATTTTGGGCAAGGAACAGGACCAGTCTGGATCAGTGTTTTAAAATGTACAGGAAAAGAGTCCACATTAAAGAACTGTGGATCAGCAGGGTGGAATAAAACTGCCTGCACTCATAACCATGATGCTGGAGTCATCTGCTCAGGTGAATAAAATTAAACCTCAATGCATTTCTCACTTTCTGATCATTTTGTATATGTAAGAAAGTGATATATATATATATATATGTATGTATATATATATATATATATATATATGTATAAATTAAAGAAATATATGTATGTATGTATGTAGGCTACTATGTCAAAATGTAGATTGGTGACCTATAGCTTATATAGTAATATAAACAACTATAATATGAATTCACAGTCATTAAATAGACCACAACTCCTCTGCATACCCAAGTATTCTAGAATAAAATAATGCACAGGCCATGTTCCGTCCGATCTCAGCTAAAGCTTGAGTCTGATGATTTGGGCTTGTCTTTGTATGGGCAACATTAAATAGGACAACCCAATCATAAAAAACACACCAGCAAATGCAACAGAACTATCACCAGCAAATCTACAACAGGATGACTAAAAATAAAAGAATCAAGGTGTTTCAATAGCCCAGTCAATGTCCATACCTCATCCTGTCTGAAATGCTGTGGCGCAACATAAACTGGAGCAACACTGTAAAGAAGAGTGGGCCAAAATTCTCATTTTCACAAGACTGTACATACAGTTGGTAAAGAAAAGAATCACCCCCTCCAAAGTAATCACATTTTGTTGCTTTGCAGCCTGAAATGGAGACAGACACAGTTATTGTTTTATCCAGCTTTACTCAGTTGAAATGGTGACAGACACAGTTATTGTTTTATCCAGCTTTACTCAGTGCAACTAATACTGTGTTTTGATGGACAAGGTAATGCATTTTTCTAAGGCAAGTTTATAAAAATTACTTTAATGTCCTAAATGAACTATGGCCTAATCCTGACTTAGGCTAAGCGCTGTCTGTGAAACATCCAAGTGAAAGCTACAAAAGAAACAAGCCAGGAAAAAAAAAACCCCACAGAATCAGAGGCCCTAATCACACAGAACGTGTTTTTTAGGTCTGAAAACGCGAGGCGCACCGCACTGCTTTTTTTGTGACTTTTAAAAAAAGAGCAGTGCGCTGCGGGTTTTTTATGTTGCTAGGCAACCACCAAATCAACTGTCCTGTCAGTCTAATCAAAGGATTAAAGCACGAGCTCTCTAAAATCTTTGGTTTTTGCTGCTTCAGTTAAATTTGATGGTGACCGTTTGTAGACTGCAGTCTTAAAGTCATTCCACAGTTTTTCAATGGAGTTTAAGTCTGGGCTCTGACTAGGCCATGCAAGGATATTCATCCTTTTCTCCTTCAACCACTGTTTGGTCAGTTTTGCTCTGTGCTTTGAATCATTTAATTTTAGTTTCATCTGACCATAATAATTTTTTCCATATGACCTCAGAATCTTCAAGGTGCATTTTGGCAAAGCTCAGTTATAACAGTTTGTGATATTGTTGTCACATGGACACAGTGACCATTCTTTGTCATAAATTCCTGCAACTGCTTCAGAGTTGCTGTAGGCCTTGTGGTAGCCTCTCTGACCAGTTTCCTCTTGGCTCTTTCATACAGTTTGGAGCGATGTCCTGATCCAAGTAGGGTCTGTGTTGTACCAAATTCCTTCCACTTCGTAATAATAGATGTCACTGTGCTTTTAGGCATTGATAAAGCATTTTACATTTTTTTTTATACATCTCCTGACTTGTGCCTGTCCACAACTTTATCCTGGAGATCTTTTGACAGTGTCTTGCCACCCATAGTTCATTGTTTGCTTCAGTTGCTCTACCAAGGACTGAAATGCTCCAGGAAAGCTTTTTTCATGTTGAGCTAATAGTTATTTGTTTAGTTGTTAGCAGTTGAAAGTCAGATGGCTTTGTGTTCCAGTGACTGCATTTACAGTGCATTCCAGTGACCTGTATCCGGATGTTGTCCACATACACATGGAAAAGACAAGTGTAAATGCGCTTCTGATCGGAATGTTATCTGATCATGTTGTCCTGGTAGAGTGTTAGTGGTGGGCATATTGTGATTGGATCTCAGTGTAATGTAAATGCAGTCTAGCCATCATGTCTGCATTCGCAGATCGGCGTCACGCAAAACCCCACCCACTCTCTCCAAAATTGTCAGAAGAAAGATGGAGAATACCAGGCTGTGGAGCTCTAGTGAGACTCATAGACTTTGATTTGTAAAATGTCCCGCAACTGAAAATGCTTTTCAAAAGAAAACCCACCACTCCAGGTCGACTTTGCACCGGGGGAAAGACAGATCTGATTGGATATTCAGGTAGAGAAGTCAGTTGATGTTACCAAGTGTAAAAGCACCATGTCCTGATTGACTGATAATGATCCGCATGTTAATACCAAGTGTAAACACAGCCACTGAGAAGGTGATTAGCTACACCTGATTGAGTTGGCTTATCTTTTTCCAACTTTTTTCCAATTATATACTGACATGTTGATGTTATATCTTTCACTTGGATGATATAAGTTGCACTGAGTAAATACAGCTGGATAAAACAAAAACTGTGTTCATCTTTATTTCAGGCTGCAAAGCAACAAAATGTGATTTAAAAGTGGGGTGATTCTTTTCTATACCCACTGTATTTACTGTATAATGTAACTTGCAGAGATGAAAGTTCTTGCCCAATCCAGAAAAAAAAGTCTAATGAAACTGAACTGTAAAAACATGCTCATTCTGAACTTATACAGCTTTCTGTTATTAGGCACATTTATACATCAACAACACATTCCCCCAGTCACAATGAGCTAATAAGGATAAAGAGGGATAGACAGTAAAACCAGAAAAACTAATTATTAGTACAAAACAAAAAGTATTCAAGTCTGCCACTTTTTAACATTAAGCAAAAGTAACCAAAGCTTAGTTGTGTGCGTTTTATTTTTATGAAAAGAAGCAGCCTGCAGAGAGATAAAGGAAAAGAAATAAATTTTTATTTTGTGAAACTCAATTCATTTTAAAAGATTAATTTTAAAGGAACCTTTAATAATGATTAATTAACTTTTTTTATGTATATATTTAGGAAACACTTGAGTGTTAATTAGTGTTAAAATGTAATTGCATGTAACACTTGCCATATCTAGAACCTGTTGAAAAAAAAAACAGCTCACCTAATGCTCACTTTTATGCAATATAAACAGGTCATAAACGCTCCAGACTTGTTGATGGGTCTAATCTTTGCTCTGGGAGGTTAGAGATACTTCACGATCAGACGTGGATGTCAGTGTGTGACACTGTCTTTGACCAGCAGGATGCAGAGGTTGTGTGTAGAGAGCTGGACTGTGGGGCTCCTGTACAGGTGCTGGGAGCAGCTGCTTTTGGCAAAGGAGACACTCAGATGTGGACACAAGAGATTCAGTGCAGAGGAAATGAGTCTCATATTTCATTCTGTTCAATATCACCATCACACAATCACAACTGCACCTTTGACAACATTGTGGGACTGATCTGCTCTGGTTAAGTATAAATATTCAGCATCTCTTCATTTGTTTTTGATACTCAGTCATGTCTTAGATTTAAGATATAATGTGATCAATCTAATGACAGCTTAGCTTAAGAATGTTTTATGCATTGTTTCTGAACTCTCTTTACTTCGCTCAGGTTACACTGATCTCAGACTGATAAATGGCTCAGACTTTTGTTCTGGAAGAGTGGAGCTTCAGTTCCTCAAGTGTGGGGCACAGTGTGTGATGCATGCTGGGATATGAGAGCTGCCACTGTCCTCTGTAGACAGCTGAATTGTGGGATTGCTGTGTCTGTTGTGGGATCAGACTGGTTTGGAGAGGGAAATGGATGAAATCTGGGCTGATGTGTTTGATTGTGATGGGAATGAAACAAAACTCTCAGAATGTTCCATCTCTTCATGGAGTCGAGCTGAATGTTCTCACAGACGAGATGTTGGAGTCATCTGCTCTGGTGAGATGATAGTGTAAGATTGACTGATATTAATGCTGCTCAAAGACTCAGTAGTAGATATACAATATTTTATCTCATGTATTTCACTTGTTTTTTTTTGTTTTATATATTGTTTTTTTGTTGTTTATTTCAGACTGAAAGATTATATTAATGATATAAAATGTTTTATTCTCAAAAACTTGCAGTGGTTTTACTAAAACATCAGATTGTCTCCTCAGATTCCTCTCTGGCTCTTCATGATGGTCTGGTGCGGTTGTCTGGAGAGAGACAGTGTGAGGGGGAGGTGGAAGTTTTCATCCATCAGGTCTGGAGGAGAGTTCTGCTGGACTCCTGGAGTCTCACTGAATCCTCTGTGGTCTGCAGACAGCTGGGCTGTGGCTCTGTGCTGAACTTCCGCGGCTCGTCTTCATCCAGTCGTGAACACAGTCATGAGTGTGTGACGGGCTTCCAGTGCTCTGGGAGTGAAGCTCATCTGGGGAACTGCAGCTCTCCACAAACTCTCAACTGTAGCTCCACACAACAGCTCTACCTCACCTGCCTTGGTGAGAACAACAACATCTGGGCAGATTCTTCAGTTGTTAGTGGTCAATAATGTGTTACTGTCTGTCTCTGAATATCAGGTCGCGGGTCCATCAGGCTGGTGGGTTCTGGGGGAGACTGTGCAGGGAGGCTGGAGGTTTTTCACAGCGGCTCATGGGGGACAGTGTGTGATGACTCCTGGGATATTAAAGATGCCCATGTGGTGTGCAGACAGCTGCAGTGTGGAGTGGCCCTCAGTAACCAGCAGGTACCAGCCTGGTTTGGTCCTGGTTCTGGACCCATATGGCTGGATGAGGTGGAGTGTGAGGGGAATGAGACGTCCCTGTGGAGCTGCTCTTCTCCAGGCTGGGGAAAACATGACTGTGTGGACAAGGAGGATGTAGGAGTCGTGTGCTCAGGTAGTTGTGGGAAAAAATATATATATTTAAAGTAATGCGCACACATCTCAACAAACTGTTACAGGAGCTTTATAAAAAATAATAATAATAATAAAAAAAAAAAACCTGCACACATCTTTAATAAAACTGCAACTTTTGTTTGTGTCAAAACATTGTATAGGGATATTTTAGTCACCCATGTGTAATTCTTCAGGGTTGTAAAAAAATGGGATTGGGTGAAAGCTAAGTATGTGCTCCTGTTTCCATTTAGAGTTTAAAGAGATCAGATTAACTGAGGGTTGTAAAGGGAACGTGGAGGTTTTCTACAATGGATCCTGGGGTAATGTGTGCTGGAACCAGATGGACAGAGACACAGTGAGTCTGATCTGTCAAGAGCTGAACTGTGGAAGATCTGGTGCTTTCTCCAATTCTATAGCAAGAGTGGAATCAGCTCGTAACTGGCTGGATAAAATGAAATGTCGACCACATGATTCAAGTCTGTGGCACTGTCCATCTTTACCCTGGGGACAGAATGACTGCAATAGGGATGAAGTGGCCACAATCACCTGTTCAGGTAATATGTAAGGAATGGCTGTACATTATTTTTATAATAGTGCAACGGCCCAGAGTCATCGATCAGATGATATATTTCAAGGTATTCGTCCGATTTTTGTTGGCCTACTTAAAACACTATAGTGAGTAGGATTCATTGCTTCTGCATCTCATCCAACGCCTCCGTTGCTAGTTCCAGAACGTTGTTTTAGACCTAGTAACGGTGGCTTGGGTGTTGATAGCAGACTAATGCAGTTAATAACTAAGTTATATATGAGAGAGAGCGAGAGAGAGAGAGAGAGAGAGTGACGTGTGACCTCTGTGAGTCTGTGTGTCTCTCAACAGTGTTCTGTAGCAGGCAGTGTCTCTACTAACAGTGAAACTTATTCACGAACAGCGCCGTTGTTACCTCACTTGTAAGAAATGTCATGTAGCTTTTAAGTTGCTGCTAAACTATTTCAATAATAAAATCGCCAGAGTAGCGTGTATGTTTCTGTACTGTAAGTTATATATGTGCGTCTGTGAGGGAGAGAGAGAGAGAGCATGTATTGCAGTCCAGAGCTGCCTGGAACTAGTATGTTCGCCATGCATTTCCCTGAAAATAATTGCACATTTTAGAATGTTTTTCGTCAAATAATATTCAAGCATTCAACGACCCCGTAGTATAATATATATAATATAATATAATATAATATAATATAATATAATATAATATATATAATAATAATATAAGATAATATATATATATAATATAATATAAATTATAAATATAATATAATTCCATTTCCTTCCAGAACAGAAAAGTGACGAGTCCCCTCAAAGCTATTTGACTTGGTCCACATTTCCCCACCAGAGACAGTATTCGGGTAAGTTAATTTGATGCCAGAGTATATCTTACCACTCATACTGTATGTCAGGGGTGGTCAATGTCAATCCTGGAGAGCCACAGTCCTGCAGAGTTTAGCTCCAACCTTGACAAAAACTCACCTGCCTGTCGCTTAGACCTTGATTAGTAGGTTCAGGTGTGTTTCATTAGGGTTGGAGCTGAACTCTGTAGGACTGTGGCTCTCCAGCACTGACACTGGTCCACCCCTCCTGTATGTAATGTATCAATGTAATTGTGTTTTCTGGGCATTTGATCTCATGCACTGCACATTAGTGCTGCTATTCTAACAATACTGGTGATTAATGTGCTGTCTTGTCTATATAATTTAGAACGCCTAGCTCTCAGACTGAGTGAAGGGGACGGCCGGTGCTCTGGGAGGCTGGAGGTGTATCAAAACGCTGTGTGGGGCTCAGTCTGTGATGATCAGTGGGACATCAGCGATGCTCAGGTGGTCTGCAGGCAGCTGGGTTGTGGAGCAGCACTGAGGGCTGATGGGAATTCAGTCTTTGGTGCTGGTGAAGGTGTTGTGTGGCTGAGCAGAGTTGAGTGCAGAGGGAATGAGATTCACCTGTGGGACTGTCCTCTATCCCTGAAAAACCACACTGACTGCTCCCACAAAGAGCACGCTGGACTCACCTGTGCAGGTCACAGCCAAACACTTAAAAATATTTGATAATTTTAGTGCTAGTAATATTTATTTAAATCAATAATTTGCATGAGTGTTAATGTGTTTCTCTCTTTTCACAGATTTTCCAGATGTGTCAGAGTCCACTACTCCTGCTACAAAATCATCAGCTTTCTCCTCCACTCCTGCGCTCACATCAGTCTCTCCTCCACAAACTCTCCTCCGCGTCTCTCTCCTCGTCCCCCCAGTGCTTGTGATTGTTCTGGGAGTTGTGCTCTTACTGCTCTTAGTGCCACTGCTTATACTGATTCAGCAGAACAGAGTGATGAGGAGAGGTAGGAGAGATCCAGAGACTGTCATATTGTGTCTTATTCAGTGTGTGATCAGTCATGTGTTGTGAACTGACAGCAGGTTTGTCTGTCTACACTCACAGCTCTCTCTAAGAGGAGACACAGGATGATGACTGAGGCCGTTTATGAGGAGATTCAGCAAAGACCCACTAATAGACACAGTCTCTTCACTCAGAGGGGTGAGTAAGTGTTATAGTGTCTGATTTATGGAGATCTACTGGGTCAGTTTATTTAGAGGGATGAGTGGAGTAAATCACATTGATTCATTTGTGGAACTTTTTTGTGTGTTATTTGAAATTGTAATTTAGAAGTGGGGATTTTGGCTGATTTGTGATTGTGAACTTGTCTGATGGTTCTAATCTCCATAACAGGAATTGTCCTTTCTACAGAACAGCATTCTGGATATGAAGATGCTGATGAGCTTCTTTCAGGTTAGAGGACTGAAATATGATGTTGCTTGCTATATACATAAATGGATGTATATTAAATTAACTAAAAGCATTAAATTAACAAGCTATCTTAGCATAGTTATATAAATCATTGTGGAAAATAGATAAGGTAAGGATTTATTTTATATTTTGTTCATCTATGTTGTTTTAAGCAAGTT
The DNA here is from genome assembly GCF_018340385.1 of Cyprinus carpio. Taxonomy (NCBI): domain Eukaryota; kingdom Metazoa; phylum Chordata; class Actinopteri; order Cypriniformes; family Cyprinidae; genus Cyprinus; species Cyprinus carpio. The sequence continues at coordinate 8,020,625 of NC_056600.1, read as the reverse complement.
TTCCAGGAGTCACACCTGACCACAATAATGATGTCACCTCCACTAACAGCCCAACAGGTCAGTGACTTGAACTGATTTCACTGAATTAAATGACATACTGGGCCTCTATTTATGCTGTCTTTCTATTAACTTAGATGAGCAACAAGTCACACCTGAAAATTATGATGATATAATCACTGTTGGACTGAGACATTATCATGGTACAGGTTAATATTATTTTTATAATTACTTCTACAAGTTTTAACATTTGATTCATATGCATTTTAATTTGGCATATGTATCCAGTTTTTGTACATTTAATGAATGCATTGCATTTTTCATTGTTTTGTTGTAGATGACTTACCAGAAAACTATGATGATGTCGTCATTGTACCACAGTTTTGTAATGATAATGCAGGTAGGGGGTGTCAAATTGCACCCTAGTACATACAAACATGTTTTGTTTTTCTTCAAATTATAGTTGCATATATAGTATGTAAACTTGTGTAATTAATAATAGACACATTTATATTATCAGAGGGTGTTAGGGAGAAATATGATGATCTGAAGAATATCAGGGAATATGTGAGTGACATGTTAGGTACGTTATTTACATTATTGACACTTTTTTAACCATAAAATGAATTTTTGAGTTTTTTATAATTGCTTTATGTTATGAATTTGTGTGTTCACAATAGCTCATTTAACTTCACTGCTAATAATGATGTGTTGATTGTAATACTTTTTAAAAGCACATACTGATGTATTAATTTGCTTTTGTTTTCTAATAACAGACTATGATGATGTGGAGTCGCCGCCAAGAAAACATGAAGGGACTGAATAACTGAAAGCACTTCCACTGCCTCAAATCCTTTTAAAGTGTTTGTGGTCTTATATACTGTATGTGTTAGCTGCAATCCAATTGTTCATTACATTTTGTATAGTATGAACTAAATCAATTACCTTTAGCCAGAAAAAAAAAAATTGCTTTATGGCCAAAATTAAATAAAATTTCTATTTCCAGAGGTTTGTACAAATCATGTTGATCTTGTAATCCCATTGTAACCTTTCTATCATGTATACTTACCAATTTGAGAGAGAGAGAAAAAAATTCTAACACTTATTCAATTTGTATGTATTATAACTGTTCTAATTTATTTCCTTTTTTTTAACCATTTAATTTCCACCAGCCCAGTCTTTAACCTTTCACAACACCTTTATGTATTCATGTTTGCATAATAATATTCATGGTAATTTACAGGTTGTAGGAGTCAAATAAAAAAAACATAAGTGCTCGTGATTGTTCTGGGAGTTGTGTTTTTACTGCTCTTAGTGCCACTGCTTATACTGATTCAGCAGAACAGAGTGATGAGGAGAGGTAGGAGAGATCCAGAGACTGTCATATTGTGTCTTATTCAGTGTGTGATCAGTCATGTGTTGTGAACTAAAAGTGAAAAAAGTGAAAGTCGTGACATTTGCCAAGTATGGTAACCCATACTCGGAATTGGTGCTCTGCATTTAACCCATCCAAGTGCACACACACAGCAGTGAGAAGTGAACACACCCTGAACACACACCTGGAGCAGTGGGCAGCTAATTCCAGCACCCGAGGAGCAACTGGGGGTTCAGTGCCTTGCTCAAGGGCACTTCAGCCATGGGTATTGAGGGTGGAAGAGAGCGCTGTTTATTAACTCCCCACCCACCTACAACTTCTGCCAGCACCAAGACTCGAACCTGCGAACTGACAGCAGGTTTGTTTGTCTACACTCACAGCTCTCTCTAAGAGGAGACACAGGATGATGACTGAGGCCGTTTATGAGGAGATTCAGCACAGACACAATCACTTCACTCAGAGGGGTGAGTCTGTTGAAATGATCACCTTGATTATTAATGTGAAAACATTTTAAATTGTTGTGAATAATCAAACATGATGAATTTATAGTTGAAAGTATTTGATAATTATTATAATTTTTTTTTTTTTTTTTTTACTATGCTGACATGTCTAATGATTTTACATGTCTTTTTTGACAGTTAGAGTTAAATATATGTTAATCCTGCTAGGCTTTCTGCTTTTAACCACAGAATTCATCAGTTGAAACCACATCGCTGTGTTTGTGCAAGCTGCAGTCAGGGTAAGAGGAGAGCACACAGGTGTTAGTCTGTGGGGAGGTTTGTAGTGTAGATATCCAAGTCAGCATTTCTAAACTCTCTTAGTAAAGAAAGAGTTCTCCCAAAATAAAAATACACACCCTCAGGCTATCCAAGATGAGTTTGTTTCTTCATTGGAAAAGACTTGAAGAATTTAGCATTACATCACTTGCCCGCCAATTGATCCTTTGAAGTGAATGGGTGCTGTCTGAATTAGAGTCTATCCCTTGTTGTCCTCTCACATCAAAATTCACCACTAAGTTTGTTTTAGAACTGTTGTAATGGACGTTTCTTAGAGTGTATGATTTATTGGGTTTTCATTTACAGATGAAATGGACCAACAGGCTTCAGTAGAATATGTCAACACCAATAGACTGAATTTTGAGAACTGTCCATACTAAAATGATAATTCCAAAATATGAAGTAGGACGGCAAATATAACTTACTCCTAGTTTAGAGAGAGTGATATTGTCTCTGTATTTTTTCACAGATTGCATGAATGAGACCTATGTTGATGCCACAGCCATGAGAGAAGGTGATTTTTACAGCCTAGTTTTTTAACGGTTGTTTTGGCATGACACATATTTGCATAATATGCATCTACTGTACATTAAAATATTTACAAGAAACACTGAAGGATTATGATAATATCATTTGTGAACAAAATGTTGGAGCTGTAAGGGCTGAGTCTCATGGTGTTTCAATCAGACATATTTTTTGTTCCATCTAAAACAAGTAATTTTCAGCTAAAGTAGTCACCAACTGGTGCATATGTAGACTAAATTCTGAAGATATTGCAAAATATACAGATTAATCTTCTTTCCTTTTTTTTTTTGTAACAACAGAGTATGGAGAAGAGGAGCCAGTTGAAGATGAAGAGAGTGTGTGAGCTGCTTTCAATTACTACTTCTGTTGTTTTTTGTTTGTTTGTTTGTTTGTTTTTCTTGTTGTTTTTATCATTATTTGATACCGTTTTCTGTATGAATCTGCTTACACTATTGCTGCATGGTAGCAGTCGCTGTCCATGGTGCTGGTTGAGCGTCCACACTGTAGCTTAGTACATTTCCCTAATAGTGTCATGGATATGTGACCAATCAGACCAATATATTAAGCTTGATGTAATAGTACAGGGGTAGGCAACGTAGGTCCTGGTGTGCCGCTGTCCTGCAGAGTTTAGCTCTAACCCTAATCAAACACACCCGAACAAGCTAATCAGTGACTTCAGGATTAACAAGGCTACAGACAAGTGAGGTTTTTTTTTCAGGGTTGGAGCTAAACTCTGCAGGACATCGGCACTCCAGGACCGACGTTACCTACCCCGTAATAGTATAAATAGATATGTCACACATACAATACATTCGAATTGACTGTCATCACTAAGTTTAATTTAATAGCAGTAATTGGTTGTCTTCTGAATGAAACTATTTTATATCAGTGAATCAAAATGAATGCCTTTCTTTTGTCATGTTCTGTCATTTGTACGGTACATTGTTTTACACTAAATACCCATCCACACGTATGACCCCTTGCTTGGGTGGTCATATATTCCATTTATTTTACTGGCATCTTCTGGACATAAAACGGCATTGCAGTGTTTTTTGTCAAACAGAGAGTTTATCATTCAAATTTTATTTTAAAATGATAATTGAATAAAACATTTTTTTTATGTCAATGATTGAGCTTCCATTATATATATATATATATATATATATATATATATATATATATATATATATATATATATATATATATATATATATATATAAATGATAGCGTATTGCCCCGCAAGTTTCACAATTAACGATCAATAGGGTATAGATCATCTGAGGTGACATTTGTACGGGAAGAAAAACCTTGAGGCTGAATTAGGAAATAACACACAACAATATAAATGGGCCAAACTTTCAATATACTTTATTAACATAATGGTCAAATGTGACCCTGGTCCACAAAACCAGTCATAAGGGTTAGTTTTCCGAAACTGAGATTTATACATCATATGAAAGCTGAATAAACAAGCTTTCCATTGATGTATGGTTTGTTATGATAGGACCATATTTGGCCAAGATACAACTATTTGAACATCTGGAATCTGAGGGTGCAAAAAAAAAAAAAAAAAAATCGAAATATTGAGAAAATTGCCTTTAATGCCGTCCAAATGAAGTCATTAGCAATGCATATTACTAATAAAAAAAAGTTATAATATATTTACGGTAGGAAATTTACAAAATATCTTCATGGAAAATGATCTTTACTTAATATCCTCTTGGTTTTGGCATAAAAGAAAAATAGATAATTTTGACTCATACAATTTTTGGCAATTGCTAAAAATAAACCCGTGCTACTTAAGACTGGTTTTGTGGTCCAGGGTCACAAATATTAGCGAGTGTATTGTTTTGATCAAAATGTTTGCGGTCCCTTTAAATCCTTATTCATATGGGCATTTGATTGGCTCGCACGCGCTCGTTGTGGCTTAATTGATTGTTTGAGCTGAGTTTGCACTTTGCAGACTCTCTAGCGAAGAACGGCGGCAAACGTTAGCTGTTTAGAAAAATAAAAGGAATATTCCCTTACGATTTATAAGTCTTATTACAGGAAAATGTAAGCTATGACCTGTCTAAACACATTTTAAGTGTTGATAATGTGTTGATATGACTGCTACACCTATATGGGTAATCATAATTCAAGTAATGTTATTGCTGTTCTGATAGCCATTATTAGTTTGTCATTAGTAATCCCATCATAAATTAAAAAGTCTGTTAGTGTGTTGCCTTTTTTATTGATTAAAATTTTGTTTGTTTTTTGGACTCAACACACAAGAGTACACAATGAGTAAAAGGACTTACCTAGCTTAAGATTTGTGTTGGTTTATTTATTAATTTATTTATTGGGACTGAAGTTGTGAATGCAATGTTTATAAATGACTTTTTTGTCCTCTTTCAGCTAAAGTATTGTCTGACAAGACCTCCACATATGAATATTATGGATCTTACAGGTTAGAGAACTGCTTGCTTATTTACTTACTTACTTAGTTACTTACTATGAGATGTGATTGAAGAGTCTTATCGTTGTAAATAGTTTTGTATTCTCTTACATCAGGATCCTGGGAATTTATCAGTAAGACTTTATAATTTCATGTAAATAGTTTTCTCAGTGTAATTAAAACAGTGAATGTCTGCTCAGGGCCTGACTAGGAATTATGAAGTCATCAAAATAAAAATATTATAAAGTAATTTGCAAAATTACTGTCATAGGTTTGATGCTTTGGTGTGATGCCGGTTTCAAGCTGTTCAAACAGCCTAAACCATTTAGCTGCCTGTCTCTCTAAAATGTCATTTAACACACTATGTTGTATTATTGTTTCTGTGTTATTTTAATAATATTTTGGTAATGGATACGTTTAAATCCCAAAAGCTAAATCTTGTACCATATTTGTCTTAATGAATATGAAATTTATCAATATGTCATGCTTGAAAGTGACTTAAGGGAACAGCGGCTGGGGCCTAACTGAGGTAAGATGAGGTTGCATGATGCACACTTTCAACTGCAGTTCACATTTTGATCACAAGGTGGAAACATGTGACTGAGGCGATCTAGACTACTGAAATATGTGATGTCTCAATCTCTTGTCTCCCTATCCATCCATCCTTTATCTTAAAATATAAGTAAAATCAGCAACAACAACATTTTCATCCAATTCTTAATTTATATTTTGGCATTCTTCAGTACCTGTTAATTAATTTGCCAAAGATCATCAAATTAGGGCCATGTTAGGTCATACTGCTCTGCTGTAGCCAATAGACCAGATTAGAAAAATTCATCACCTTGCCTCACAATACAGATATTGTGCTCATATTAATAACTGGTCTATTCATCACAGTTCAGCTGGATGGTGTTGTAATGCGAAGTGTTACTCACAAGCAATTAAATCACGAATGTGCTCCGGCAAAAAACGATGCGTTCTCAAAGAACAGCTGTGACTGACACCAGCTTTATCTGCTGTCTGGTCACCGTGGGAACGCAGGTATACCTATTAAATTCTTACAGAGACTGCAGAAGCAGACGGGGGTTTCCATAGAGACAGCAGGAGGCCAAGTCCACAATAAGCAACCCCCAAACTATCTTTACACCCTGCGGCTCAAACATTCCCTGAAACTTTGCAGCCAGTTATGAAGTAGAAGATGTGGTGAATGGGTGCCATCAGAATGAGAGTCCAAACAGCTGATAAAAACATTAGCATAATCCACACAACTCCAGTCATCAATTAACTTTTTAAGCAAAAAGCTGCATGTTTATAAGAAACAAATCCATCATTAATGAGTTTTAACATTAAACCATAACTTCTGACCAAAAGTCCATAATCCATAGTAATGCTTCCTCCAATGAAAGTCCATCCCCTGTTGTTCTCTCAAATCAAAATCCATCAACACATTTGTTTAGAATGGTTTTAACTTGTAAATGATGCTTGATCTGTGCATATGTTTCTTCTAATTCAGACAAGACAACTTTTTCACTGGCGAAAGCAATATTATGGAAAGAGAACTTGCATTTTAGCCAGATGGATATGTTTCTTACAAACATAGTTTTTCGCTTCACAAGATGTTAATTCATGGACTGGAATCATTTGTTGGAAAATTGTGATGTTTCTAATCAGCTGTTTGGACTCATTCTGACGGCACTCATTCACTGCAGAGGTTCCTTTGGTGAGCAAGTGATGTAATGATAGATTTCTCCAAATCTGTTCCAATGAAGAAACAAACTTTGCTAAATCTTGGATGGCCTGAGGGTGAATATTTTCAGCAAATTATCATTTTTGGGTGAACTTTTCCTTTAATTGTGTTGTTTGTGCAGTTGTATGTGGTGCAAATGGAGGCAGTTGTATTTCTTGTGCCGTCTTACAGAATATTGGAGTTTTTTTTTTTTTTTTCGCACATCGCTACCATACTAAAATTTACTATGTAGGCAAGATATGCCTGTAACCCTCTAGCTTGCACTCTCACGCTGGGCTTCTTATCGCTCTATTGGCACCAGGATGGATGGATCGGTTTAGCACACAGCACTGGCAGGTTTATCTCCACTGGTCACCAAATTGAGATGGGACCTGTGCCTAGCCGACGGTATCAAACAGCTTTAGCCCGGCCATGAGGGCATCAATCTACCTCCCCCTTGATGATCCTTATTCTCAAATTTCAAGCATTTCACCGCTCAAGCCAACAGCAGAGCCTTGCCTTCCCTTAATGGACATCAGACTCTGACCACAGATGTTTTGCCTGCTGTTAAAAGGCCAATAATTATGAGCCAGATGGTGAGCAGTCTGAATTTAGCGCATATTGCAGATATTTGCTAAATACAGTTTCAAGGCCCAGAATCACCTGCTTTTTTGTTCAGATGAGACTAAAGACAAATTTAAGAATTTAAAGAGAATGTAAAGTGCTGATCTGTAATGTAAATCAATGGGTGACATGCACCAATGGCTGAGAAGGAAGGATATACAATACTGATGTAATTTAGTGATTTGAACTTTTGTCTCATTGTGTATGTTTCAGTTTTTAAGAAAGAGGATTAAACTGCAAAGTCTTAAGATTAATCATGAATAAATGCTATTTTAATTTACCTCTGCACCTGCAGCATTTATATTAGCTTGTTTAAATTCCAATAAGGCTGTGTGGTGGTTTGTTTAGGTGTACAGTACATGTCTGTATGAGTCAACTCTGGTTATGTCTCACAGTTCAGTGATCTAACAGTGCACAGTTGATGGCACCCACTGACTCTGAGAACACCAAGTTTCAGTCAATGACTCATGATGTGTGGAGTGGGCGTCTGGACACTCATTCATAGAAATACCATTTCCTATGAACAGAACTTAGTTAATGAGTGCCACTGGGCAATTTACACAGGAAAAAAAAGGATTGTGGTGATTAATAATCAGCTGTTTTTCACAAAGGCTTCTTTTACTGGCTTCATGTAAGACAAAGTACATTCATTAGAATACAGTGGTGAAAACTTTTCTATCTATCAGTCAGTCAGTCTGTCTGTCTATCATTTGTTTGTGTCCGTCTATCCATCCATTTGTCTGTCATTTTTTTTGTCTGTCTCTCTATCGATTTGTCTCTATCCACCTGTCTATCTTTCTGTCTTTTGTTCTTTCTGTCTGTCTGTCTATCTATATATATATCTATATATATATTTATCTATAGATCCATTATTAATTTATCCACCTATCCATCCTTAGTTAGTTTGTTATTTATTGATTTGTTCATTTGTTCTGTCTGTCATTATTTCTGTCTCTCCATCCATCCATCATTTGTTTGTTCCATCTGTCCGTCCATGTGTGTCATTGGCTGTTCTATGATTCTGTCTATCTAGAATTCCTGCCCACCATTTATCAGTATAGAAAAGTTTACTTTAAAAATGGATGAGTTTAAAATGAATAAAGAAACATGGCCATTTAGTGTTTTATGTGTATAGCTTATAGGCCATTTATGAGCTTATGAGAGCAGTACAGTGTGTGCAGACAGCAGGAGAAAGACATGAGTCTGTATTTACCATGATTGCTTACTCCTCATTGATTATTGTAATGAATGTGGACATTAAAATTCACTGCAACGTTTCTCTGTTCTCGCTAGCGATTTATGATATAGCATTCTTAAATTAGGCTCTGTAACAGGAATAGACAATCATGGTTAAATCCAAGACCACGCTGAATGACAGAATGCAACATACAGAGCTTGGATTAAAACACTGGTTTAGTGCCACCAATGTGAAGTGATTGCAAGTCAAACCCAAAGGTATAATTCCAGGGAATTAGAGCTGGAGCTCTGTAAGTGATAGGAATGCTGTTATAACACATGGAGTGGATGCCGTCACTAATCCTAGAGAGTTTCAAGCATCAAGTAGACTGGATAGGACACATGCTAAATAAATAGGACATGTGTCTTGAAAAATTTACCTGCTTTATTAGAACATCATTTAAGCTGAAGTGTATCATTTCTGCACCACCTTCATCACCAAACACAATTGTAAAAAATAAAGACTGGGATCATTGGGATGCTTAGACACAGTGTTTCCACTTTTTTTGCGGCAAAATCAGTCTACAAATGGATACTTACAGTTGTCTTTGCATATTGTAAGAGAAAATATTGAATAATTTCAATGAGTCATTCCTCCATTCGGCACAAACTTCCTGTAGTTAAGATCTGAAGGTGTTGATTCAAATTGTACCTGAGTTCAAACAGGTTATTCCAGTGTTACATGAAAACAGATTATAAAAAGCATGTGTCAAACATTTTTAGAAAGCTAGATGATGATCCATTATATATTTGATAATGCCCTTAGTTTGCACTGCATCCCAATGCAAACTGTCTTCCCTCTCCTTTTAAACACACAAATACACCAGTCTTGTTTATTAAGTTTGTGTGTGTGTGTGTGTGTGTGTGTGTGTGTGTGTGTGTGTGTGTGTGTGTGTCAAAGGATATCAGGCAAGAGAGCTCTAATGAAAGATGATTTCTGTTCTCTGATCCAAGGGGCAAAATGACTATTTCTGGTTCCTCATATCAATACACATCCACCGCCGGCACCTCTGTTAGTATCTTGGAAAGTCGGCGCTGTGCTTTGTATGTGAGAGTGCTCTCTCTCTAGCCTTTCAAGAAATAAAGACAGTGATGGATTAAGTTGTTTACAACAAACTGCATAATGCTCATTAAGAACAGTGATAGAGATTCTCTAAGCAGTCAAACGTATATGGTAAAACGTATATAGAAAAATGATACTTGTTCATTAATAAGAGTTCAAACGTATATGGAGCTTTAATATGTTTAGTGTGTGTGTGTGTGTGTGTGTACTAAATATACATGCATAGTGAAAAATGATATTAAGAGTTATTAGTTTTACTAATTAGCAATAATGTGTTGTAATGTATGTGAAAATCATATATACTGTTGTCATTATGTAGATATTTAAACACAAATTTCTCTTGATTTTTTAATTTTCTAGAGATACATATTTTTCTCTTTATTTTTAATTTTAATTTAATTTTTTTTATGTTGTGCATTTTTGAACATGCTTTTTGCCATAATGCAAAAAGCCATTTCATGCTGTTTAGCCATTTTATGCTTATGTGAGCATAGTTTTGCACATTTAGATTGAAGTTTATAGATAATGTAGTAACTGAAGTAAAGGATTTCTTTCCTTTGTTTTTTTCCACATAATGTCAGTGCAGGGAGGCAGTCAGATAAGGCACGTTGACTGTGGGTACTCATCCAGAATGTGTGAAATATAAGCAGCAGAAGTGTGATGCCCTCTAATAATTAAACCTTCAAATGACATGACAGCTCCTAGCTGATGATTACAGAAGGAGACGTGCAGTGTTTATGAGTCAGATGCATATGGAAGCATTGTGTTCACATTTTCACCAGAGCTGTTATAAGTAAAGCATTGCTACCTATCCTCCTGTTTATTATTCAGTCCACAATTTTTCGTTGGTTTTCAGCATTAAACTCATCTGCGCTTGGCAGCTCCTTGATCGAGCCATGAACCACAATGTCTGTGAAGCATTGTAGGGTGACTGTGATGACCCTCATAATGGAGAGATGAGCTCCCTGTCCACTACATCCCCTCAACATGACAGCACTCATATATATCACAGAATAACCTCTGGCTCACACTGATCAGGATAGCGCTGATGCAAAATCAAAGATGGACAGAGCGACAGATACAAGACAGGATTGGTTTTTAGCAGAGCTAAAATCCATGTGCGAGGATTACTTCACTCAAAAATGAGTTGTAAATGTTTATAGAAAGAGGCTACAAGTTTAAATGTGCAAGTAAAAAGGATAAATGCCAGTTGGAGTATACATGGCAAGAATTAGAAACCCAAACGATTTTAGAATAATAAAGTTGCAGTGGAAGTTTGTATGGCTTCAGGTCAGCTCAACTAATCGTATCAATTAGGACTGAGGCTGTTATTTCTTGCTCTAAAAACTTACAGTTTGACAAACAAATTTTTCAGACATGCATGTCACAATGTTTTCTTAATTTTGACTTCAGTTTTGAGGACATTGGTGTGAAGTCCCCATTATACCTAAACCAAACCAGTGTAGTTGACTACAAGCGATAAAAATGTGATAGTAGATGCTATTGAATCCTACTAAAAGAATAATAAAATAATACTGAATAATACTAAAACAACACTATCCATTTTCATCATATAGACAAAAACAGTAAAAACATTTTTTTTTAAGATATCTTCTTTTAAATTATGACAGTTTTCATTTTTGGGTGAAGAATGCCTTTAAAACAGAATAATAAGAAAAAAAATGTTTTGTATTTATGATGAAAATTCCCTTTATCACGTTCACTCTATGCCAGTTTTTCAGAAATCAGGAGAGCACAAGTTGTTCACAATCATCAGGCTTTCGTTACGTCTTGCGTTAGTCTCCAGAAATGGCTAGAATGGAGAACATGTCAGACGTCAGACCGAGGGGATATACATGGACCCTTGTTGCCTTGTTGTGAGTGACAGTTCAACAATTAAACTGACAAGGTGAACACATTCACACACGCTGGCCCTGCAGCCTCTATCTAAGGAGACTAAATGCACTGTAGATTTCATAACATGCAAACAGCATGCAGGCTTTGGCCACTCAGATTGCAAATTATTCCTGTATAATGGAAGCCAGGGGGGCATTGAAAGGACAGTAGCCTGAAACTCTTTCTCTCATGCTTTATTCCTGATTGCTGTTAGAATAATTGATGGAGACTTGCTTGTATTTCATTCACTGTTGGTTTTATTGAGCAGTGATGTGCTATTTTCAGTCTGGGGGAGGGGGGGGTCTATTAGACATATTGTATCCACCTTTCCAAACCTACATTGTGTTATAGAAGAATAATGAAAACTGAGATTTGTGGTATAGCTTAGGATGTGACATGATATTCTTGGAGCTAAGAGCTTGCATTATTTTATATTTTTACAGTACAGAGCTCAAAGTGATAGTAAAGCATACAGGAACCAAAAATGCAGTATCAGATGTTTTCTTGTAACAAAAGAGCAAAACATTATATTATCATGTGTTATTACATTGTAATAATCCATAGAAAAATTAAAAAGGTAATATTCTGCCAGGACATTATTTGCTATGTTTACGGACATTTCCTTTAAACCTAAAAACAAAAAATCACGGGTAAAACACCTGTGAAATATCAATATTTATTTATTTAATTATTATTTATAAATTAATTTTTCTTGAAAATTGTTCCACTTTTACACTTCTCTTAAAGTATAAAATGTTCTCTGGAATACTCAACTCTGATTGGTCAATCATGGCATTCTGTATTTAAATATTTTTCTATAATAATGCTAAACTACATATTTGTCTAACAGTAAATGAATTGTTTTGGGGTTTTTTTCTTGTACAATAAACTTATAATAAAAAAGATTATTGGGGTATGTTCTACAAGCAAATTTTATTTCAGCCTTCCTACTTCAAAAGTATTTCTTGCCAGTTCTTTGTAATTATTTGTAACATTTCTGAGTGAAAATTGTTTAAAAACATTTAAGTGTACATTTTCACATAAGAAACCCATTGGGGATTATACAAATCCTCTCTTGCTCACTGTGTCAGGGTTTATTTTGCAATGATGACTGGCTGACTCAGTCCTGTTCTACTTAGCAGGCCGAAAAACAGCTTAAATGTGTTAAACGAACTTGCCTCTGGGATGTAGGCCCTTGGCAGATCGTAGCTCATAATAACAAGATGTAAGCTCAACATTAGTACCAACTGGTTTTCAGCCATCTCTTTCCCCAGCCGACTGAGGAGATCGCAAACCTTTGAGGCAGACGACTCTTTGATATCCGCAGAGATTAAGGAAACAGCAGTTGCCTGTCAGCACGATCAAGGTTTTCTTAGGTGTGCCAGGCTTTTGATGAGGCACCTTTTAGCAGTCCGAGGCTCAGAGATAAGATAGAAAGCAGTGCCTCATTCAACAGCATCTCCTTTTGTGTTAAGCATGGTTTTTATTCTTCAATACTTGCATCATCTCACTGGTGCCTCTATTTTCTCTTTTAACCATTTGGCGCTGGTCTTTTGTTAAATGCAGCCTTGATGTGGGTCAAACACATGTATCTGAACATTAATTGTTCACAGCTGCTTCTTTTCAGCGATTACATTTTGCGATTTTTTTTGTAATATCTAATTTCTTAGTGATTTCAGCAAAATAAGAGACCAAATAGGGCCTTTTCAGCATTTTGTAAAAGCATTTTTCACTTAAATATTATAAAATATGATGTACTTTGACAAACCGCTTAAATTCCTTGCCTTTTATTTCCTTAATAGGCTTGAGGTCTTTCTTTCTCATGCTCTTGCTCTCTCTCCCTCTCTGTCAGTGTCATTAATTATTAAATATCAGAGAAAGCCTAATTACATCTGAACAGTGTGATGCCATTAAGTAAATTGTCTGAAAAATTGGTACAGTGCAGCATACAGAGGTTTCTCATTCAGTTGCTGCTCTCTGAAAGACATCCATCATCTCTCAGAAGATACGGTATCATTCTTAACGTACCGTTTTCTACTTTGCCCATAGTTGCCTTTTCTGAAATGGGCAAATGTGAAATGTTTTAAATGTGGAATGTGTCTGTCTACATTTTGAGTTGAAAATTATTTCATAATAAGGGATGTAATAGGATATTCTGTAATAGAATATTCTCATAATATTTCATATGCATGTAATTGAAGTCTAAAAATTATAATTGCAAACAGGGTGAAATCTGTCTTGATTTTTTTAAGTTGACACTCTAAGCTACAAATAACTGAGTAATTGTAAAATACACTTTGACCATAAAGAATTTATTTAGTTAAAATACATTTGAAACATCCAGTAAAATCGTATTTCAAATATTTAGTGCATTTGTTTGTTTTTTTTTTTCTTACAAAAGTTATCACAAACTGTACACATCATAACAACATGTATAGCGATCATTTTAGTTGTCCTGTGCAAGAATGACAAAGAATCACTGAGAAGCAGTTCAGTAATAGCAAGAACAAGAAGTTATCTCAGGAAGTTGAGTGCTAATCAAAACAGTTGTACAATTTTTAGAGGCCATTACACAATATATGCAAACTGTGTAGAAAGTTATTCAAGATCACAAGCCCATAGTACAAACCAATCACCAAACAATCCATAGAAATGCACTTTAACAACATAACAATTCGAAGTATATACACACACGCCGGCACTGGCAAAGTTAAATGAAATAAAAAATAATACCTCTCAGAAATAATAGGTGTCTACATTTCTAAACAATATCTAATGTACTGGTATCAGCATGCTACAAGAATACTTTATCTTTGTTCTATCACGCTGACCAAGCTCTGGGGCTTGTGCAAATTAAAGTTAACAGTACACAGCCATTTGTGTAATTGCCATGATTGCATTATTACTTAATGGACGCACCAGAATACACTCAGAAAACCCAATTGTGAGGGTCCAGCTTTAAAACATTAGGGGCCTCAATTATAAAGTGTGTGTATGCACAGATTTGATCTTAGAGTGTGCGTATGCTTAAATCCACGCCAATGCTCATATTTGTAAAAAATTCCTTTGATGTGGAAAAGCGCTTAATGTCACGTCAGAGTCTGAACAGATGTACACACGATTTCTGAGTACTGCAGGTTTTTGTAAATGTAAGCTGTTCTTCCAGCTCGCTGTTCTAAATGAAAGGATTTGGATGATGACAGGTGATCTTTTATATGTTAATGATATTAATTAGGAGTCGTTTACAAGGCAGTGAGCTGAAACCATTCAGTTGCGCGCAAGTTCAAGATAATTTGCGATTCATAGATTTCACATCTGAAAGAGAGGCGTACGTGCGTTTTCTGTGCGTACATTAATTCTATGAATCACACGTATGCATATTTAAGAGATGATTGTAAGGCCAAATTTAGGATGGTTTCTGCACAACATTTTATAAATGAGGCCCTAGGTGTGCAATTACCATGATGTACCATATTATTTGCATACCGACTGATTAGATGCTGGATGATTTCACACAATGAATACTAATTCTCTGACATAACAAAACTCAACCACATGGATACCATTCAACAGACGAAATTCACTTAAATGAAAAGTAAATCAAGGCTTCTCTATTGTCCATCCATTTTAAATTATCACTGAGCAATTTTTCCCTTGTACCTAAAGTTTGTGAAGGCAGTGCTTCACCTCTCATTTTGCAGAAAAAAAGATGTTTCAATCACTTTAATTGCTTTAGATGTTATTGATTATTTGAAAATAATGATTTTACCTTGAACCAATTCATCCTTGACCCCCCCCCCCCCAAGACAGCTCATAATTTGTTTTTAATCGTTAAAGCCATGTTAACACTGGTTTCTTTTTGACTGTCATCTGAAGATGGGTCTGGATATGGTAGATTTTGCTAATATTCACCTGATGGAATTATTTCTAAAAGAATTACAACTTTCCAACAGCGGGATCTCTCTGAGGCTGCCAGACACCATTAAAAGTTAATTTACTTGTCTAGTTGTTCAAACACTGAGGTTTTTCACTTGTAAGAGCTTTAGAAATTGTAAAGGAAATCATTTTTGTCTGCAAGCAATGACATTTAATAATACATCAATGACTCTAGGACGGAGAACAGGAGTGGGATGATTGTTTTTAGATTTGAGAATTTAATGTTAGGCAAGTGTTTCATATATTTAAAGATAATATGAGTTTATATGAATATTATTCTGCATGTTGATAATATTGGGAATAATCAACAGTTTTATTGTTTTGTTTTTCCTTTTTTTCTTCAAAAACAACTACAATAAAACACGCTACATCAATTGGCTACTGTAGAAGTTACTTTTGACAATAATTTTCTGCACATGCTAAGAAAAAAAAAAACTTTTAAAAAAATTATAATGAAATTTTGGTATGTTATGAAAGCTCTAAAGTTAACTTTTAGTGACCTACTGCTTGCTATATTTTTGTGCTTTTTCTAAATCCTAGATTTATACATCAATACCTTCATGAAGCTTCTTATCCTATATACATAAATTATTTTAAAGCTGAATTATTGTAACATTTTCCATTTACCAACTTTAAGACGTTCAAGTATGATGAGCACATCATTAAATGTTAATGTAATCAAATTATGTAATAATATGATGTAATAATAATAATGTTATACCTTTAAATCAGTATGCTACAACCGTTTTATTAAAATAAAGAGTCTTTAGAAACATCAATTAATGAGCAGATGAATCAGTTAATAGATTCAGTTTGTATGTACAGTAAACATGCTTTGAATATGATTTCTCCTTCATAATGCCTCTCAGAGTCGTGATGACAGATGGAATATCCATCCTGTCTCAAATGGGTAAAACACAAAGTTGTATACTTTTGACATCCCAGTGTCTTAGCTGATATAAAGAAGTGTTGCTTTGTATCAATTGTACAGTCTTCTTAATATAAAGAAAGACATGCTTTATAAATAATTGACATCTCCATTGTTCTCCATTTGATCACATGATTGCATGAATGTTTTGCATACCAAAAGGTCTTGATTTCATATTCAAACACCTCTTTTTTTTTTTACTGTAGTAATGCTTCGTATTTTTTGTATGTTTTTTTCAGAAAGGGGGGGATTTATTTGAAATGTTCAAGAATATGACAGGATAAGCACTGTCATTTCATGTGTCTGTAAATTGACATGTCATCATTATACTGTCAAACAGCAAGAGGCTTCACATTATTTCACTGTCAGCTTCAAAGTGACCTGAAAACTATTGTTTTAGGAGCTCATAAACTCAGCACCAGCAAAATGTCAAAGAAACTGTGAGATGTGGAATCTTGATTGTGTCTGTAGCAGGCATACCAGTAATGTTTTCCAAATAAAAATGCAACAAGCTACAGTACAACTAGAGAAAAATATACCCTATTAATTATACAAAACCAAATGTGTTTTGCAGTTAGATTCGTGTGGACTCCAGGGTGTTATGGGGTCTGTGGAGGTTTTGGGGATGGACATGATCCTTGACTCTCAAAACTGGATGCTCTTCCAGGCCACTGCAGGGACGGATGATACCAAAATATCACAACAGAGTAATTAAGGACATATTAGACTTAAATACACTTGGCAAATGGATCAGAATTAGCCCAAAGCATTCTATCAAGGCTCAATCTACATAGCACTGTTGCATAAAGTTGTCATCGTTTTGACTCCTCCATCTCAATACTATGGATATTTTTCTTCACTAGTTCACATTTTGTACCACTCTGTCAACATTTGTACTGGGCCCACCGTAAATGTAATTTTTAGCAACATATAGGTGTAAAAAGATAATAATAAAGATATTTAAAAGATTGTATTGGGCCCAGTGTAAATATATAAATAGTTTTTTGTAATTAATTTGATATTGAAAAAAAATACAATTTTGACAAAATTGGATAATGATAAATCTGCAGAACAACATTAATCAATAAATGTTTACATTTTGCATGGCATAAAAACTACACAATGCAGCATCTTTCCTATTGGGCAAGTGCAAGCTGGGTCCAGCTTTCTACTCCAATTTCTAGTTTCTCACCTCACAAAGTGCATGCCAGTGGGTGATGGGCTTGCGTGGATAAGCCAGCATCTCGTTCCAGTGGTCCCTCCCAAGACCCTCTGCATCCGGCCCTGCCCTGCATACTCCTATCACTTCATTGTGTCCAACTCTGAAAGAGAAACGAAACATAAGACTTTGTTTTAGAAACCATTTGCAGTGGCCAGTGGTTTACTATCTTTCCAACACATTTTAAGACGGAAAGGATGTGCATTTTTGATCCAGATAAAAAGACTAAGGAAACCAGTGGAAATAATAGCTGATCAACAGGACCTTTGCATAAATGGTCCCACATCCACCCACATATATATTTTACTCCTTGATGGTTGAGCGATGTTTTAATAGCATAATCTGCCCTTAATTAGAGCATACTAGCATTCTGATTTAATAGACATGCACAGCAGAGACCAGACTGAAAGATCTCCATTAAAATGTTTGTTACAAATATGTCAGTAAGAGTCGCTAAGCATGAGTGTTTTGCTAGCATGCTATCTGACTTAATTTTATAACCATCATCATAATTATCATCATGTCAGAATAATTTATCTTCAGCATGCTATAAAATTGTATGGTTATTGTTTTAAAACTATCTTAAGGAGCAGGGACTGACCTGTCATAATCCATCACTACGATGGACAGGCTGACCTGCTCCACATTCTCAGGTGGGATGTCGAAAATGATGGCCTCGTTATAGACAGGGTTGAGTGTGTTCTTTTTGGTTGTCGTCTTCCGCTTTTTCAGTCTCCGACCATCACATATGAGGGAGACTTTAACATATGGATCTGTGGAAAGATGCAAAGTGAATGTGTTTGGAGCTTTTCGTATCTGAAACATGAATATAAAGGTTTTTCCACATAGAAGAACATAGCATTATACTTTTTTTCCCCCCTTTTTAGCTGTCTTAACATGTTCTGCTTGCGATATGACAAGAGCCCACAGGCATTTTAAACACTCACAAAACATGCTTAGCATTGATGTGTCTGGTTGATGACTTTTCACGCTCTCATGAGAACTCATACATAAACCAATTTTTAACTTAATAACATGCATCACATGAAAAACTGTATATCATTTTGGGTTTGCAGAGACCCAGGCATAAACAAAATGCAATTAATTTTCACATTTCTTGTCACTGACTGTGGAAGGAAGCTTCTGCCAATAGTTTAATTGGATTTATTTTATTGTATTTTTCTACTATACATTTTTGTATTTACAAACATTATATAATTTATTGGATACCAGTGACATTTTTTAATGCAAGTTTAAATACAAATGGCGCTTAAGGTTTCAACAGTTTCTGTCTGCATAAAAAAAAAAAAATAGGAAAATAATAAAAAATGAGAAAATTGGTTCAAAAGTTCCTACAATTTTTTTTTCACTGTCATTTAAGTGTCTCAGGGGTATCTAATACTGTTCCTGCAGGGACACTAGCATGCAGAATTTAAAGGGGAGATCAGATGCAAAATTCACTTTTACATGGTGTCTGAACATAAATGTGTGTTGGCAATGTGTGTACACAACCACACTTTAATGACAAAAATCCACCCAAGAGCTTTCTTTTAAATCCCCAAAAATCATTAGCACTTTCTCAGACCAAGCCATTCTCAGATTCTGGCCAGATGTACTTCATATAAGCCAAGGCCCCTCCCACCGCAATTGTTAACTGCCACGGCTGTTTTAGCATTGACCCACCCTGAGTGAGCTGTAAACTCTCCATCATTATTTTGACACCGGAGCAGGGGTAGATAAGATTGTCTTCTAAGAGATTGAGGTGTTGTTGGAGGTAATAATGAACATAGCAGTCGTCATTTACTCCCGACATCTGAGTCACTCAAGACGCAGTGGATTACTTTTGTTTTTGCAGGGAATGCACCCCTGATCTGCCTAAATGTGTCTATGTTCGTGCTTATCATTCATGATCCAGCTTCACCTACAGAAGAATTGCCTTTCCTAATTACAGAGCCCCACACATGGCATGCAGGAAAAAATAGTAGGCTAAATCGTGCGCACGATTTACTAATTTGTTCCCTCAATGTACTAAAATGTGCACATGATTACTATTGCGTTCCCTCGATTAACTATTTCGTTCACTCGATTTATAAATTGTGCACACGGTTTACTATTTCGTTCCCTCGAGGGAACGCAATAGTAAATCGAGGGAACGCAAAAGTAATCATGTGCATGCTTTAGTACATTGAGGGAACGAATTAGTAAATCGTTCGCACAATTAATTTATTTTTTCTTGCATGTCATGTGTGGGGCTCTGTACCTAATAATGTTCTAGTTAGCAAGATCTGCAACGAATGTGCAAAAGTTTACAGTCTCTGATAACTGCTTGTCATCCCATGGAAGAGAGGTGTGGATGAGAAGAGCTCATTAGAATTTAAAGGGACATGCACCATTTGTGTGACGTCAAACATCTAAGAATCTGAGAATGGCTTGATTTGAGAAAAGGGTTATCATTTAAAGGGGATTAATAAAAAATTGGTGGATTTTTATCATTATAGGATGGTTGTGTACACACACTGCCAACGCACATTTCAGTTCAAACAACATGTAAAAGTGAATTTTGCATTCAAGACCCTAAAGAATCATATCAACTCTGATGTCCCCTTTAACTCAAATCCTAATCAAACAAAACTTTTGGATTACTGAAAACTTCCAAGCAAATGTTTTGGGGTATGCTGGAGCTAAACGTGAGCATAAAGATGGTAAAATTGTGAGGAACAGGAAATGAGGGTTAACACTGACCAGAGTAGCCGGTTATGTCCATGGCTTTCAGATTGCGACACTTGATGACGGTGAGGGTCATGCGCCCAGCCGTGGGAAGATAGCAAAGGGAATACATAATTTCACCCAGATCAACACTCTCCTGAAAGAAAGAAAGAAAGAAAGAAAGAAAGAAAGAAAGAAAGAAAGAAAGAAAGAAAGAAAGAAAGATATTGAGAATAAAACAAGTTGATTGTTGGATGCCAAGAGATAGCTGAAGTAATGTCTGCACATTAGTGTCCTAAAATAGCATTAAAAATGATTGATTAAATGATCAGCAGGATCTTCAGCATCTATTGTAAGATGATTTTTCACTTAAGACTCTCTCTAGAGAGCACTTGATGTGACTGCAAACAAAATCCTTATTGACTGACTCCAAATAGTCTTTTATTTGCCTCGCCAACAACAACAACATAGCTTGGGAGATATTGGACTAATGTTTGCTCATCAGGTTTAAACAAATCCCTATTCTGTATTAAATCTAGAGAGAGAATATGTCTGTAAAAAATTAAGGTGAAAAAACTAAATGACTCAGAAACAACTACATAGTTGTGGAAATAAATATGACTTCTAAGAAAGCAAGCTTTTTCCAGAAAGACTTTAAGACTTTAATAACGGCTGTGTTTGTGTGGAAGTGTTACTGTGGGAAGTATAGTTTGGGTGGCTGGTTCTTGTGCGATTAAATAACTCAGTTTTGAATGAGACAAATCTAGCTTCCCTGACCTTTATTAGCTTTGCAGAGGCGGTAAAGATTATTCTAAAAGGCCAGCGTGTATTTTGGTATTTACAGCCTCTCACTACTGGAATAAGACAGCCATTATTCTCTCAAAGGCAGCTAAAGATAGTGATTAATCTGTCTAAGTAAAGATTAAAAACTTATTGCGTAATGGGGAGAAACATACATATGTAACCACTGTTGTACTGTGTTTAAATTTCAGGTGTACCACATGCCTGTTTTCCAGCCTTCTAAAGCAATGAATTTTCCCAATACCATTGATCACATGCAGTGTTAATTTTCTTTTTTTAGTATTATTATTAATAGTTTTTGTCTGATGTCTTTTTTATTATTTAAATAATATTTCATTATATTTATTTATCTTTATTCAGTTTTACTCTGGCAATCTTACAGCATTTGTTTGGAATATAAATCTTTTGTAACAATGTAAATGTATTTGCTGTCACTTTTGACCAGTTTAATGCGTTCTTACTAAATAAAAGTATAGACCTTTTAAAAAAAAAAAAAAATCATGCTGACCCCAATCTTTTTTAATGGTAGAGTACATTTAGTCAACAATAATAATGGATTAGTTACCAAGAAAAGTGCAAAGTGAAACCAAATATTGAAACATTTTATGTTAATTAAGTATCATTTAGTGTTAATGTACAACTATTTGAAAAATATATTTTTTTTTAGATAAATCAGTGCATTATTAACATTTTGTTGTGTTCTTGTCGTATTTTTTTCCAACAGTACTGTAAATTTTAATTGTCATTATCATGAAGCATATTTCCTTATCTAGTAATCATTATTATTTTAAAAAAGCCGTTTGTTAACAAACACTGTTGTCTGTAATTGACAAGATCATCACGGATTATATATCAGATGAGGATGTGGTACTGTACCTCCTCTGTTGTAATATGACGTCAAGACCCTTTCTGTCACATCCTATCCCCTCCTCTGACTGCTCTTGTTATTCACACCACAACTGTTGAATGCAGAGAGCCACTGGCTAGTTCTAGAGTCACATCTCCTATCAGTGTTCGTGTCCAAAACAATTCACAAATCTTTTTTGGGCAATAATACCCTTCCTGTTTTGACTGGCCAACTTCCTCTCCTCCAGATCTGAATGGCCTTGTGCCACAGTAGCAATGTGCTCCAAAAAACAGAGAACAAAATTAGACCTTCAAACGTCAGCTTAAGATAAAATACAGGGTTTCATTGTGCAGTTGGAAGTGTAACGTACTGTAGCAAGGCTGCAATCTATGGCTCCGACTATTTTAGGAATTGAGAGTCACTAGCTTCTGTCCACAGTCAGGGGCCTAAGAGCAGCTGGTCTGGTTCTGAGAGTCAGTTTTTGTCCCTAAAGGGCAGTTGTCATGCTCTCATAACGGAGCACAACAGGTCGAAACCTCTCCACTGCCTTTCCAACCCCAAACATCAATACTTTTGTACTGTAGCTATGAGGCAAAGCAATAGTCAGTGAAGAGAATGAGAAGGAAATAGCATGAGAGTGATCCAAATGTTAGCAAAACACAACAGAAGTGATTTGACAGGCGCCGAAATGCGCATCCCTGTCAAGCAAACAACAGGAAAATTAATAAATATGCTGAAAACAGCACAATCAGGAAATGAATTAGCCCAAAAGAGACTGATGCGTCAAACAAGTAGGAGGAGGAGATTGCATTTCCCAAACAGGAATGAGTCACCAAAGATTTCTCTCCATGGTGAACAAAATGAAACGCTGTCACCATTCACTTTGTCTTTAAAGCAGGAAGGCATTTGGACCAGTGGCATAGCAAGTAAGTCCTGGGCCCGTATGCAAAAAAAAATACCCAAACGTTATGGACTTCAACTAGGTTAACTTAACTCGGGCCCTATTGTTGATTTTTCTGAAGTAAATAACGTCACGTAAATCGTGACACGCAAGCCACCCAATAATCACAGCTTTGAGCTTTGTTACTTCAAAGTCTCAGCCTTTTGTCAATTTTATGATAAAATACAAACAATAAATGTTTTTTTTCGCTCTTTAATTTGTAGTGAGATAATTTGCCTTGGTTCAAGCGGCATATGAATCAATTATATTTTCCTCTTTAATATTTGCAGCACGTAATAAACATGAATGCATGTGTGAAAAAAAATCTGAACAATTTTATACAAACGAATGTCTCATGAAATCGATCAATCAGAGTCTTAAAAAACGTCAATAAGGCTACGTTCACACTGCAGGGCTTAATGCTCAATTCCGATTTTTTGAAAAAATGCGATTTTTTTGCAAGGCCGTTCACATTTCCAATTAAATGCGACCTTTTGTGATCTCCTGTGTGAACGTGAAATGACCCAGAAGTGACCCGCATGCGCAGAAGAGTACGCAACGGTCAACGACGTCACTCGTTGTTTGCGGAAGTAGCTAACGTTAAACATGGATGTCAACAACAGTGTAGTCAACAGTGGAGCTCTTTTTGCAATATTAAAGTTATTTTCCCAACGGAGCCAGCACAATTACAATCTTCTCGTTTTAAGAAGAAAATTAAAAAGGAGGAGGAGAACAAGGTTTTTGGCCATGGCGTTTTGTGGAGCAGTGTTAGCAACGTCGATACAGAGAAACGTGTGGGTGCGGAGTCGCAGCCAGGAGTGGTGGGATACTGATGTGAGTGGCTTCTATCTTCTCGTTCCCGCCTACTTCAACGCAGAATTATGACGTTTGTAGCGTATCAATGACGTACGGGTCGGATACATGTGGCCTGGCTGTTCAGACGGAGGTCGCATTTCAAAAGATCGGCCAAGTGGCCTGGGTCACATTTGAAAAGATCGGATCTGTGTCGTTCAGACTGTCATGAAAAGATCAGATACAGGTCGCATAGGGGCAAAAAAATCGGAATTGGGTCGTTTCAGCATGCAGTGTGAACGTAGCCTAAGTCTACATTTTATTGTTGTTTTTATGTTAAATGTGAAGAATGACGGATGCCACTGATTTTTTTTCTTTCTTTTTTTTTGGGGAGGGGGGTGCTATAGGTGGAATTTTCACATTAACAACGCAATATAAAATGATTTTATTATCGTAATTTTGACTTTATTCTTAAAATATTATGACGTTAATCTTATTTATTTTATTATTTTTCAACGTGGCACTAAAATGCTGCAATAGGCTATTTGTAGCTACTGAATGCAAGCACAATTTTGGCACAGCAGCCTATTTTGAGTTTATTAAATAAAAAACAAACAAAAAAGTAAAAAATAGTAAGGGGATATTTTAATTATTTGTTAATAAGCTAGTGTTTTCTGAGTCAGTGTCGCAAAGATGAATTTGATGAACCTGACTTGCCATCTCCTCATTGAACGTGCCTTTAGAGAGAAATGCATCTTTACGGATTATATAATGAAAGTGTTTTTGTTTTTGATTTGAATTATTTCGTTTTAAAGCAATAATTTAAAGCATTACATAGATAAGCTATATTTATCATGTTGGTAAGCCAAGTATTCGCTGAGTTTCAGTTTGTCATTGTGAGGCGCTCCTGCTCAAGACAGAGACGACATCAGAAAGCTTTTTTTTTTTTCACAAAAACACAAGGTTTTGTTGATATTGTGAGTGAACACAAATAAAGCAGACTTTGCAGTTCCGAATTAGGTATTCTCTTACCTTTATGAGCAAAAATTACACCATATTTTTAAGCTTCCACTCTCAGCAAAAACAATTGGATATGCATATTTATCTAGGTTAAATGTTTAAATTAACACTGTGAAATGCACAAAGTGTTTGTCTATAGATTTTATTTTAGGCAAGTCATCGTGTTGATTTGAGAAGGCTAAATTGATCAAACATATGCTCAGCTCACTGACTGCCGCTGGCCGCTTGGTCGTTCCTTTAAAAAACAAAAGCCTGAATTTAACAAACATAAAATGTTCCAAACATATTTCTTAATTAACATAATAAAGAAACTATTATTTTAAGAAATATTATTTAGAAAAATGTCTTATCTTGCAGTCTATACAATGAAAGTCAATGGGGTCCACTTGGGTTGTTTTGGACCCCATTGACTGGTATAGTAATTGTACTGTAAACAAAAACTGTTGTAACAATCTTTAAAATACAATCCATGCTCTGCAGAAGAAAGTAAGTCATACAGATTTTAAAGAGTAAGTAAATGATGACTGAATTTTCATTTTAAGATGAACTAAAGGCATAATGAGTGGGCTTCATTATCATGAGGCCCAATCTGACTAAGGAACCTAAAAAAAATACTACGGAGCAAATTGCTAAGGTCACTTTGACATAAAAATGTACTGCCGGTAACATTTCTTGTTGTACTCTGCAGTCAGTGGGACAGTAGGACAAGCTCAATTGCACACCTGTTGAATTAGTCATGGGTGTCGTTTGAAGGCTCTGGCTTGATAATTGATAATGCTTCCTGTGGCTTTGAAAACTGGCAGTTGGATCTATTTTTGGAAGGGGTACGTGGGTGCCCTGAAAGGTTAAGTCAGTTTGGAGATGAGCCCTCCCCGACACCTGGCTTTACATAACAGATCAATCTATCCGTTAATGAGACCTTCACATTTGTGCAGTCAGATTTCCTTTGAGCTCTGTTTGATTAAAGCAGAGGTATGTGACCAGCTAGTACATAAGTGAATAGAGCTGTCCTTGTACTTCTGTTCATTCATTCTTTCATCTTTTAAATCAGTAAAAAATTTGTTTAATTACTGATGAATTTCTTTGCGTTTCAATCCATTTAAATTCTACTTCCCAAAATACACTTTTAAATTCTGCATCCTGTTTGCTACCTTAACTCAAATTCAGTTTAAACTGAATTCAAAAATTCAAACCTGCCAGAAATCTGGTCTCATTGAGGAATCTGAGGAAAGTACTGGTTATGACCTTTGCTTTTCTATACACACTGTACTTACTGTAGTGGCTGCAAGGATGTCCTTCCAAACCACAGCTTCGCGTGATAGGTCAGACAGCTCAAACAGGTTATCAACCACCACCTCTCCGATCATGTCATGACTCGTAAAGCGGTCAAAGTCGTACACGCTGAAGTGCAACTTGCGATTGCACAGCTCACTGTACTCCACAGGGAAGCGGAACGTCTCGTCAAACATGGGGTTGAGCGTCTTGCGGTGGACCCTCGTCTGAAACTTCTTTTTGCGCTCTGGAAGCAGGTAGATCTTCACGTAGGGGTCGGAGGTGCCTGTGAAGTCTTTGGCGGGCAGGTCCAGGGCCTTAAGAATGCGAACCACTAGAGCTTGTTCCTCGTAGTCGTAGCTGAGGGCAAAGCTCAGCTTGCCGCACGTCTCTACTGGCTCCTTGGCGCCCTCTTCAGAGTCCACAGACTTCTGCTTGTACAGCTCAGGTTTGATACGACCGATACTGACTGCAGAAGACTGGCGCACAGGTAGAGTGTCCATGGTGAAGTCCACACTGGTCACATTCTTCTGCCGTGGCAGGTGTCGGCGGAAAGAATTGTGCCTATGAAAAGAGAAGAACTTAATTGCTAAGAAAAAAATAAATGTAAATATTTCATAGTTACTAAATATTTTGGTATATTGGATCTTCTGCAGTGAATGGGTGTCATGAAATTGAAAGTTCTAACAGCTGACAAAAACAACGCAATATTGTCAACTCAAGTCCATCAGTTAACAATTTGTGAAGTTAAAAGCTGAATGTTTGTAAGAAACAAATCTATTATTAATGCATTTTAAACTTTAAACCACTGTTTCTGGCCAAAATATCCACTGGACGCTTCCTCCAGTCCATCCTCTGTTGTCCTCTCACATCAAAATCCTCTATAGTTTTGAACTGTTTTAGACTGGTTTTGCTTGTAAACAGTGCTTGATCTTTGCATATTTCTCTCCTGATTCAGACAAGAAGACTTTTCCACTAAAAGAATCAATATTATGGATGGAAGAAAGTTAAATACGTATTAATGATGAATTTGTTTATTGTAAACGTGTTTTTTAGCTGCACAGGATGTTAATTGATGGACTGGAGTCGTATGGATTACTTGTGGATTATTGTGATGTTTTTATCAGATGTTTGGACTCTCATTCTGATGGCACCCATTCACTACAGACGATCCATTGGTGAGAAAGTGATGTAAACTTAAATTTCTGATATCTGTTCTGAAGGGGTGGGGGGGACTCATCTACAGCTTGGATGGTATGAGTGTAAGTTACTTTTCAGCAAAATTTCATTTTTGAGTAAACTATCCTTTAGTAGCAAGGTTCCTTTTAGTTAATTACTCTCTAGCACTGGAGAACAAGCACTTTAGTACCGTGTGTTACTCTTCAAATGCATTTATTTAATTTTTAGCAATCTTTATATTCTAGACTTCACAAGATTTTATCATAATAGTTAGGCCCGGATCTTTTTACTATAGAAAACCCATTTTCAGCACTCATCTTGACTCCTAGGAGGAAATCATATTTCTCTACTTATCCTCTGTGTTTCCTAGCAACTATAGCACCTTTAAGACGATGACAACAAACATATGACAAGGACAGCATGATACAAAAAGTGATGGATTATATCATTTAACAAACTTGTGATATATTAATCATAATATTTACCAAATTTGAACTTTTTATAGTGTTTCCTCACAATTGTTTTTGCCGCTTTCGATCTTTCTTTCTCTCTCTATTTTGTCAAACTCTTGTCTGTCACCTGCACATGATTGCTGCACATTATGCCTTGCAGTCTGCACAAACATCCCAGCACAATGCAGTGATAAACTGAAGATAGACAGAGTAATTAACTTCTGTCTTCGGATGTTTTGAAGAGCACTTCTTTCGAAGTGCCATCAAGTGTTTGATGGCAATGATTCTAAAAAATCTTGCCAACCATAATGAATGATGCCTGTGAGCCAGTGCCAGATTTCAGTCTGTATTTTACCCTCCCATATAAGCGATTATGGAGGAGGTGGAAATATTCAAGTCCTATTTGCACTGACACCTGTCAGTTACCTGTTGAACTATACACTGATGACGGATCGCTACACGTGAAATAAAACTATCCTGTCTACTCATTTGATTTTGGTGTTTAGTTTATGCAAGCTATCTAACAATAGTGTTTTATCATATTACAGCAGAAGGGAGTTCATTTTTGCAGGAATGTGTAATATGCTCATGCAATGAAATGAATTGTGCATACAGTAATTCAGTTAAAAATTTCAGAGGGGGCATGAACTGAGAAAACAAAATCCCCTTGATCTTTTGACATATAAGAGGTCATTGTATTATAAAAACATCCTGTAAGTTTCAGAATTCAAAACGTTCTCATTAGTCTAAAAACAGCTTATATTGAAGGTCTGGGATTAACGTTTTTTTTTTTTCTAATTTTTGCATTCTGATGTGAGGGGTTAATAACAGGTCAGAAAATAGCTTATTTCTAATAAACTATAAAGTTTTTTGATGTAAAAATCTTGACAACATTATAAGTGGACCTCAGAGCACAGTACAAAATAAAAAAACAGAGGCAGTTGATGAGCCATTTAACTATAGCACTATAGAAACGGAACTGAATTCCAGCTTAAATATTAAAGGCATTTAATGGATATTTTTGATGGTATGTAGAAAAAATTATCTAATATATTGCTGCACTTAATGGGTTGTGACTGTGAATCATATCTTAGAAATCTTCATTTGAGACATTGTAAAACAATAAAAAGTTATATAATAATAGCAGTTATATATCTTCAGTTTCTTCCCCAAAAACTAAAAGATTTAAAACAATTGTGCATTAACTCATCAGAAATAGATTAACTAGCTTCTCCAAAGCATAGTTCTTCTCACTTTAGTGATCAACCTATACCATGAAATGACCATTTCAAAGAAACTAGCTTCACATTTAGCCTATTTTAATGTCTTTTGAACATGGTTTGCCATTATCTCAAGGCATATCTGCCTATTTATTTATTGTTTCTTTAATTTTGGAAGTGAAACTAGAGACAAGCGATGTACTCCAGAGAAGGTAATACTTAAGAAATGACAGAAGAATAGGAAAACAAGAAAAAATGTGTAAACCCAAGTCCAGTTAAACAGTCTTTCACAATGACCTTTGAGTAACTTCTCTTGGCCTTTTCATGCACTGCATCAGTGTGTGATTTATGAGGACACCTTATTTGTTACACCATGTTTGTTTTTTTTTTTTATGTTATTTGTGTGGCTTGTCAATAATGGATTCCACGAGGAGCCGAGCACAGCTGTTCCTCACTTCCCCAGTTGGACAAACAGTCGCAGCATGTCAGCGCTATTGCATGGCAACACTAATTACATCCCTGCTTTCTTTAAACACGGTGCCGCATGAAACAAAGAGAAGAAGAGCTGATTGTTTAATTGCTGGGGTCATTTATGCTGTTACCATGGCAATGTGACTCTAGGGCTCTGATTGGTGAACTGTAGTGATTAATGGGCGTATGTAGCAACCAGGAGACATGCCATCACCCTGTCAACAGGGTAAATACGTGAAATAAAAGTTGTAATAAAACATTTTATACCTTAATTCCTTTTATTTGGACGTACATGGTATACTACTATATATGTAGTATGCCAATATTATTTTTTAATAATAGTATTCATTTTACTTATATTTATACTAATTATTTTATCATTACTGTTATTATTTAATTTTTTGTTGTATTAATAGATGATCATAAATATATTTTATTTATTTAAAATGCTGTATACAGCTAGCTTAATCTACTTAGTAGCTGTGCTTTGGCTCGGATCCGGTTGTTTTATTTCTAGCTGGAAGGCAGCCATGAAAAGCATAAATGTGGATATCTCATAAATGAAATAAACAGCTGCTGCCTCATTTGCTGTATTCAAAGGCACACACTGATCAAAAATCATTCACTATGTGTTTATCATTCAGTAAAGCACCCCTTTATAAGCATATCTGCTCAATTACACCAAGTATATGTTTTGTTTTCTAATCCTTATATGAGTTATTTACTCAAGTGGCAATGATGAAATGATTAACCCTCTTCTGTAGTGTGCAGTCGGGCATCAAAAGTAGATCCCCATGTACTGTAATGTATCATGTATTTGGCATTCAGATGTGTGTATCACCTGGAGGACGAGGTAGGTTCAGTGGTCTGCCTCTGGATTTTGGCCTGCTTGCTCAGACAGTCACGCAGAGCCTGCTGTACATCAGCAGGGATGTCTGGCGATGTCTGGCTGATCTTCATGGCCGCCTCCAGAATCTTAACCGAGCTGCGGCCATTGACCTTTACTTCTGGTACCTTCCTCTTCTTATCCTCCTCATCCTCGTGCTGGAAGTGCGATGGCTGCCTTCCCACAGTTCCAATTGCATTGGTCTCAGGATGAGGAGAAACAGAACGAGACACTGGAGGTGGGGCCGGGGGGGCCTCGGGCAGCACCCCCAGCGGGCAGCTATCAGCATGGGATGAGAGAGCCTTGCTTCTCCAAATGGGCCAGCACAGCTTCCAAAAGACAAAGAGAGAGACTACCAAAAGGGCGAGCCCACAGAAACCTACAACCAAAGCTAGGAGACTTACAGAGATGTCTACAGGCAACAAGAGGAAGAGAGAGTACAGAAAAGAGGCAAGATTGGAAGGAGAGTGTGTTGAGGAGATCGTAAAGAACAGAAGGTGAGGGAGAAAGGAGACGAGGATAGGAGAAAGAGATAAATGAACACCAGACGGAGACAGACAGAGAACCAGCAGTAATAAATGATGCATGACAGACAAACAGGAGAAAGAGGGAGAGAGAAAAAGAAAAGAAAGAGAGGGCAAGGTATAAGAAAAAGAAGACTGAAATGTGCTTGTTTAGTAAAGCAGAGATCAGCAGAGTCATTTTGCTCCCCGTTTTGGTGGTCCATGCAACCAAAGATGAAAAAAGTCCCTTCATAGGCACTAAGCCTTTTTATAAGCCTTTTTTTTAAATGTTAAATATCATTCAATGTCAATTTAAGATGCAAAAAAGGTATTTATATAAGGGGCACTGTTGAACCTTCATATGTGTCCAACAGGTGCAAGAGTTTCAGCTGCTTAATGCACTGCACAATGCAGCACATAATTATAGCTGATTGCTGTTTCATGGAGTGAGTTTTACCACCATACTGCTAATGGTGCTACTAACCAGTTAGAAATGAGATACAGGGATGGACTCACTCTCATATGACTACTACCCAAGGCCACTGAAAATGTAGGAATATGAGTATAAAAATATATTGATGTCATTTGCCTCAGCATGCCATCGTGTAATTTAATTTCTGACTTCTGATGCACTCGTGGCCATACTTTATTACACACACATTAGTCCTCACTGTTTGCAGTACAGCACATTCTGTACTGTCTGGCGTTTTGTGAGCTGTAAGCCTATGGAACTTGTAGTTCTGTATTTCATTTTGATTTGCTCTGGACTACAGGGTTAATACAAACATATTATCCAAGATTTTTACAATAAATTCATGCACAAAACGTTCATGGTTTGTATTTGTGTTACTCACCCTAGTAGTGTGGTACTTTGCACAGGGATAAGTTGTAAAAACTACTTTCCTTTGTCGCCAAAAAATTAAAATACAGACATTGAAACATGCAGGTTTATGTGCATTATTGACGTGCGGTACAGAAATGTTTTACTACGTTTTATCGGGAATAATAATAATAATAATAAAAGATACAAAAACTGTGGCGGTACCCTTTCAAAACGTATACTGGTATGTACACTTCAGGTACTAATAATCACTTGTAATGTACTAATATGTACCATTTAGGGGAAATATTGTGTACAACGATGTACCTTGTAGCTTTTGTACCTACCGCCCCACTGAAATAAAACTGAGACAACGAACTTAGTTCACACTTGTTGCGCACTGATAATCAACAAGTGGAACAGTCTGCCAGTCTAATGGCTGATTTCAGGTAATGTTATGAATATAAAGTATGTTCTATGCATGTGAACGAACTTTTCAAACTTGCAGTACTAACTCCGCGTACTCGTGCTTAGAAAAAGTCTCGTTAACTCGCTGGTAAGTTTCTGGAAAATATGTTTTTGAGAGGATAATAGAACATGGTTTAAGTTAAATTTACCTGAATTTCCTTTACCTGGTATGTTGCTCTCCAGTGGAAATATATCCGCGCATTTCTCCCGGTCGACGTGCCCGGCAAGGCACAGCTCCGTCACTATTTGGAGAGCCCTTTGGCACAGGCTGATGCCGTCCTCTGTGCGGACATTCATGTCTTTCTTGTTAATCCATCGTATGTTGGACGATGCGTGAGGATGAGGATTCATTGGGTCACCATGTGAGCTGATGAATGCAGCTGATGCGTATGGGAATGGAAAGAGAATGGTGCGTCCAAGTCCATGTCCTCTGCGCAAAGGCGCACCAGATTCTTTGGCGCGGTGGAAAATTGTAGGGCATTTCTACACTGCCCAATAGGAGACACGCGTTGTCTAGAGAGGGAGGATCATAAACAGGGCACAAATATACATTACGCTCTCATTATTGAAATAATAATAAGTCCTTCGAATAGAACATGCAGTTGCTTCTTCGCAAAAAGACAAATAGACTGAGCTGTCAACCGACCACATTGCATATAATATATTGCTCATAGTTATTTCCAAGTGTTGTCCGTAGCTTTCAAACTTAAGATGAAGATGAAAAGCAGTATATAAATGAATATATGTGAAGTATGACCACTTTAAATTACTTTCCTGAAATAAATAAAGAATACAGATACAGAATTGTACATTTAAAAAAAAATAATAAGATTAATGATTGCTATGACTTATTTCAGTTTTATTGTTTTTGGCAATTGTAAATTAAATTTAAGTAATTATTAACTGTACCTATATTTACATCATGCTCTTCTTTAAAGTTCTTTCGTAAAGTCTTGTGTAATTTTTTTATTTTTTTTTTCAAATCATTCCGTTATCAATAAAAAGGAGTTTCCAAATGTAAACATGTTGTCAAATGTAGAAAACAAGTCAAATATGAGTAGGCATTGTGTTTAATAGAACAAAAAAGGTCTGGAAATGCATGTCTGATGAATAAGAGAACGCTATGTGCTCGGCTCAGGGTTTCTCATAGAGTCTGACAATCTCCTTGACAACCAAATCCAAACTGGGGAGCAGTTGAGGCATCATCCTCATGCAGACCCATGTGTATGTGGCTTTGTCCTATGAGACCATCAGGTTTAGAAAATGCGCTTGTCTCATACTAAACTGATGCGCATATTTTGCCTGGGTGATTTACAGGCAGAATGGATACAGAACAAGTTTCTGGGTTCACTCAAACCCTGACTGACCCAGCATGGGGCAGATTTATTATAAAAATATATTCCGAATAAATGACAATAATTAAAGGTGTCTGTACAGTCTAATGATATTATTATTATAACTATATTTAATTTTTAACATTAAGAGAGGATTTTGTTTCCGGGGGGGTTTGCTTTTGTTATATTTGGATGTGACCATATTCTTTCCTATTCCATTTGTTGAGCAAGATAACAGTGTAATGCTAGGGAAAACGTGACCTGGTTTCTTAGAGGTGAGTGCGTGCCATGTGCTGGGGATGCCTCTTTCCAGGAATGACAACCGTGAAAAAGATTGTCATTAAACAGTATTTACTCCCAGGCTTAAGTGGCATGTTATTCACTCGTGAAGCCTCCTCAGTGTGCTAGCAATAGGGGCTGAAAAGTAATTATAAAAGGCTGTACTTACAGCTAAGAGCCACTCTTGTGCTGGATAAATTTCAGATGAATGTTATTGTGCAAAGTCAATGTAATAAATGCAGCATTGCAAATATGTTTCTCATATCAACATAGATAAATGCAGGTATCTCAGCACATTTTAGGAATAGTTCACCCAAAACTAAAATTTGCTGAAAATTTACTCACCCTCAGGCCATTCAAAACATACTGTAGATGAGTTTGATTCTTTTTCAGAACAGATTTGGAGAAATTACATCACTTGCTCACCGCAGTGAATGGTTCTAAACAATGTCAGTGGATTTTGATGTGGGAGGAAAACAAAAGATAGACTTTTTCCCTGGAGGAAGTGTTACTATGGATTTTGGACTTATATTTTGACCAGAAGTGACAGTTTAAAGAATTTTTTAATTTTTTTTAACCAGACATTTATTTCTGGACTAGAGTCATGTGGATTACTTGTGGATTATGTGTTTTTATTAGCTGTTTGGACTCTCATTTTGATGGCACCCATTCACTGCAGAAGATACATTGGTAAAATATTTCTAAATCTGTTTCGATGAAGAAACAAAATCATCTACATTTGAATGGTCTAAGGGTGAGAACATATTCAGCTAATGTTAAATTTTGAGTGAATTTTTCCTTTATGGTATGTACATTGTTCTCAGTAAAAAAAATTTGAGTGAATTTATAGAATACTGATGAATATAGAGATTATTGCAGCTTCTGGTCATACAATTTATCTATTTTGTACTAACACCATTTGACACATGTAAGAGCAGAATGGCTGGGTCAATAGGTCAGTCAAAACACTGTATTTATACAGCATAGCTTAATAAAAAATAATGAGTATATTATGATAAGTGATGTCTATTAGCATTTCAGTGGCACTGTTCCTATGGCACGCCATTAAGTACAGATGCTCCCATGGCTCACATGTCCACAAACCTCCATTAGCAGTCGGAAGATGCAGGAACCCAAATTACTCTTTCAAATAGCTCTTTGTTTACAGAGAAAATATCACTCTCACAATGGAGGAAATATCACTTAGATTTATTTTCATGACATAAAAGGCTATTTGGAAGATAAAACAGTGGGCAAGGACTTGTTCTTAAATGTTGACACATTTCAGGCATTTACAGAAGAGTATTATTGGGTTTATGAAGTGCAGTAGTTTTTTGAATTTATGATTTATCTTACCAATTCTGCTTCTTCTGTCACTTTTTTAACTACAAATTTTTCTCCTTTTTGTGCAATCATACATTTCCTCACATTTTGTTGTGTTGTAGCTTGTGAGAAGCAAGATAATATTTAGTTTTTGAACAAAGTATACAGTTAATACATGTTAAAGCATATGATGTGTTGTATTTTGTTTAAATTTGTCATGCAGAATCAGAGGTTGACAAACATTTGATTTTAAAGGAATAGTTTACCAAAAATGATTACTGAAAATATACTCACCCCCATAAATTAGTTTTTTCATCAGAACAGAAATTTAGCATACATCACTTTCTCACCAACGGATCCTCTGCAGTGAATGGGTGCCGTCAGAATGAGAGTTCAACAGATGATAAAAACATCACAATAATCCTCAAGTAATTCACAGGACTTCAGTCTATTTGGTTTAATGTCGTTTGAAGTGAAAAGTTGCTTGTTTGTAAGAAACAAATTCATAAGGCATTTTAACTTTAAACCGTTGTTTCTGGCCAGAATAGTCTGTAGTCCATAATAACGCTTCCTCCATTTAAAAGGTCCATCCACTGCTGTCCTCTCACATTAAAACTGACTAACATATTTGTTTAGAACCGTTTTGGACTGTTTTTGTTTGTAAACCGTGCTTCATCTGCATATTTCTCTCCTAAATCAGACAAGATGACTTTTTTACTGGAGAAAGAAATATTATGGATAGGGGACTCCTATTTTTGCTGGAAGCAGTGGTTTGAAGTTAAAATGCCTTAATGATTGATTTGTTTCTTTCAAACACACAGCATTTCACTTTAAAAGATGCTAATTGATGTACTTGAGTTGTATGGATTAGTTGTGGATTATTGTGATGTTTTTATCAGATGTTTGGACTCTCATTTGGACGGCACCCATTCACTGCAGAGGATCTATTGGTGATCAAGTGATTTAATGCTAAATTTCTCCAAGTTGGTTCCAATGAAGAAACAAACTCATCTAGATCTTGGATGACCTGGGGGCGAGTAAATATTTAACAAATTTTTATTTTGGATAAAATATTCCTTTAAGTCATTTTGCGGTTCAAAAAAAGCATGACTTTTAAAGCTGACCTTTAACCAAGTTAAATTCGACTCCTTGTTTCTCCTGCAGCTGATGGACCACTAATTAGAAGCTGTTGTTTTCCTTTAATCACATGCTTAACAGACAGTATCCTTCAAAAGGGACTCGGTTTCTCCTGCAGATTGTGGAACCCACTAATTAATTTGTTTTCCTTTAATCACATGCTTCACATGCTTAACAGACAGTATCCTAGGGCCACGTGTATAATTTGCTACATCACTTCTCATTCCTTTAAAGGTTAAATTAATTCTTCATCTGTATGATGGTTCATTGCCCAAGAATCCTGATTGTAAAAGAGAACCCCATTAAAACGAAGCCACTTCTTACAATTATCTTTTTTCTGTGTTTCTCTAGCTAGCAGGTACTAATTCAGTGACAAAAAGGCAATAATGCATTGAATGCACATGCCAGAAAAACTATAAATACATCAGCAAAAGCATGTTAGTTGTCCTTTCAGAATAACTGCTGCTAGTCTATCAATAGAGAACCTTTCTGATCGTTTTTTCACACACAATGACATATTCATACACACACATCATACACTAGTCTAAAGATGAGCCGAGGTTAGTGAGAGCCTCATACTGGGCTGTTCTGAGTGATTACCTCCGCATGGCTAACCCTCTGGACACCCCCTGAAAAGTCATTATTCATATAAGAGGCAGTTCTCGCATAACTCTTGCATATCAGTTCTTGTATTGCATGTCTAATCAGTCACATTCTGATTTAAAATGCCCGATAGCGATTGTTTGGTAGTATGCTTCTTCCAAGCTATTAGTTTCCCTGAAACAGTGTTTTAAGTGCTGACATTTTTCTTTACTTTATGTGAATATGTGAATTTAGGATAATTTTTAAAATGCAATTTTATTGCAATGTGTCCTATAATGTAATAGTCAAAGTGAAGTGTACTCTCATTTCATATAAAAAAAATAAATAAATAAATAAAATCTGATTGCAAAATGCCTATTTTCCTGATTCATTTAAAAGCACTTCTTACCAGCCAGTTATTATTGTACTTGTGACAAATTTGATAGCACAGCCATTACAGAAGCAAAAAGCCATATCTTATTCTTATAATTGACGTAATTACCCAAATGTACTAATTGTTTTTCCATTTTCAAACAAAAAAATCAATTTTTATGTTTCTGCTTCCCCCATTGTCCAAAAGGAAGTTATCCAAGGGAAAGAGCTTGACGTAGAAAAACCATTTATTGCATCCTATTGTTTGTGCTATCATTTCAATGATCACCATGGAAACAAATGACATTAAAATGTCAAAACAGAGCAAATTGGAAAATGTGCAGGCTGTTACAATCATGTTTGGTTGTTTAGTAGCTGATATTTGACAATGTATATAGGAATAGCTTGATTGTTCTAACAATTTGTGGTTAGAATGACAATAAGATGCTTTTTTATTGTAATTATGTTGACAACATCTGTTTCAGCACCAATGGAGATTTGTGCAAACAAACAGATGTGTTACAGCGGTGTAACAATGAGTATGAAGCATTTTTTTTTTGTGTATATATAAGGTCTGTTATTAGTGTGCTTTGGCATGCCAGTACACAAATCTGAAGATATCCCTATCATTATGTTCATGCACTGACCGTAAAGGACATCATATAGTGATAATCAGTATGAAGAAATCTCACAAGTCTTCCAAGGGTGTAACGTGTGCGTGTTTGTGAATATCCCCATGCAAGAATGCTCTGGACCACAGCTTTACTCTCAAATAGATGTTTACCATTTATCAGCCTCGCTCTTTGATTTCCCCGTTGCCATGGCAACCCCATCGCCAGTCAATACTGGTTGGGAACTGCCAGTGGAGGTCTTCCCTACCACCTAGCTGGGCTATTATTAAACTCCAATTAGACAGAGCGTCCACCGCTAATCTCCGCCACCGGCTTTTTGTACAAAGCGGTGGGCAGAGATGGAAGGGAGTGTCTCAGTATGAGCACTCCAGCTGCACGGGTACTTAATGGATGTGTTTGTACCCTGTAACACACCGCATTAAACTAGCAACAGTCACCCTGCACTGCTTCTGATCGGTAAATGGAAATATTTACAGAAGAATTGTGGAAATTTGGGGAAACTGGCCATTTGCTGTTTTAAAACAGCTGTAAATGTGGCCGACAGGCTGCAGGTTGAGACCTCCATGGAGTGGCTTAGCTTGAAGCTTAAAGGCAACATGATGGAAAAAAGATGTCTGTGGAGCAGTAACTCTCCAGTGACTCGCTCATTCTCCTCAGTCAGTGAGAGTTTAAACCCTCATCCTTACAGCTTCAGATCTTTGACTTGAAGGCATATTTATTATGCTGGAGAAACAGCTTGTATATTTGATTGTTTATCTGCATTCTCACATGAATCACTGTAAAGTGTCCTCAGATGACTCAGTGGAAACAGTAATAAGAATAATAAATCAGAGCTTTCTTGTTTACTGTATATATATACCATTCAAGGACCAGTAAGATTTTTAAATTAGTCTCTTATGCTCATCAAGGCTGCATTTATCTGATCAAAAATACAGTAAATACAGTAATGCTGTAAAATTGAAATGCTATGACAATTTAAAATAATGGTTTTCTGTATGTTAGGTAAAAAATGTTAGCCTGAATGCACTGTAAACTGCTTTGGATAAAAGCGTCTGCTAAATGCATAAATGTAAATGTATGTAAATAATCAAAACATAATTTATTCCTATGGTGGCAAAGCTGAATTTCTAGCAGCATTTACTACAGTCTTCAGGCTATTTTTTTTTTTGAACCTGTGAATTCTTTTTTTTTTTTTTTTTTTTTTTTTAATAAAATTTTAAAAAGAACTGAATGTATTCAAAATAAAATAATAAATTACATTTTAAAGAATATTAAAATAGAAAACTGTTATTTTAAATCATTATAGTATTTCACAAGATTACTATACTGTATTTTTGATCAAATAAATGCAGCCTTGATGAGCATAAGAGACTTCTTAAAAATCTTACGGATCTTATACAGTATGTATATCTATCTATCTATCTGTCTGTCTGTCTTTTTTCTGTCTGTTTTTGTTTGTTAGATAGATAGATAGACAGATATGTTTTCATAGTTGAACGGCTCTGATTATTGGGTCTGTTCTATATGAAACAGGCTTTGCAACTATTTATTATGTCATGGATGAAAGAGCATTCTTAAAAGTCTCCAAAGTTGCTGTGAAGTGTAGTTATTATCCTCTCAGCATCTGATTTTTAAGAAAGCTAATCAAGAGTAATGTCGTCTTCTTGATTGTTGAGTGATGCTGGTCACTCTGAGCAGCAGCATGTCCTTGTAGGTTTTGTGCAATATTATCAGCCTAAATCTGATAAAATGTTAAATAGGTTTTTTTACATTGTGGGTCAGTTGCTTACTGAATAATATGCCTTACAAAACCAATATAATATACTCTGAAATATATATTGGGAAAAACAGTGTAATTGCAAGGGTGATGTTACTTTGAACAGTTCAAATCACAAGAACGTAATAGTAGAATTGACTCACCACCGAAAATAGTTGAAAACAAACTGACGACAAAATTAACGGTTTTGTCTGCTAGCAACACTGAATGCATCAACGCTTTTGAACAGATTGTTTGACTGAATGATTCAATGACTTGTTATAAAAGACAATTACTTGATTCATATATTCATTCATGAATCAGCATTTTTAAATGAATCTGTTGAATGAATGACTCACTCTTACTGACAGCCACCTACTGGCATAATGACAAAACTTGCAGTTCATAAAAAAAGGTTACAAATTTCATGCTGGTGTAGTTTATCACATTAACTGTTCCGCTATCATTTCACGACAAGAAAATGTCCAAATACTTTTTGTCTTAATTTTGTGCTACAGGTCGTTTTAGCAATTGAAACATTTTATTTGCTTTAAACGTGTGCTTGTGTTGTCTTTCTTTAAAATAAATGGTGCTTGGTTTGATTTTATTATATAAAGCAATGACATCAATACATTTTTAAGTCTTGAGTAAATGGCCAAGTGCTCTTTCAAGAATTATTATTATTTTTTTTTTTTTTTATATTCTGTGAAAACGATATCTGACAAAAGCATTCATCTGAAACATTCACCAGTGAGACATTTGGTCAAGCGTGGCTGTATAACAGAGTGTTGTGTTGCTTTTACAGTGCAAGTCATGACTAACAAATCCATGCCTCATAAAAGCTTCACTCAGCGCCGGTTTACAGGGTGAAAATATTTTCATTCATTCTCCACTGATACCAACCCACCACTAGATCCACTAAGAGAGTCTATTCATGGATGCAAAGCATCCAAATCGCTTTGCTTCAATAGAGGCTTGTAAGAGCAGGTCTGTGCCAGAGAGGTGTGTGTTATTTATGGTGGTTCTGAGACTGTTTAAAAGTTATCTCTACACCTTATGTAATCAGGTACACTGGGTTATGTAAGAGGACCTTATATAAGATCACTGGACAGGAGTGAATGATAGCTACTGGGAAGATGTCCTGTGAATGAACAGCGGGTAACTGATGATCAGGATTAGGGATGTTTTGATCTCATTGTTCTGTTGCACATCCTGCTTGGAAACACTGATGCTGCTTTCCACACAGGTTTAAGAAATTTATCGTGAATGCTCTTTCCAGTTGTTCGCAGTCCATCTTCCTCATATTCTGGACAGATGAAACAGTGGGTTCAACAGGTTTCATCTTAATAATCTATGAGTAATAGAACATGTGAGTGACTAAACTGGGCAAACCTAGGCAAATAGTTAAACAAAGATGGCATTAATGAACAAATGAAATGATCAATAATTTGTCATATAGTTTTTTGATATTTTTTTTTATGAATCATTTTGTGTATGATATTGTAAATACAAGATTTTAAACAGTATTTAATAGAGTATTTAATATAATCCACAAGGGGGTAAATCCGCAACGGCAGACAGGAGACCCACGTAGCACATCACATACAACATCAACATTCAATACTGGACAAAGACTAACGGAACAGACTGGACTATAAGTACGGAAGATAATGAAGATAATTAACGACACGCACCTGAACTAAATGACACAATCAAACACAGAAGGGTAACTAGGTCACGGAGAACATGGGGAATGAAAACACAACAAAAAGTCCAATAGGATGTGACAGTATTATACAGCAAATACAGATTCTTGTCACAGTTGTTAATGTCATATCATGGATTTTAGCATGTTTGGAACACCATATTGACCAATCAAAAGGCAGCCATGTAACTATGCATTTTATAATTTGAAATAAAACAATAACTAATAAGTATTCACAATATCCAAGTGTTCTGTTGGAGTTCTTTGTCACCTGATTGTAAACCATGAAAATGTAATTTTATTTCATTTTCATTGATTCCGAAACCAAGTGTTTTTTAAAAGTATGTGCAAAATAACTAAAAGCATTCAGCATTCAGCATTCAATGTGTGCTTGTTATTAGATGCAGTAGGAAAGACTGCAGCCTTTCTCATTTTATGCATGTAATGTATTGCGCTGCTGCTCTGCGGGTGATCTGTGACCAGAATAACCACTGGCAGCAGCTGTACATGTTCCACCACAGCCCTTTATGTGCTCACTGCCCTTTTGGGTCTGCTGTCGATGTTATCAGACCTTTTCGTTCTAGCTGCCATGTCACACCTGACAGTGAGAAACTTTTGAATAGTTTGGAAACCAAAGGTGTGCAGAGCCTGTTATCATGGTGTGGACTTTTGTGGTTCCTGTTTAACTTTATCTGTTTGTTCACTCAGGTTTATCTAGACACTTGTTCATACTGAGACACTGAGACAAACAGAAGCAGAGAAAGAGTGAGGAAACAGCATAGCCACTTGCATTTAAATGCACATATGTTTTCTACTTGCCTTTATGTAGCACATCTTAAAGAATTTCATATCTAGGCAGCTTTGGGAGTGCACATTAAACATGATATTATATCTTGTAGCCCACAGTACAAATGTCATATAAGCTGTTGTGGTGATCGATGGCTGGAAGGATGTCTGTATCTGGATGGCAGGAGGTCACCAAAACAACATCACTGCCAAGTCAGGCAGAGCAGCACAACTGCACAAAATCAATACAATAAAATTATAGCTACATTTCAGATTGTATCAATAGCTCAGTTAGTTCTCAAGTTCTCATTCCTCGCTGAGAAAGATTGTAACATGAAATAAAATTTGGATCTGATATTGATCCCACAGTGTTCAACTGTCAAACTTTCTCTGAACTCACGTCCAGTCAGATCTGAAGGTTGCTGCTGACAGGAGATAAATGGACCAGGCTTTTAATTTACAGACAATGTCAGTCAGAAAATGTCTGGGACAGGACGTCCTCGCTCTGTGCTTCTCCTCGCCGCTGGTATTGTGAACACAGAGCATGAGAGCACTGACAGAAACAGCTTGTTCATTCAGAAACAGCACAAACTGATGGAAAGAGACCTTGAACATGCGTAAGGAACATAACATTCTCAATGAACACAGAAGGAGAAAGACTGTAGCTTTTTTGTGATCATTTTTATTTACTCCAGCAAAGAAAACCAGAAGCCAAACATACTCATGTTTAATAATCATAATAACAACCATAATCACTAAATACATTTTTGGGGATGAAATTGAATTCGCCAAACCTAGGTTCCATACAAGGATGGTTCTGTTGATGCAAATGAAATTAAAAAAAAATACCAGATTAATAAAATCAATACATTTTTGGGGATGAAAATATATATATATATATATTATATATATATATATATATATATAGATATATATATATATATATATAGATATATAGATAGATATAGATATAGATATATATATATAGATATATATTTTTTTTATATATTTTTTTTTTTTTTTTTTTTTTTTTTTTTTATATAAATTTTTTTTTTTTTTTTTTTTATAATACAATCTTGGCTTAGATTGTTAGGATCTTTGCCAATATCTAACCAATAACTAATATTTGCATACTAAATTGTAGCTGGTCTTGTTTTTAGCATTTATTTGTGTTGATTTGTAATTGGGTTTCTATTTCTTATCTTTTCAACCATTTGTTTAACAGATTTGTCAATCTGTGATGTTTTGATCCTCTGTTGGTCAAATGTCTTTGTGCTATACTACTGTATATATATTTGGTACACAATTGGAAGTTGCAACTTCTTGAATTTAAACTGTTTATTGCCACCTTTTTGGAGCCTCGTTTCTTGCATTTCCTTCATGGATTTCTTCAATCGAAGTTGTCTACATTATAAGCTTAAAAAATCAATCCTATGTTATCTAAATGGTTTCTTGTGGAAACAGAGAGATAAAATGTAAAAAGTCCAATTAAGTGAAAATCAATATAAAATACGGAACCTTAAGAGATAGATCATGATATGAACAGATGAGATGTTACTGCCTCTTATAAAAGTTAAAAGCATTCAGTGCAGCAATATGAATTG
Organism: Cyprinus carpio; assembly: GCF_018340385.1. Lineage (NCBI taxonomy): Eukaryota > Metazoa > Chordata > Actinopteri > Cypriniformes > Cyprinidae > Cyprinus > Cyprinus carpio. The sequence continues at coordinate 7,977,000 of NC_056600.1, read as the reverse complement.
GAACCGGTGAAAAGAGGCCTGCTGTGAGAACTGATTAGAAACTGATACGGTGCGAGTCCTAACTTCACCTCCAGCATGGGGGAGGTTCTGCGTTTAGGAGAGCATTCTGAGCAAAAGCAAAAGTGTGTGTCGACTGAGCATTGCAAACTTGTAAAAGGCAGCCAGCATGACATCAATAATGGCCTTTCATAGCTGCTCCAAAAAAAGAGTTTATGGTGTGTTTGCTCTCTTTCCTCTAGCCACAGTGAGATTCTCACTGGTTTAATTGGACCCTGTAGTGGATTAGAGGATACTCAAGAGCTTGACTCTCAGCGTAACATGTTAAAACCCAAAACAAACCTTGTTAACACACAAATGAATCATTCAAAGTATTAGAAAAATATTTATTTGTAAACTCCACTGATTGTCGTCAGATGCTTTTCATTCAGTCTTTATGAAAAGTCAGTCATGGTTTTCTGAGCTTCGGATCAGCTCTGTGAATCATTATGATAATGTAGTTTGAATTTCATGAGCTCTTGTTTCATCCCCTCCAAGGATGTCTTGTTTATGAATTGCTCCAACGCATAAAGCAGTAATCATATTTGGGTCATGGAACATGCTGAAAATGGCAAAGATCGTGAGTCAGAGAACTGTTCTATGCTCAGAGTCAATGCATTATAATATGATTATGTTTATGAGAGCTGACCTGGTTTCACAGCTTTAATATGTGAATATTTGTATTATGTGCCCATTAAAAATTAAGCTTGCAAAAAGGGGCTTTCTTAGAATGGCATTTTTTGCTTCCCTAAAGAACCTGTTCAGTGAACAGTTCTTAAAAGAGCCATTTTTCTTTGTGTGAAAAACACTTTAATTAAAGAAACTTTTGCCATTGCAAAGGATCCACCAATATTAAAAATTCAAGAGCCTGGTTTGACGCAAAATCCCATTTTAAAAGAGATTATACTCAGTGTTTTGCACATGATGATGAATAGCCTCTTATTTGTCAGATATCTGCAATAACTGTAGTACATTTAAGTGCTTAAGTGCTTATAGATTTCTTTGGGGAAGGCCAAAGTTTTGCTTAGCATGACCTGATGCCCAAAAAGCATTTTTTCTCAAATGATGATGGCAATTCAAAATCAGCCATGCAGTCTGCTAGAAACTATGGTAAATTTCATTTTTCTTTAGATTCTAATAGAGGTTTTACCAGTGTCCAATTTTATGAGGGGCTGGAAGTCAGAAATAATTTTTGCGATTACATTGATTCATTTATTCATTTAACAGATGCTGTTTTCCAAAGCAACTTACAGTAGAGGAATACAACAAGTGATTCTTCATAAAAAGGCAAATAAACACATAGTGCTCTTAATACAACGTTTCAGACATCATTCAGATTAGTACAAGCTAGACAGGGAGGAATAAAGATAAAGTGAAAGCAAGCTATTTATAAATCAAGGACAGCTTTTTTGCATAAATACAGGTATATATACGTATTCATAATGTTTGTAAATTGTTGCATAGAATTCGGTAGGTTTGATTAATAAGGTCCAGGATTTTTCTGAAATGACATACAGTTACATGTAAGACCTTAGCTGGATATGAGACTGTTTCAATTCTAGTCACATCATCACATGCTATGCCTTCATGGGATATCAGTTACAATTCTTATTAATTCTGTCAGGGTGCCACTAGTAATGTGAAGACCCAACCATTATTCCTCCTCATTAAACTGGGAATCACATTGTAAAATTGTGGTCAAGAGAAACCCTCTCCACGGCTGAAGTGTAAAACATTATGGGGATGGGAAATAGAGCTATAAATAAATCAAGAGGAAGCTCTCTAGTGTTCTTGCTCATAGATACCTCTGTTCAATGTGTCAAATCTTTATTTTAGCACTGCCAAAAATTTATCTGATTTATCCACAGTGTGAAATTACCCTCTCAAAGCCGACATAATGTCAAGAGCTGCTGAGCACACACTTGAGCCCAGAGTGAGAAAACGCAAGCCTGTGTGGGACTAGCTGGATAGAAGCTACAGAGTTTCTCAGCCATTTGTTGTTTAAAAGTACCACTTTATGTTTAAAATATGGAAATGCAGTAATGATGCTTCAAAAAGTGAAGTTTTCTCATGCAGTTCAGAGAATGCCACTTAAACCATACTTAAAAATGTATGAATGCCATAGTATTGGATAACAGAATATAAAACTGTGGCATTTATTCAAATAAAGTATCACTTTGAGGCAAAAGACTTTGTAAAGTTGTAAAACAATAGAAAAATGTTTCCCAACCATTTTTACAAAGAAATAATCACACTGTACTCCATTAACCAACATGGTAAAATGTAACAGTGCTATATTATATTATATTATATTATATTATATTATATTATATTATATTATATTATATTATATTATATTATATTATATTATATAAATAAGGTTGGTAGTACTAAAATGCACCATTTATGGCTGAATAAGTTACAAATCTGTATTTGAGGTTGCCGCCCCATGGACGCCCCCGAGTGTTTTTTGTTTTTTTGTTTTTTTTGTTTGTTGTTTTTTTGTTATCCTCATGTATGTGTGTGCAATGAGCTCTTTTCATTTGGCTTATGTTGGCTTGGTTATATTTTACTTTCTTTCTTTGTTAACATGCCAAGTGTAGTAGAGTCTTTCTATCCATCAGCCACCCTCCTCCTGAGTTCCTCACATAATTGAATCAAACCTGTTTCGCATGCATCAACAACGTGCATGAGCAATCTTTGTCCTGGATTTTGGCTACCCTCTAATATTCAAAACAGTGGCGGTGACCCATAGCCAGATGTTATTCATTACAGCCAAGCAGAAAATGGCCTCTTTCAAGGTGTTTTTGAGCTGCAAGGTATTTATTTCACAAGTTGCCTTATGTCTAGTGCAGAAAAAATAAGCATGAATCAGACATGAATAATAGAACAGGACTATGAATAATGCTGGCACACCGGGTGATGTGTGAAGATCATCTGTGTATTACATGCATCTGATGCATCTGTTTTAAGTGATCATGATCATGTAAAACAGACATCTCTACCCCAGCTGACTCACTCAGACCTGAGGGGGAGAAAGACAGCAGTAGAAAAATTTATAGGAAAAATTGTAACCCTCAGTATGCTGACTAAAAATGTTTTTTATTTGTTTTTAGATTTAAGATTTATTGTGTTTTTTTTTTTTTTTTTTGTATTTTTTGGTTTTGTTTGTTTTGTTTGTTTTATGTGTTGTACAGTTATTTTTCAGTGTGAACACAGTTATGAAGTAGTTCCAGGTTTGAAGTAGTTCCACCACTTAGGGTGTGCAATTCAATGGCCCTTCATCGGTTACGCTTTAATTATTGCTTTAATGTTTTGAATTATTGTTTTTTATTATTATTTTTTAGGAATGTAATGAGCCTTTGTACTTTTTAATGTCTATTTAGGTTTCTACTTCTGTTTTTATTCATTTTTGTAATTTTAGCCAATTAAACTCATTTTACTTCAGTAAACTGATATGGCAACATTTCTAATTTTCTAAAATTTAACATCCTGTCATCAATTATTCCTTACTTATTTTCTTAATATTTTGGATTAACTTTTTTATTTTTTATTTTTAGCTTTCATTTTAATTCTGAATTTTTAGTTTTTGAAATGGTATGCTTTTTTCTTTGTAAAATATTCATATTTAGCTTATTTCAGCTTTTCAATTAAAGAAAAGGATTAATTAAAATTAGATATAAGAACATATGTGAACTTATCAATGGAATTATGTTCGAAAATATTCTGACTTGTTACATCGAAAGTGAATTACAAAAAATGCATTTTCTTCATGTATGAGGTGATAATTCAGGAAAATTTTGTATTATTCAATAAAAATATTTGTTTGTTTGTTTGTTTTAGTATTCAACAGGTCATGTGATCTCAAAATGGTGGCCAACAGATGAGGGCAGTGAATGAAACTGAAGTTTCTTCTAGACCAGGGATAGGTAAAAGTTCTTGTGATTTTAGCTCCAACCCTAATTAAACACACCTGAACGAGGCAATCAGTGTTTTCGGGATTACTAGATAGATACAGGCAGATGAGTTTTTATGAGGGCTGAAGCTAAACTCTGCAGGATAGTGGCCCTCCAGGACCGGAGTTGCCTATCCCTGTTCTAGACCATTGATAACTCAAGACTTTATCTCATGTGAATGTACATAATTTTTTACATGATAGTCAGAATTATTATATTTTTTTCAAACTTTTGAAATAAAAAGGGCTTGATTTTCTGATTATCCAAGGAGCTTAGCAAGATGCGAGTCCTATGCAAATACAGAGTACATGTAAAGGGCAGGCCCTGCATGTTCCTTTTGTGACAAAAGATGTCTACATCTCACCAGGGAGCTGTCACATAATGAAAGATGAAAATCTTATCCTTCAGGCCACAAAGTAAAGGTCACCACAGCCAGTAATACTCTGCCTGGGGTCAAATAAATGTCACGAACATGGTTCCTAAACTCAGACTAGGATTTCTATTTGCGTGTCTGTCCTGGCAACACTCTTGTTCACCTGCTGTGTGCGTCTCTCACCTGCTTTAGAGTCGGACTTGAAGCAGGTGGCCAAATCTATGCCATTGCCCTGCAGGATCCACCCAGATCGATCGGTGACACTTTAATGCCTGTGGTGACTCTTTCACACAAAATATGTGTGAAATAATCAAAATGTCTGGGTTTAGCAAATCAGATACACCTACACAACAATCTTTAGAAACAAGTCTGGAACTAAAGCACAATTTGAGAATTTCTCTCAGAAGAGGGCATGAGAGAGGCATCTAAGCGAACGGATCCAAAAAAGAGATTTGTGAAATGAACACAAAAGAAAGGCATTTGCGCAGAGGTGATGGGGTAGTTTGCTGAAACACCAGGCAAATTGATTTCCTGGCTGACAGCAACAGCAGCAGCGCGGCCGTGCATCATGGGTTACATAAGCAGTCTGCCATCATGATCAAGCGCAGCGGGAAGAAACATGCCAGCGCTCCACCGCCGGCGAGATTGACAGCAACAGGGTCGGCAGCATAGGTTACAGGAAATGCGATGTGGAAATCAGCAGGGCAGAAAATCTTTCCATCGCCCACCTTGTGTCTGTCGAGTGGCATCAAAGCAAGATGCTTGGCTACAAAATCATCTTGGCTATAAAGAAATAAATACCTTTTGACATGCTTCAATGCTTTTGACATTGCCAGGGTCGGAGGCTTGTTCTGTGTCGTGTTTTCATCGGTGGCTAGAGTTAGCCTGTCTTAACCTCGCTTGCTACAACCTGAATTATTTAAAATATTTAATATTGGTTTATAATGGTTTTTTATTCTGATTTTTTATGAATTTTCATATAGAATTGCATGTATGTTGATTTATAATTTATGGATGTGCTTGTGTTTGAGATTTGGTTGATTGTTACAACAAAGTTAAAAGAAAAAATGATTGAAGTAATTTGTTAACATTCTTTTTAAATTATGTTTAGATAGAGCTAGAGCAATTTAAAGCTTATTCTTAATCACTACTGCTCAAAAGTTTGAGATTGTTGAATTATTTTTATTTTAATTTTTTTTTTATGTTTTTGGAAAGTTTCTTACTAATTACATTTGTTCTATTTGAAAATATTTAAAATTGTAATTTAGTCTTGTAATAAACTGTCATTTATTACTCCAGTCTTCATTGTCACATGATCTTTCAGATATCATTCTAATATGCTGATTTGGTGCTTGAGCAGTTATTAATATTTCTGTGGATTCTTAAAAAGAACAGCAATTAATTTAAATAGAATTTTTTTTTTTGATACAACCGATTTGTTTACTGTCACCTTTAATCAATTTAATGCATCGTTACTGAATTAAAAAAAGCAACCCCAAACTTTTAACCGATGTCTTGTATTCGCTAAACATTAACCCCAGTCACATTCATTATGTCATCATCACATTAACTTCCTTTTTAGTAAATGGCATAAGTATAAGATTTATTTGAAATCCTTAATTAAAAAATACACTCTAATAAGCACATTTGCACTTTAATTGCAGTACTTTGGCTCCAAAGCTCTCAGTGTTAAGCAGTAGTGTTAAGACTCTCGGCTTTAAGATAGCTTACAAACTCAGTGACCCTGCAGAGAGTTCAGTGGCAGAAGAAAACAAAGACGAATAGATACAGAAGTCTAGTAGCTGACCGCGGGGCCAAATCAAATGAAATCAAGCATAGAAAAAGAAAGCAGCCGCTGGCTGACAGGTAATAAGTATCGAAGTCTGAGGTTACGCTCCGGTGTGCTCAGGATACCCAAGTCAATAACCACAAGACGTCGCACATTCTGATGTTGACATTCTGCTTGACTACACGCAGGCAAAGGGAATGTCAGCTCCTAGTGTAGAATAACACAGCTGTCCCTCTGAGTCTCCTGCAAGGAAGACAAAGTGGCAGTGGCTTCATACAATTGATCCCATCAGCTGAAATCAATGCCTGCGCACACGACATGATCTGAATTGTTGCAACCCTCTGCGGAAGGCCAGATGGCAGATGGCCAATCAATCCAAGATACAATTCACAACAGGTGAGTTTTATCTTGTGTACTTGGCCCCATATCATTTAGCAGGACTGAACAATATGTAGGCTACTTTGTTTTTCAAAATGATGGTTGCACAAAGTGTTTAAAAAAAGCCACATTTGAGCAAGAATACATTATGATTAAAACGTTTTTATTTATTTTTTTCAGTTCATTTGTTCAAACTCATTATAACAGCAGGAAATAAGCACATGCTAATGATTTAGGTCCGTCTTAAGTCATCTAACCAAACGCTTTGGGTATTAGGGAAATTTTACTGTGTCTAATATTATTTTGTTTGGCCTTTGGCACTTGGAAACCTTTCATGCTGACTTTCCTCACATTTTGAGATCTCTGTTCATTTGACATGGATTAAGCTAATGTACGTTGAACACTTTTGGTTTAAGAAGTAAAAAGGCAACATATATAAAGAAGGACAAAAAATAGACTCCATATTGTTATTATTATTATTATTATTATTATAACTTTTAGGGACCTGAGATGCAATATATATATATATATACATATATATACATTTATATACATATATACAACGTGCATAATTATTAGGCAGGCACGTTGATATTCTGATGATATTTTTTTCCAAGCACATTTTACCAATTTCAAACCACATCAATCTTTATAACTACTATTGATTTTGTATTTAATCATTTATAAGTGATATATAATTGTCCATGAAGGCTGGAAGTGAAAGACTCCTTATATTCAGGTGGGCAGAATTATTAGTCATGTTTTCTTTTACTGATAAAATGAGACAAAAAAGAGGTTTAACTAAGACTGAGATGTCAAATTTTTTAAATCCCCATGAGAAATATTCAAACTTAATGCAATTCAGAAATTGTAAAGTTAAGACATGTCCACTGGACAGCAAAATGCTCACTGGGTCAGCGAGGTCAGAAAAAAACAGGTGGAGAAGAAAAGACACTGCAAAAGTACTAAGAATTCATGTGAAGAATTACAGGTGTAAAACCCTCAAGAACCATTTAGTCTCCAGCGCCACCATTTTCCAGAACTGCAACCTACCTGGAGTCTCCAAAGTTAAAAGGTGTCAGGTTCTCAGAGACTTTGCTTGTGTAAAAAAATCCTAAAAATTACTCTCACTTAATAAGAGTAAAATGTTAAAGTATTGTGACTTACATTAAGACTGATTTTTTTTTTATGGGCTTTAGTGATTTACTATTTATTGATTGTTTATTGCCCCATTGGGGACAAATAAAGAATTTGAACTTGAACTTACTGTATGGACAGATAAGTTGTGAGTGACTAGCACCACATATTTATACAGGTGCATCTCAAAAAATTATATTCATGGCCAAATATTTTGTTGGGCTTTGTGTTTGCTGCTCGATACCAACCAGCCTGATAGTCCTGCCAGCATAATGTCAGTCACACAAATACACACACAGACATCTTCCTTCCTCTCTCCTCTCTCTGCCCTTGTCTCGCCTTTTTAATTAACCTCTATTCCACCCTTAAATCAATTCACACTGCTGAGACGTCTTGCGGATAACCTATGCTTCCTCTTGGAGCCCTTCCATGATTGGCTGCCTCTCACACAGCACTTGCTTGACAAATACCCCTCCGATAGTGGGGCTAGAGACGGCAGGGACGTTTTATTTGCGGTATATAGAGGACAATGTATTACGATGTTAATGCATTCAAGTGATATATGGGATGTATTTAATTTTATACCACATAGGTTCCGATTCTGGCCTTTGTAGGTCAGTAGGAGCAGGGATTGTCCCCTTTGGGCCCCTGGAACTCCAGTAATGGGATTCGACTTTTGTTTTAATTGGTCTGTGAGCTGCTCTGTTGCTGTTGCATATAGCTGCAGATCAGTTTTTTGAGCTATTAGAGCTGATTGAGGTTAGATGTTAATTGCAGACTAGTTCTCATATGCGTATCTGTCTCTGAATCCCATTACGGCAACTGAGATCTACATTACAGTGTCAATACAAGTGAAGCAGGGACAGATGAAGCTCTTGTAATGATACGTGTGGCAGGATAAAACACTTTCAGTAATTAAACTACTCTGATGTGAGAACTGTAATTTCCAAATGCAAGTTTTTTTTTTTCCTTGCTGATGTTGCTCATGTCTAAACAGTTTGTCTTAGATGTTTGTGTGCTGATCTGAGACGACCAAATATAATGGGTAAACGGACTTATTTTTCTCAGTTTCTTTAGGTAATAGTTCTGATTGGATTTGTGTCCTCTAAGATGGATCTGAGCACTTAATTCTTACATCCAGCAGAGAAACATCTGGTCAGGCCAAACTGGGATTCTATTTTAGCCTTTAATTAATGTTTTCTCATTATTTGTCTTTGCATTTGTATACATGTTTATAAGATCCCACAATAATATTCACAGATTCCTGTCTTTCACATTTACCAGTTTTCTCATTTGTGCATGTTGTTATCGATTTCATTATGCTTTCAGCTACTGCTTTTTACGATGTTTATGAAAGATACGAAAAATGAACAGGCATTATTATAATTATAATAAGAACATTATTGTTATTATTATTATTATTATACTTCATATATTGTGGTTATGATTTTTATTATTTTTATTAACTACCTTCTCTTGTTAAAATTAATGTTTTTTATTAAATATATATATTAATAATAAATAAACAACAAACTGTTGACATTTATCAATATAGGACAGTACAAATAATGAACAGGCATTATAATGTTGTCTTTTATTATTATTATCATCATCATCATTTAAATTAATTTTTATTAAATGAATAAATAAATTAGTGCTGTCAAACAATTAATCGCAATTAATCATATCCAAAATAAAAGTTTTTCTTTACATAATATATGTGTGTATAATGCGTATATTTATTATGTATATATAATAAACACACACATGCATGTATATATTGAAGAAAAATATGTTCCATATATTATATATTATATTAAAATTATGGAATATATATATTTATATAATATATATTATATATATAATATATGTACTACGAAGAATCACTCGACTTGGGATCCATTTGCCAGCTTTTATTTGAACACGAGAGTAGCGTACAGGCGAAGGGTCAGGATCAGCAAACACAGTGTCACAGGAATATCAGAATCGTAGTCAATACCAAGCAGTGGGTGGGGTTGGGTAACAAGCATTATCACACGTCCGTATAACAATCAGGGTTCAAAGGTAGGCAGCAAAGGTTCACAGGTCGATAAACAACAGAGGTAGGCAACTGGGAACAACAAGACAGGGTAAAACGCTCAGAAATGTTAGCCGTGGCAGTAACAAGACCTCGCAAAGAGGTGAAGCAAGGGTCTGGCTTATATGGCAGTCTCTGATAGGGAACACACCTGGCCGGTGATCATCCAAGGTACGGGCTTATGGGTAATGTAGCTCAGTATCAGTGTACGTGAGTGTTTGGATGCATGTAAGTGTCAGTATTCGGGGTGATGGTGCCCTCTGCTGGCCACTGGAGGGACTCACGGGGTTCGTTTCCGTGACAGAGCCCCCTCCCTGCGAACGCCTCCTGGCGTGAGGTGGAGGACGACGTCGGGTCTACCTCGAGGTCGAGGGGCCGGTTTCTTCTTTGGATGTTCTCTATGAAAATCTGTGGTTTAAGTTGGGGTCAAGAATGTCCTCAGCATTGACCCAGGAACGTTCCTCTGGGACCGTACCCCCTCCCAGTCAACCCAAGTATTGGAGGATCTCGTCCCCGACGTCTCGAATCAAGCAGCTCTCGCACCTGATAGGTCTCCTCGCTCTCCACCTGAACCGGCTGGGGACTCTGCTCACGGGACCGTCCCCTCGCCCTCCTCCTCAGGGGCAGCAGCGGGCTTGAGCAATGACATGTGGAAAGTGGGGAGAAATACGATATGTGTTAGGCAAAGCAAGGCGGAATGAAACAGGTGTGATTTGTTGTGTGATTTTGAATGGACCCACGTACCTTGGACTTAAACTTCGGCATGGCAATTTCATCCGAAGGTCTCTGGTGGACAGCCAGACCATTGACCACGTTGGAAAGTGTGTCCAGGCCGTCGACGACGGTCGGCCTGTTCCTTCAGGCGCCGTACAGCTTGTTGTAGGTTGTACGTGGGCTTGATTCCATGTGTCCTCGCTTCGTTGAAGCAAGTCAGTTACAGCGGGAACATTGGTGGGTTCACCTGACCAGGGAAAGCATGGGTGGTTGGTACCCTAGAATGCATTTGAAGGGGGTGATCCCGGTGGATGGCTTGATCAGGGAGTTCTGTGCATATTCGGCCCATAGGAGAAAACGAGACCAGTCCTCTTGATGGGAGCTGCAGTAGGAGCGGAGGAACCGAGTGAGCTCCTGGTTGAGGCGTTCCACTTGACCGTTGGCCTCGGGGGTGATAACCAGACGTGAGACTTACGTTGACCCCTAGAGCTTGAAAGAAATCCTTCCATAAACGAGAGGTGAATTGAGGACCTCTATCCGAAACGATGTCGTCAGGTATGCCGTAAAACCTAAACACCCAATTACACAGGAGTTCGGCGGTCTGAAGAGCAGTGGGGAGTTTGGGTAGAGGAATGAGGCGACATGCTTTGGAGAATCGATCGATGATTGTGAGTATGACCGTGTTTCCTTGGGATAGGGGTAAGTCTGTGATGAAGTCTATGGCAAGGTGTGACCAGGGTCGTTGTGGGATAGGAAGAGGTTGAAGGAGTCCAGCTGGTAGTTGACGAGGGGTTTTGTGCATGTTACACATCTGACAGTTCCGAATGAATTTAATAGTGTCGGGGTTTATTGTTTCCCACCAGAAGCGGTTCTTGAGGAGATGGAGTGTGGCTGTGATGCCGGGGTGACCAGAGGCAGGAAGACAGTGGATATGATCCAGGACTTGATCACGGTAGGGGGGCAGGTACGTAGGTTTTATCCGGTGGACAGGTGGCTGGTGGTGCTTCTTGTGAATTGTGCTGTTCTATTAGGGTCATTATATCCCACTGGATGGGAGCAACCACCACCTGGAAGGGCAAGATGCGTTCGGGGGTTGAGATGGAGGGGTCGTCATCATGGATACGTGACAAAGCATCGGCTTTAGTATTCTTGGAACCTGGGCGATATGTGACATTGAACTGAAACCGGGAGAAGAACAAGGACCATCTGGCTTGGCGTGGGTTGAGTCTTTTGGCAGAGTGTAGGTATTCCAGATTTTTATGATCCGTAAAGACGGTGAAAGGATGAATAGCCCCTTCGAGCCAATGTCTCCACTCTTCAAACGCTGCTTTCATGGCTAACAGTTCTCTGTCTCCCACATCATAATTCCTCTCCGCCGGGTTGAGCTTGCGGGAGTAGAAAGCAAAGGGATGAAGTTTCTCCTGAGGGCCTGGTCGCTGTGAGAGAACGGCCCCAATGCCAGTATTAGATGCGTCAACTTCGACTAAGAAGGGGAGAGAAGGGTCAGGGTGATGCAGGATAGGAGCGGTGACAAAGCGTTCCTTTAATTCCTTAAAGGCTTGACGGGGGGCCTCGGACCAGGTGAGACGATGTGTACCTTTTTTGATCATAGAAGTGAGAGCACTGACGACTGTACTGAAATTTCTGATGAAGCGTCTGTAGAAATTGGCAAACCCCAGGAACCGTTGTAGCTCCTTGAGAGTCTGAGGCTCTGGCCACTTGAGTACAGCAGAGACCTTACTGTCATCCATGGCAACTCCCCCCGGACTGATGACATAACCCAGGAAGGTAGTGGATGTAGTGTGAAACTCACACTTCTCGGCTTTGGCGTACAGTTGATGTTCGATGAGGCGCTGTAGCACAGTTCTGACTTGTTGAATATGATCCTGTAGGGTATTGGAGTAGATAAGGATATCGTCAATGTAGACCACAACAAACTTGTTCAGCATGTCCCTGAAGACATCATTAATGAAAGCCTGGAAGATGGACGGACTATTGACCAGTCCAAACGGCATAACCCGGTATTCATAGTGCCCGTTGGTTGTAGAAAAGGCCGTCTTCCATTCGTCACCCTCTCTGATGCGAATCAGGTTGTAAGCACAGCGTAAGTCAAGTTTGGTGTAGTATTGGGCAGTGCGAAGTTGTTCTAATGCAGCTGGAACCAGGGGAAGGGGATAACGGTACTTCACCGTGATCTCGTTGAGACCACGGTAATCAATGCAGGGTCTCAGACTGCCGTCTTTCTTCTTGACGAAGAAGAAACCAGCGGATGCCGGGGAAGTGGAAGGACGTATGAAGCCTTTTTCCAACTCTTCCTTGATGTATTTAGTCATGGATTCTGGGAGTGACAGTGGAAACACACGACCTTTGGGTGGATTGTGACCTGGTAGGAGATCAATAGCACAGTCATGGGGTCGATGAGATGGTAATGTGTTTGCTTGGGTTTTGCTGAATGCTGCCTTGAGATCGTGATATTCCGCTGGTAGATTGGGAACCTCGGATTACTCCTCGTTAATCACCAACGAGTGCACTGGGAGAGGAGAAATGGTAGATAGACATTTTGTTTGACATTTAGTGCTCCACTTTAATATCTGACCTTCCCTCCATGATACTAGTGGATCGTGCAGTCTCAGCCATGGTAGTCCCAGAATTATGGGTGTATTAGACGTGGGCAGAACGTAGAACTGAATGACCTCCTGGTGCAGTAAACCGGTTGTCATGGATAGACTTTGAGTAAGATGAGTGATGATACCAGTTCCCAGGGGACGACCATCTATGGTAGCTACAGACAGAGAGTTAGCACAGGGTATTAATGATACTTTGTTTGTTCTTGCAAACTCAGCTGACATGAAGTTCCCAGCCGCTCCAGAATCCAGTAAAGCAAATGTGGTCACTTGAACGTTGTTAATGGTTAGTTTCAGGGGTACAATCACACAGTTTACAGGATGGAGAGAGTGTAAGGATTCACTCACCAATTTGGACGAGACAGATGAGGGACGTGAAGGACAGCTGGCTCGTTGATGACCTGGAGATCCACAATACAGACATAGACGATTTGCCAAGCGACGATTCCTTTCTTCAGATGAGAGATGATAGGAATTAACTTGCATAGGTTCAGGGTCTTCAACAGACTGAACTGCTTTAATGGCAGTGCTGACACGAGAACGGGGTTTATGTGAACGTTGCAGATTGTCAATTGCGATTGTCAGTTCGATGAAATCATTCAAACTTTTCCCCTCATCTCGACATGCCAGTTCAGTTTGTAATTCATGACTTAAACCTTTCCGAAACAGAACTTTTAAGGTGTCACTCACCCAGGTCGTTTGTGCTGCCAGTGTGCGGAAGTTCATAGCATACTCAGCAGCTGAAGATTTCCCTTGAGAGAGCTCTAGCAAGTGTTCACCAGCGCTCTTTCCCTCCTTGGGATGATCGAAAACCTCACGGAAGCGTGTGAGGAAATCGTTGAAGGAGGAGAAAGATGACCCATCCGTGCGCCATACAGCGGTAATCCAGTCAAGAGCCCTTCCAGTTAACAAAGAGCAAACAAAGGCAATCTTACCGTTGTCAGTGGAATAGAGCATGGGTTGTTGTTCCACAAACAGCGAACATTGAAGTAAGAAGCCTTTACATTTATTAGGGTCACCGTCGAATTTCTCAGGAAACGCCAGTCGTGGGTTAATCTGAGAGGGCGTGGGAACCGCATGTGTAATGTCGGCCGCTGGTGGCGCGGGTGTTGTGACAACAGGACTGTGGAGATTCTGGATAGCTTTCACCAATTCCTCCGTGACGGCGGTAAGACGATTTAACTGTTGCTGATTAGCAGTGATCTGACTTGCCTGAGCTGCCAGGTTGGTGCAGAGATGTTCATATACTGCTGGATCTTGTCCGGGCGAGGTCTTCTGTAACGAAGAATAACTCGACTTGGGATCCATTTGCAAGCTTTTATTTGAACACTCGTAGTCGTACAGGCGAAGGGTCAGGATCAGCAAACACAGTGTCACAGGAATATCAGAATCGTAGTCAATACCAAGCAGTGGGTCGGGGTAACAAGCAATTATCACAGTCCGTATAACAATCAGGGTTCAAAGGTAGGCAGCGAAGGTTCACAGGTCGATAAACAACAGAGGTAGGCAACTGGGAAAACAAGACAGGGTAAAACGCTCAGAAATGTTAGCCGTGGCAGTAACAAGACCTCGCAAAGAGGTGATGCAAGGGTCTGGCTTATATGGCAGTCTCTGATAGGGAACACCTGGCCAGTGATCAGTCCAAGGTACGGGGCTTATGGGTAATGTAGACAGTATCAGTGTACGTGAGTGTTTGGATGCATGTAAGTGTCAGTATTCGGGTGATGGTGCCCTCTGCTGGCCACTGGAGGGACTCACAGGGTTCGTATCCGTGACATATATATATATATATATTTTTTTTTATATATATTATGGAATATATATATTTATATATATATATATATATATATACACACACACGCATGTAAATACAGGTAAATTTTTCAAAATATATACTGTATGTGTGTGTATTTATATATACATAATAAACATACACAGTACACATACATATATTATGTAAAGAAAACCTTTTATTTTGGATGTGATTAATCGTGTTTAATCATTTGACAGCACTAAAATAAAAAAATAAATAACTGTATTATTTATTTAGTGTTTGGTGACTACTGGCACAGAAATGATACACTTCAGCTTTAAGAACTTCCTATAATAGCCAAAATCTTTCAACTGCCAATGGTCCATTTTTCTTTGCAAGGATTTTTCATTATCTTTTCTGCTTTGCAACCTTTCAGACTTTGCAAACTATTATATTTGAAGGGTTCTGTTGTCCAACTGCACTGTATGATTAAAATTCAAGAGTGCCAATATGGCCACAGATGTACATCAAAAGCCTTTAGAATGCCAATAGCAGAATCCAGCTCTGCCCTCTGGATATGTTGTGTAAGTCTCAGCAGGTTTAGGTGTTTTGCCAGGATTTATGTGCAGCTGGTGCTGGACGCACAGTAGGTCGTGAATGGTTCAGTGAATGTGCACTTAGCATGGTACCTTCCTCATTAGAGCTGTTCACTCACACAGAAGGGCATGATGGGAGAACAGTGTAAGAGTGTGAAATTAGGGCTTTATGGACTAAGTTGCCAAAATCCTTACTTTACAACCTTTCACACATAAAACCAAGTGCAAAAAGAAAAAAAAAAAGAGAAAGAAACTCTTAAATATGGAAAGTAAAGAAAAGTGTGTGCGTGCGTGCGTGTGTATGTGTGCTTGGAACAGTCAACAAAGAACAAAGGAGGAGAAGAGATATAGGGAAATTTGTGCATTTGTGTGCGCACTTATCTGTCCTGATGTCTGTCGGTTTGAGTGTCTGTGAGAGTAATGAAGGACAACCAGGCCAGAAGGGATACTGAAAAGGTTTCAAAGTGGCACAGTCACTAAGTGCTCTCTCTCCTGATAAACAGGGAGGACAGCTCGCACGCTGCCGAGCTGATAAGTCTTTCTAATGGCCTTGAAATGTATTATTTACTTCAGAAAGCTGGGTTTTGTTCTCTTCTGAAAAACAGTTTGCAAAAAGGTGTTCCACTACTGTATATGCACATTTTTATTATTAGGACACTATTATCAACGGTTGACACAATGTGTGCTACAAAGCAACATGATTAATAATTAGTTATAAAACCTAATTGGCGTTAAGAAACTAAAATTGAAAGCCAAAGAATACTGAAACTGTAAATGTTATTAAATATATATGCCTATATATACATATATAATATGAAATAGTGTAACAAACAAGTTTTCTCAAACACTTTTGCCATTGGTCAGCCATACAGATAATTGGCTTTTGTTTGGGTGATTCAGATGCTCAAATAAGGAGAAATTTTAGTGGTTTATTCAGAATTCATGCTCTGCATTTAACCCATCCAAAGTGCACACACACAGCAGTGAAAACACACCCGGAGCAGTGGGCAGCCATTTATGCTGCGGCGCCCGGGGAGCAGTTGGGGGATCGGTACCTTGCTCAAGGGCACCTCAGTCATGGTATTACCGGCCCGAGACTCGAACCCACAACCTTAGGGTTAGGAGTCAAACTCTCTAACCATTAGGCCACGACTTCCCCCTTATATGGTTGCCTCTAGATTAAATTAGAATAGGAGAAGTAATTATATACAACAACTAAATAACTAACTAAATAAATAATAAATCTCATCATCATTGCATTCTGCCATAAATAAATGATCGCTTGTCTCCTGAAGTGAATCAGTAGCTACATTATTTTACAATGACATAAATATAAAAAGAATGCACCCTGAATTATTACAAACACCTTACTCCACAATCAAGGATATACAGTGGGTACGGAAAGTATTCAGACCCCCTTAAATGTTTCACTCTTTGTTATATTGCAGCCATTTTTTCCTCATTAATGTACACACAGCACCCCATACTGAAAGAAAAACACAGAATTGTTTTTTTCACTGTTTGTTTTTTTGAAAAGAAAAACTGAAATATCACATGGTCCTAAGTATTCAGACCCTTTGCTGTGACACACTTATATTTAACTCAGGTGCTGTCCATTTCTTCTGATCATCCTTGAGATGGTTCTACACCTTCATTTGAGTCCAACTGTGTTTGATTATACTGATTGGACTTGATTAGGAAAGCCACACACCTGTTTATATAAGACCTTACAGCTTACAGTGCATGTCAGAGCAAATGAGAATCATGAGGTCAAAGGAACTGCCTGAAGAGCTCAGAGACAGAATTGTGGCAAGGCACAGATCTGGCCAAGGTTACAAAAAAAAAATTCTGCTGCACTTAAGGTTCCTAAGAGCACAGTGGCCTCCATAATCCTTAAATGGAAGACGTTTGGGATGACCAGAACCCTTTCTAGAGCTGGCCGTCTGGCCAAACTGAGCTATCGGGGGAGAAGAGCCTTGGTGAGAGAGGTAAAGAAGAACCCAAATATCACTGAGGCTGAGCTCCAGAGATGCAGTCGGGAGATGGTAGAAAGTTGTAGAAAGTCAACCTTCACTGCAGCCCTCCACCAGTTGGGGCTTTATGGCAGAGTGGCCCGAGGGAAACCTCTACTCAATGCAAGACACATGAAAGCCCGCATGAAGTTTGCTAAAAAACAGAGAAATAAGATTCTCTGGTCTGATGAGACCAAGATAGAACTTTTTGGCCTTAATTCTAAGCGGTATATGTGTGGAGAAAACCAGGCACTGCTCATCACCTGTCCAATATAGTCCCAACAGTGAAGCATGGTGGTGGCAGCATCATGCTGTGGGGGGTGTTTTTCAGCTGCAGGGACAGGAAAGACTGGTTGCAATCGAGGGAAAGATGAATGCAGACAACCACTCCGTGACTGTTCTTGAATGGCCCAGCCAGAGCCCTGACTTAAACCCAGTTGAGCATCTCTGGAGAACCCCCTAAAAATGGCTGTCCACCAACGTTTACCATCCAACCTGACAGAACTGGAGAGGATCTGCAAGGAGGAATGTCAGAGGATCCCCAAATCCAGGTGTGAAAAACTTGTTGCATCTTTCCCAAAAAGACTCATGGCTGTATTAGATCAAAAGTGTTCTTTTACTAAATACTGAGCAAAGGGTCTGAATACTTAGGACCATGTGATATTTCAGTTTTTCTTTTTTAATAAATGTGCAAAAATGCCAACAATTCTGTGTTTTTCTGTCAATATGAGGTGCTGTGTGTACATTAATGAGGAAAGAAAAATGAACTTAAATGATTTTAGCAAATGGCTGCAATATAACAAAGAGTGAAAAATTTAAGGGGGTCTGAATACTTTCCGTACCCACTTGTACACTAATTGAGAGACTCTTATCATATATGAAAACTTTCCACTTCAACTTTCCATTGTTTGTTGATTTTTTTTCAAGTTCTTTCGAAGGTCAGTAGCATATTCTTCAGAGAGATTTATGGTTCAGACTTGGGGATTGCAGTGCAAGGCAGACAGACTGAGGGTTGAATTCATTACCATTTTCAGCAAGACAGGGAACAAAAGCACTTCATGCCTTCTGACGCTCCTCTTCACTCAAGTGTGCTACTTTGTGTGCATATGCAGATGTAAGTGCTTAAAACCTTGAACATTTGCCTGGAAAGTGAGTGACTTTTTCCACGCATGTACCCTGACATTAGCGTAGATTACAAGATGTCCTACACAGTCAAACAGGAATTTGATTTTCTTTTTCCTTTTTTTATTTGTATGTTTTGATGTTGTCATAATCTCACATTATAATCAAATTTTTTTTGCTGGCATTTGGTTAAAACGACAAAATGCTGAGGATGTCTAGACGCAGCCTGACCTTTATGAAGTTCTTGTTAGGTAAGACCTCAAAACATTTGGCACAATATTAGCATAGCCGCTGACGAGCGTTCACATAGGTGACCTTTTCCTGCTAGACAACAGTCTTGTCTTGTGGTATAGTTGACTTTGAGATTACAAGTACTTGCAAGTACATGTCATTGTTTGAGTACCATCAGCTGGTTGAAGTCAGTCATATATGGATACTTCTAGAGATAAATATTATTAAAATTAAAAACTGAAAGGGGTTTTTAAATTTTGGTAATGTGTCCTTTTCCAACCCCCAATCTATTTTCATAGGTCACAACAAGCCTTAATCGTGGTTAGAAATGCTTTTGCATGTACAGGTCAGTGAACATCATCTCTGCTTCAAAATTGTTTGCTGCAAATTTTTCTTTAAAGCATAAATGCCTATTTGTGCTGAAAAGCACTAGCCTTAAAATCTGGATAATCAAACCTAACCTTGAACATGCAAATTGCCACTTATAAGAGAAGTTTCATAAAATTTTCTAAAATGTTTTTCCTAGGATGAACATGCCTTAGAATCAGGAACTTCAGCTATTCAGCACTCCTCATCAGATAGTCAAAAGGTAATTAAAGCTGCTCTTTATTTTTAATGATTATTGTCAATAAGCTTGTACAATATATTGGGAGTATACTGATTTTCAGCCAATTCCAATTATTTTTTTAAATGATTGCGATCAGTTGATGGGGAAAATTGGTTAATGGTTCATGCTTATTTTCATCTATTTTTACATCTGACATTTTTACATTTGATCTACTAGCACTATTAAATGCAATCTTTAACCAGTCTTAATATGAAAATTATATTATATTAAATCATATTATTTATTTATTTTTCATTTGTAACTCAAAATATTCTTACATTTAATTTAAGATATTTATTGGTTATCAACAAAAAATAAATTGTTTATTTTACTTTATTTACTATACAATTTATTAGTTCATGTATAGCCAGATTTGTAATATCAGTGCATTCCTTATTCTCAATATTTATAAAACTTTAAACTATAAAATGTTACATTACAGCATACTTTGGCATTTTGTGATAAAATGTTAAGATTTGTGTAATTTCTTTCGGTGTGTGTGTGTGTGTGTGTGTGTGTGTGTGTGTGTGTGGTGTGTGTGTGTGTGTGTGTGTGTGTGTGTTTTTTTTTTTTTTTAGTTGGTGAATTATTGGATTTTTAAACTTTAAACTAAACGGCAGAAATGTAATTGGTTCAGTGAGTTCAGTGTTTCTGGCTCATACACATGCAGCAGTGAGCTGGATCTGTGGCCTTTACAGGTGAGCCAGAACCGTCATTATGTAACTGTTAACCTTCAAGGTGGTGGATGTTGACATAACTTCAAATGAGTATTTGAGCAGGATATAATGATCTTGGTTAAAAGAATTATGTAATACTGACAGACAGTCAACATCTTGCCGTACCCCCCGCCAGCGCCTGATCTCCTTTCAAAGGCGCCAAACAGCGTCCAGCGCTGTTACATAATTGGCTTCAGGAAAATGTGGGATTTCTAAAGAGAATTAGGCTTTACAAACACTCTCTGCAGAAAATCACTATCAAGTCTATTTCTCATCAGACAGAGACCCATATCGACTGCTCCCAGCCTCATACGAAAATTAAAAGCTGCTATTTTGACAGTTACTGAAATGAATCATGCCATTCAAAGTACCAAATTTCAGTAAGGATCAACAGCGCAGTAATTCAGCATTTACTTTAGATGCTTGTGAATGGTTGATGGCATATTCAATTCCAATATCAATCACAAAACTGTGCAAAGGTCTTGTTATTCAGTCAGTGTGTATATCTCTTAAAGTAAAGAAGGTCTTACGTTTAAATGACTTCAGATGAACTGATAATTATCAAATGAAGTAATAATCAAAGTATCAGAAAAAAAACTTTCAATTGTTCCTTCAGACGCCATTTCTATTCTTTCCACCAACTTTCAAACAACACACACAGGACTGTCATTTAAAAATCATTATCACATAACTGTGATTTAGTTTAGATAGCCTACTTATGAACAAATAATATAGACACTTTTTTTTCACCGACTGTCAAATCACACAAACAGGATTGTGGGATATCATAAGTTTTGGGTCAAGTGCTATACTGTCACCAAGGTCAATACAGCACTTGCCATTGTTAATATTTTTGTCAGGCATTAAGTTTTCCTTTTTGACTGTTTTGTGTCAGAAGTGGGAATTTTATTTTGACAGCGCTGAAAATTTGCAGTATAATAGGCCTGTGTATAGTTAATGTTACCTGATTTTTTTATTCATGTTTGTTTAGAAATTTCTTCAAGGAAAATAATATTTTTTGAAGTTTAATTTTATATCAGGTTCATTTAGTTAATTTCTTACATGTAAATCAAATTTTTTACAGATTCATTTTATATATTGTTTTTACTGCAGCAATAGATTGTTGCTTTGTGTGTCATGTGTGAATTACTGTTCTTAAATTAATTGCTTTTTAAACCCATCCAGTTAAATGCATCTTACTAAACAAGATCTGCATGTACTTTTTTCTTTTCTGCCTCTGATATTGCTTTGAAGATATCAGTTTCAGCTTTCAGACACACCTGAAGTCAAGCGTTAACCAACCTGAGCTCATGCCCACGTGAAACAGACCTCTGTAAATTCCACTCGGCTCTTAAGCCACTTAAATAGTATGATTTACAGCTTCTCTCACAATGTCATTTGTTGGAGTGCTTGACAACTAAACTAATGAGTGATATGATATTGAACAGGTGGTCTAATGCAAGTCCTTCTGTAAGCATAATTACATTTATCATGCAAAAATGTCAGTTTGCATAACTCAGGCAGAATAAAAATGAGGAATGATTGGTTTGGCCGAACGAGAAAGCATGAAAACCCCTATCAAAGATATCAAATTCCTTTTATTTACATGGAAACAATTTGATTAATTAATGCGTCAGTGTTAATGTTTTACAGTTGTGTGTATCTTTGTTTTCAGTGTGGTAATTAGGCAGATAAGTGGGTCTCATTGCCAGCATATTGTGTTTAAAAGCTCCAAGGAAAGATTGTATTTCATGCATTTCATTTATTGAGTTTCTCCTCAAGACTGGCATGACTTAATTACTGTTTAACTTCAAGACAAACAGATTGAAAGTTATTAAAGAGAATAATGAATAAAGGATCAAACTTATAAATCTCAACAGGCCCGGCAGTTTGACGTGACATATGTAGACAGTTTTATTCTTTATTCATTCCCATCATCAGAAATGATGTAATTACACAGAGTAGCGGAGCAGAAGAGATGGGAGACTGTCTGAAAGACTGTCTACCGACCTCATTTATTTCAAAGGACAAATCATTATTATCACAAAAGTATTATGCACTTTTGAACAAAGAAGTGTAGGAGACTTATGAACAAAGAATACAAAAAAAAATGTAAAGAGGAATTAGCACTAAAGAAGCAGCGGCATTGCTTATCACTAAGAAAGCATACAGTTTTAGAAGGATAATTTAAATGCACTTTGTTATTAACATTTATTCTTAGTTTTCACAATTCATGCATGTTTTAGGTTGATTTTTGGTTGAACATTCTTCAATATATGCTTCGGCATCTCATCACTTACTATGTTCCTTGAGATTCAGAAATTTGAACTATATTGGTTTGAAGTTTTCATTAGATCATAATGGCTTTTTTATGTTAACAGCTTTGTTTCTCAGCCTCTTTCTTTTAAACCATTGCAATACATAATTATAAATATAAATGGTCTTGTGTTCTCAGTTTTTTTTTTTTTTTTTTGTTAGCAACAGACATCTCTGTATAGTTATATTAATTACTAGGTGTTCTTTGTGCACCCAAAATAAAATGGCTTTTTACATCCTGTACAAGGACATTTCAATCTTACTATCATCAGTAAGAAAAATGGTAAAGTATTCATGTAGCATAAAGAAACTGGCTTCTCAATTTAATTATTCAGACATTAGATGATTTGCCATTATCCTTCAAGCCATATACTATACTGTAGGTGACCTGTTAGAGCATGGATGTGCAATGCACATATCATTATTTTTAGCTTGGCATAGCTCCCAAATGGAGGGACTTAAATTTATACTGTCATTCTTGTTTCTTTTTTATGCTGGGTTACTTTCTGAAAGGTATAAAGAAATTAAAATGTACATCTTCGTGTGGATTACTTGTGGTTTATTGTGTTTTAACAACTGTTTGGATTTTCATTCTGACGGCACCCATTCACTGCAGAGGATCCATTGTTTGAGCAAGTGATGCAATGCTAAAATTCTCCAAATCCGTTCTGATGAAGAAACAAACTCATCTTCATCTCAGATGGCCTAAGGGTGGGTAAATTTTAAGCAAATTTTCATTTTTGAGTGAACTATCCTTTTAATTGACAGCAAATCTAATAGTTTACTTTAAAAATAAATATGATTTTTCAACCCATTGGCAATAAAGAGAGATATTGAGGCTTTAACATTTGCTATGGTGACATCCTATGCAGACCAATCCATGCATGAGTCACTGCTTGAGTCACCCAGAGAGAACTACTCTGAATGACCATTGAGACTATACGCTCATTATTATCAGCAATTCCACCCCAGCACGCTCACGACAAACTAGAACCTTTGATGAGTAAACAACTTCATAGCTTCGGTGTGTTTATTTTGAACTCCTCTAAAAATAATCTCTTTTCTAAGAACATTCTGTACAGCATTTGATGTACTTCAGAGTGCGTATTTAGAGAGGAAAAACAATAGTGTGAAGGATCATGAATGAATAATGGAACTGGGAACCTCGGGGATATGAAGAAGCTTGACTCTAAATGAACAATCTTCCTGTGTTTCTCCAACTCCAACTCATCTATCTCACTAAGAACAACTTTATGGGCATTTCTTTACTAGGTGTCACTAAGTGCCTCCCCTATACATGATTCCCCTGCTGAGCCATGGGCTCCTTGTTACTGGCTCCCAGCAGCCACAGATCATTACTGAATGTGGCAGGGCCTTCCATACTATGAAAGGCTATTTGTAGACTTTACTCTTTTTTTTTTCACTGAGATTTTTAAAAGGACAGTTCAGTTCACCCACAAATAGACATTCTGTCTTCTTTTACTCACCCTGATGACTTTTTTCTTCTGCAGAATATAAAAAAGTTATTCTGATGAACAGTTTTTGTTCATACAACAAAAGTCAATGCGGTTTAAAACAACATTTCAAAACTTATTTTGTGTTTCACATCAGCTATTGAGCTATTCATTATTTCATTTAATTATTTCAAACATAAATAATTAATTAACAATTAAATTAATAAGGTGCTATTAATAGCTCATTTTGCACTAATAAATTAGTTGTGGCTTTGAGTGGGCTTGATTTTTGAATGCATTCATCATTCCCACTGCCTGAATGTTTGAGCAGCACTGAATATTTAATTTAATTAAATTTTATTTAAAGTGCGATTAATAGATTATTTCATACAAATAAATTAATAAATTAATTAAATATTTTAAAAATAAATTAGTTGTGGCTTTGAGTGTTCTTGATTTTTAAATGCATTCATCATTCCCACTGCCTGAATGTTTGAGCAGCACTGAATAATTTAATTTAAAGTGCTATTAATAGCTTATTTCGTACAAATACATTTATAAATTAATTATTTAAAAAATAAATTAGTTGTTTTTTCACTGTTTTTGATGTTTGCACTCATTATGAATGTCTGGGCAGTGCAGAAGAATTTAATTATTTAAAAAAATAAATAAAGAGTTAACAATTAAATAAATAAGGTGCTATTAATTGCTACTTTTATACAAAATAATTAGTTGCTGCTTTCAATGTACTTGATTTTTTGCACACATTTTTCATTCCCACTGCTTGAATGTTCTAGCAGCAAGGAAATTTTTAATTTAATTTAATTTAAACAATAATTAATTGAAAACAAATAAATTTGGTGCTATTAATGGCTCATTTTGTACAAAATTTTTTATTATTGGTGGCTTTCAGTGTACTTGATTTTTGCACGCACACCCACTGACTGAATGTTTGAGCTTAAGAATTTTATTTTATTTTAAATTATACGTTAATAATAATGAAATAAACAAAGTACTATTTGTAGCTAATAAATTAGTTGCTGCTTCCAATGCACTTGACTTCTGTGAACATTCTTCATTCCCACTGCATGTGTATATTTTTAATCACAGGCATTGGACAAGTGTTCTATTTCTGGGAAAATGACATTCTTAGATGCACTGAGGTGAGTGGTACCATGCAGTTCCCCAGGTGAGAGAAAGAGATTGCTGGTCTCCTTCCC
The DNA here is from genome assembly GCF_018340385.1 of Cyprinus carpio. Lineage (NCBI taxonomy): Eukaryota > Metazoa > Chordata > Actinopteri > Cypriniformes > Cyprinidae > Cyprinus > Cyprinus carpio. Next base: position 7,951,889 of record NC_056600.1, on the reverse strand, counting down.
ACTAATTAAAATGCTGTGTCCTTATACACAGTGAATGAAATAAACAAAGATCATCTCTGTGACAGTGACACCTGAAAGGAAACATTTTTATATAAAATACCCTTTATGTTGATGGTTCGGTGTGGAGTATCTGCTGTAATGTGAGTTCTCAGTGTTCTTTGGACACAGTGAGTCACTGGTTTCACTCAGAGTTGGATTAAAAATGCCTCTGCTTTGTTACTGAGGATTTTCAATACTATTTGGTAGGTATCTGCCTCTGTTTACTTGGGCTATATTCAGCAATACCTCTGCCCACACAAAATTGCTGGGATTCACAAGGGAAGTTATTTTGAAAACTAAGCTCTATATTGGTATTCTCCAGAATCATTAGCCTTTACCCTTGTCACAGTACACCTTGTACTTTTCCAAGAGTGACAACTTGACCCAAGCAGGGTACAACTCTTCACCCAGTGGGCAAAATAAGTGGGTTGTTTGTGCCATTGAGGAAAAGAGACTAAAATGATTCGCCGTGAGCCTGGTTGTCATGGACACAGAAGTGCCTCGATCCAAATGGCAGAGAAAATAGATCAGATATTACAGGTTAGCGTCTTAAAGGCACAATATTTAAGATTTTATTTTTTTATTAAAATATCCAATAACCACTAGAACGTGTTATATATTTTGTTGACTTGTGTACTTACATCATCCCAAATGTTTCGAAGAATGTATAAATACAGAAAAATAAGCAATTTTAACTAGTGACACGGACCGTGTCCATTTTTTTTATGCTTTATTTAGTGACAATTCACATACAAATTAACAATAAAAGCAAAAATTTCAATAAATTCAAACAGACAACAACTGTAAAAAAGAAAAAAAAAATAAGGAAAAAAGAAATAAAATACTAAATAAATCAACAAAAAATAAAAACTATATACAGAGGATACGGTCCGTGTCCATCGGGGGGGCATTCATCCCATTCATTTTGGCGTCACTTTGACAGTGAATAACTTTACATCTGAGGCGTTTAAAGACTGCATTTGTCCATTCATTATTTCTAAAGAAACACGAAAATGTATAAAAGGCTCCATTACCTTGTATCTTACGTTATGGCCCCGTAGAAGCAGTTTTTGTAAAAATAGGCTAACGATTGCGTCATAACCTGTGACTCTCTATAGCACAGTAGAGAAATTACCGTATGGACAGGAGGAGAAGCTCGCAGGCAATCTTTTACTGTCTATGAGGCTATAGGGGGACGTGGAGGCATGAAGTCAAGGGAGAAGGCCATAGAGAGTCCATAAAAGCAACGGGACAAAATTATTCAACAATGTCTGCAAGATTGTGGTTGGGTGATTCAGATTGCTCTTGGTACAGCGATTAGAAGACTTACAATTGTCAGACAGGTTGCTCACGTGACATTTACGTCATCAAGCTGAGTTTGAGTCTGCGCAGTACGCTCGACCCCCAGGAAGTGTGTGCTTCTAATTGACTTCACTTGTCTCCGTTGAATCCAACGGGGTCGCTGTGTCCATTTCTTTTACTGTCTATGGTGTCCATAGTGTTATTGTGTCGCCTGCCAATGATGTCATAGACCATCGATTTCCTTTTCTTTTCTTTTTTTTTTGTAGAAAACATGGAAACACCAAAGACGCTTTAATATGTTGTGCATTTTAATAGACCGGTGACGACTGCAGAGAGTAGCATTATAAAATAACTTTTAAATGTATAAAACAGCGCTGCTGAAGCAGTCAACTGTGGCATAAGAAAAACTAGTGTCAGCGGCCTCATTTCGCTTTGACGGCTTTCAGCCTCACCCTGCTTCATTCTACTATGTTAATAAATCATTAGCTCATCCATGAACATGATTTCCGCCCGAGTCCCATGGATTGCATCGGCTGTGGGGATGAAGACCACAACTCCCATGATTCCACACTCTGTCACAGCGTCATCAAACTATGCTACCTGGTTTGTTAATTTTGAATACGCGCCCTCTAGCGGCGAAAAATTACGTATTGTGGCTTTAAGACAATAAGCCACTGGGTTCGGACTGTTAAGATGGACCAGCAAATCTCTTTAAATCCAAAAAACATGGGTATGTCCAGGAAGAACACTGAAAAAAAAAAATGATTCATTGAATTTACTAATTTTTTTTGAGGTAATTGGTTGCAATCAATTTATTTTAACTACATTTAAATACATTTATTTGACTAACTTTCAACGTGTTTTTATTTTATTTTAATTTTTTTATTAAATGTAGCTAAAATAAATAGTTTGCAACCACTTAAAAATTAATAATTTAAAAATTAATAATAATAATAATAATATAGTTTTTTTCAGTGAACAATGTTCGAACACTGGTGACGGAGGGTCATGTTTTAGCAATCTTGAGCATCCAAGGCATAGCCTAAATACAAAAACTGAATTATGATATGATCCCATAGTAAATAATGGTTTAAATAGCAGTCACATATGTATAAAATTAATGAATTTAATTCAGAAAGAAACAAACAGCTGTTTCTTTAATGTAAAAAAATAAAAAATAAAATTAAAAATAAAAATTTTTTAAATATGATTTTTTGAAAATTAGGTTAGGGTTTTTATGTGGTATATGTTGTGATTTTGTGTTATATCATTATTAACATTATATTGTGATTAAAAAAAAAAAATATGAAAAATATTTAGTATTCACAAGAGGGCGATATTTATCCTTTTGCCGGTAGCTTTTACTTGCTTCTATGCAGATGACTTCATATCAGAAAATTTTGGAAACCTTTTTAGTAACTCTCATTACTAACATCAACAAGCATTGCTTAACAATATATTACTAGTTTGTGCATATTCAAATAGGTTAACATGTTAATTCATATACTTTAACATGTAACTTTTTATTTGATTCTTAGCATTGCATATTTAATAATGAAAATTATTATAAAACAAAACATTGAGTATACGCAACTTATTTAAAAGCTCTAACAGGAGGAAAAGGCCATTTTATGTTCATTTTATTTATTTATTGTTTATTTATTAATTGTATTTTTTTTTGATTATAATAATATGGGTATGTTTATTAATTAGGGGTTTATTTATTAATTAAAAGTTAAATTACAAATGATATAAATTGAAACGACGGTGATTAGTCTTAATGGTACATTGCAGTATGAATTGTATTCTGAGTGGTATGAATAATAATTATGTTTTAGCAACAATAATTTAATTTAATTTGAATATGAACACCTAAGAAACTTTCACAGATGCTGAAAATACATAGTGAATAGTTTAATTAGATGATTATTGTTTTGGAGTCATGCCTGACCAATTACCTGGACGACAAGCCCTCTTTTTTTCTATTCTTCCCACTAATTCAGTTTCTGTGGAGGTATTATTTTATTGCATTGTTATCAGTCTTAACAGAAAACGGAATGCTTACGCATGTAAAAATATAAGTTTTTACTTATAGTTTTCTGTGGGGGTAATTGATGATGTTGGATGGTTTTGTGGTTGTGACTGGTTTAGCAGGCGCATGCGCACTTGGGCGCACGACTCTCAACTTGAAGTCCTAAAGTTCCGCCGCTGCTCTTGGAGGAGACGCGTTCAACTTCTTTTGAAAACATTAATATGAGGGACGCTCGGGAATATCTGTTGATTTCGGCCATACACGTCTGCTGAAGGAAGTTTATCATTTCGAATAACGACAGGACTCTTATTACATTAGAAGGTAAGCCATTTACGATATTTGAAAAACCGATTAAACAATAATGATGTGCTTCATCTGTGTCGCACCTGAGAGTCGTTTACGCGTTTTAAGATGCGTAAAATTATGTTTCTGTGCTTGTTTTTTTTTTCTTCTGTTTACTCATTCTTTGTCTTTTTTCTGAACTACATTTCTACACTTCAAAGATTTAAATGAATGTAACATTTTAGGAATGTATTTGTACAACATCCCTATTTGTTACGTTTATACAGATTTAGATCTATGCTCTTTTAGGTCTTGAGCTACAGTAACTTTATTTCTTTTCTCTTTTTTTAACTTGTGAATGTGTATTTTTGTTGGACAATATCACATTTATTTTCTTGTGGATTTGTGGAAGCTGAATTTGCTTGTGGGTTTGACTTTTGGGTTATATGAATGAATAAATCTGAAGTTGCTCATGAAGTTGGTCATTTGTTCACACAATAAAGTAAAAGGACTGTCTTAACCTGATGCTGTAAAGCATAGTAATATGTAGCGTGTAGGTTTTTAGTTTTTGTTTTGTTTAATTTAAATTGTGTGGTTGTGGTCTTTGACTTTGGGAGTGGGAAAAGGTCAGCTATGACATCAGGGATTTTTTTTTTTTTTTTAATTCTTCAAATATAAGACCCCAAATTGCTCCCATGCAGGCTTGAAGTGTGTGTCAGATGTTTCCTATCTTGTTCTCCACATGTTTCCTTGTATTCATTTGAGCAAACCACAGACAAGCTACAAATGTCAGAATTAAAGCATTATCAGTGCAGCCATTTGTTTTTGAAATTTTAATGATGTTTATGTAACTTTGATGTAATTGGGATAAAAAGAGAACTCTAGCAATCATACACCATGCGATCACATACCGTAAGTATATAGGGTTTTGCCACAGAAGCATTGTGTATATATTTTCATATATATATATATATATATATATATATATAATATATATATTATATCTATATATAGATAATATATATATAACATTTATTTTTGCAATGCATCTGCTAAAAGATTAAGGATAGTATCACTCTTGTTGTTGTTGTTGTTGTTGTTGAACCTATAAAACAAACAATAGTAGATTCAAGCATCTAATATTTTCTGTTATTTTTAGGATGTTTTTAAACATACAACATGTTGAATGTCTGCACATTTGTAATATGTTTAAAGTTTTTACATTTGAGTGGATGGGTTTTTCACCTCAGTATCAAATGTATTTTAATAACATTAGTGATAATGCTAAATGATCCCAAAATGAATGAGCACTTTTTTTTTGATTATGTTGGTTAAGGGCTTTACTGATGGGTCTGTGGGCGTACGTTAGACATAAATGGTTGGGAAACACTGATGTAGGGGGAGTGATGTGTCTCTGGTCTTTATCGGCTGACAGCTCACTCCTCTTTAAGAAGAATGCTGCTCAAAAGCACTTTATCAAACCAAGTGATACAAAATATTCTTTTACTTTCATTCAGGAACTCAAAGCAAAGCAAAAATTTATATTTTGAATTCTTAACCTGCACACTCCAACATTCAGCTGAATGGTAAGTAGCGGATGGGACTTCACCACTAGGAGCTTGTCTTAATGCTGAACGCCACATATGTGTCACATCTGTGTGTTTGTATAGCATATAGCTCAGTAGCACGATCCGTCTGAGGGATTGGGTGTATTTGGGACGAGGCTCAGCCTGGATTATGGCACGGGCAGTGGGTTGTTTTTCTTTCAGACTTCCCCCACTCCATCCCCTATCTCCACATCTGGTCAACGTCAGAGTCTGTAAATAAACCAAAACGACTTCTACCTTTGTACTGGTAGGCCTGTCTGGGCACCAAGCCAGCTAGTCACTACCGTCCCTCCTACAGTGCTTTGGTTAACAACCCTTTAAGGCAATATGCAATCTGCTGATTAATTGTATATTTACTAGTAAAACAATTGAATTAATTTGCACGAGGGGCTTGACAGTGCTTTGGCCTGAGGGCGGGTTGTGTGATATCTATGTTTGGAGGAAGTGCTGATTGTGAAGGTATGTGAGAGGGAGCACACATCTGGAGGAGTTTTTCAGGAATCTGGGAGAAGGGGGAGGTTCTCGATGGAGCTGGTCATTTGGGTCATGGAGCGATTGGTGCATGGTACACAGATTTCTGTATGGAAATGCAATTCCTCAGTCCATTTGTGACTGATTAAAATCTGTTGCGTTTACTACTGGAAAGTATTGTTCAAAAGTGTACTTGGAGCCAAAGATCACTCCACACTATCACGAGGGGCTCGCTTTTATCCATGAATTTCCGTCCAGGCTTCGTGAAATGGAAAATCAAAATATCCGTGAAAAGAACAGATCAGAGTGGATGGAAACACAATATGTGTGTCATACTTGAGCTTCGTTTCTTTTGTTGGGTCAGAATATGAACACAGAAAAGGTATAGAGCACATGAACATAATCATTGGTAGTGTATATATACCCCAAATTGCTCCCAAGCAGGCTTGAAGTGTGTACACATACACACACACACACACACACACACACACACAATCATATATGGTATAAAGCATCTGAGAGTCATATAACTGATTTCTGATTTCGTAGTCTTAAACTGGTCAAATATGGTATAAAGCATCTGAGAGTCATATAATTGATTTCTGATTTTATAATCTTAAACTGGTCAAATTACACCCCTGATTAACTCTTCTGAAGTAAGAAAATATTCACTTTCAGACTTTCTACTTGCACTATTTGGAGAAACTGCCAGATATCCAGGGCTTCCCCATAGGAAGTGATGCAGGCGGCTGACTAAATACAGCTCCTTTTCCCTCCAGGGATGTGGAGAATGTTTTTCTTTGCCAAAAGTAACTGGAAAAGCTGTGGATTTCAAGCTGGGCGGACCTCCACTTTGGCCAGTGTTTCTACAGGTGGTAATGGATCTGAATGTCAGTTCAAATCCAGTAGATTGTAACTTATTTTAACACTTTCATTCATCTTTGAAGTTTCGGTGAGGATTTGGTTGATGTTTTGTGGTCAGCAGCTTGATTTGGTCATTGGGCTCTAAAACAGCTCTCATTTGCTTGGAACAAGCATTTTATACAAAGGACTCATTGACCTGATAAAATCCAATATCCATAAACAAAATCTTGGTCTGCTCCTCTTGCTACATAAAAACTGTGACATGACGTGGCCTGGTCTTGGCCTTTTTGCGGTCCTCGTTGATCAGATAAGGTCGTAATTGAATAGGTTCATGTTAGAATGAGAATGTAGCTTGTTTCTGTGCTCTTTCTCTTGGGGTTGGTGGTAAATGGACAAACAAAGATCTCTGTGTTAGTTGTTGAGAGTTCCAGCTCTCTTGCAGTCTGTAACCAAATTAAGTAGGGTACCCCACTGTTTTGGCTTGTAATTGTGACCAGCAGTGTAGTCCTATATAGAGATGGGTCAGTATGGTTTACTAGTTTTCCAACAAACAACTTTTTTTAAGGTAGTTTGCATAGTAAAACTTTACATTTGTGTTCATCCCCCATTATAGTATCACTGTAAAATCTATACACATTCAAAAGGGTTTCTCCTACCATTGCATTGCATCTTTTTTTATTGCATTGCATCTTTTTTTAAATATATTTATTTGTATAAATGCAATAAAATACATTTTAAACAAAAAAAAATAGTTTGCCCTTCCTCCTACATCAGTGTTATTTAAGTATTATTTCTTAATACTTGTAGAATCTAAAGAAATGTAATATTTCCTTTATTTTTACATTTCCATTTTATTTATTCTTTCCCCCTTTTTTTTTTTTTTTTTTTTTTTTTTTTTAATATTTTTATTTTTTTTATTTCGGCTTATTTCAGATCAGTTGCTAAATTTTATTTTATTTCAGCTTTATTTTAATTATTAGAAATTATTTTAATAGTTTAATAGTTTATTTTTAGTTAACAGTAACAACACTGTCTTAGATACCTTAAGGATTGTGGCATTTTTTTGTAAACAAATTTGAGCAGCTGCTCATGCATGTTTTGACATGTTCATAAGTGAGGCATAGCCATCTATTAGATTTAATTTGCCTTGCTAATATAAATTAATTTTGAAATAGTAATTAAAGGGTTCATTCAGGGATCCAATCTGGTGGGTGGAGAAGGGCCGCTTCTGTCAAGCTGTAGGCCAGTGGTGGTAACAGGCTGGTCGTGAATCCTGTGGGACTTTGTTTTGAAGGTCTGGAATTCCAAGCATTCCAACACAATGTGGAGAAAAATCCTGGGAGAATCATGCCATTATCCCACACATGAGTCCTCCCATTCTGCATAGTGGGACAGAAACGCCTCATACTAGTGCCAGACAGGAGAGAGAACATCAGACAGATGGAAAGCAGGATTTTTTTCTTTTTTAGCGCATTGTACTTGCTTACCTTTATATGTTACATTTGCAGGTTTCAAGAAAGCTGATCATGATGTGCGATGCGAGTGAAATGTTGGCAGCTGCTCTGGAGCAGATGGATGGCATCATTGCAGGTACAACTAAATAATGAAAAATACTATGTACAAAAAAGTTTCTTTCTCTTTTCTTTTATTTGCAGTTTTACACAGTCATCAACAGTGTAATCATTTATTAAAAATAAAAGACAAATTATTTGAAATTATTTTTAGGGTCAATGCACATACGTAAACTTGCAAGGAGAATAAATCTGCACTGTGAGTGTTTCTGCAGATTTGTGAGAACTGAGAGTATGCGCAGTGAGCAATATTACAAGGCTTTTCCACTATTTCAGCACTGATGAAATCTAATGCTTATTCAGTATGCAACCACAATATTGTCCATCTCTGGGAACATCAGGGACGCATCAGAGAAAAATGAATGTCTTTCTTGGAGCAAGAGTGAGTCTCTTGAAGGTTATGCTTTTCCGTTCACTCTGTAATTATGGAAGTGGACGTCCCACTGTTTACATCATCTGACAACAAGCCACCCGAGCAGTGTGGTCACAGTCATCCAACCTGTGTTTTGTTTTGGAAAGTGCTGAAAGTAGCTACAGAAAAACATGCAGATTTAAAGTGAATCCACCCAAGAATTCAATTTAAAATGAAATAATTTCAGTCCTTTACTCACTCTCATTTTCTGTTCATTTTCGGGGAATACAACCACACAGTCACACAGTTACAAAAAAATGACACAAATATAACAATAGAATTAGTCTATTCAGTTGTGCACTTTATAACAGTCTATTCAATTGTACATGGAACCCAGTAATTTTGACTTATCCCAAAATTCCTTCACTGATCCTCATTCCTGCATTTGCCTCAGGTTCTAAGGCTATGAATTACACAAATGGCCTCTTTGATTGTCAGTCACCAACTTCACCATTCCTGGGCAGCCTTCGGGTGCTGCACCTCTTGGAGGACCTGAGGGCTGCGTTGGACTTGATGGATCCCGAGGAAAAGGAGAGTCTGCGCAGTCAGGTGTCCGAAACCACAGCTGAGGGTCTGATGGAGTGGCTACAAAGCCGACTGGTGGGTTTTCATCAGAAAACAATTGGTGGGCTAAAATGGGGAGCTTTAATATAGTTCCTTTTAAAATAATATTTGCATTTTTGGCTGAAGGTTTGTAAGCTGTTTGATGCAAAAATTACTCTGAAGGAAAATACTATTGACTTTTTTTTTCATATAATGTATTCATCTGTAACTCTGACGTAAGATTTTCTCCCTTTGTGTTTTCCATCCTTAACTCCAGTCATGATTCATCTGGATTAAGCACATTTCAGCTCCCCGGCCCCTTTTTCCATATTTAACCTGAAGCATGCTTGCTTTGTGAAATTTCCACTCCTGGGCAGCAAAACTTTCACATGCATCTCATATAGCAGAGTATCATCTGAACGAACCTCACATGACTCACTGATGGCAGCATGTGATTTTCTTTTTCAGGTCCCACTGGCATTTGACTGAATATGGTCATTTCAGTTCATTTCACTGCATTTTGTTGCCTGTTCAGAGCCTTCTATTTCAAAGATGCAATGTGTCACACCCCACAACCAGTAAATCTGGTGTGTCTATTTGGAAATGTGTTTTCGTGTATGTTTAATATAGAATACAACTACATGAAGCACTCTGTTGATTTGTTTATGTTTCCAGACCAATGGCCATGGATCTGCAGCAGGGGATTTGGTCAACCAGGAGCGACTCACTCGCTTGGAAAGTGACAAAGAATGTCTAGTGCTCCAGGTGAGTTGTCAAAACCAAGTCGAGAGACTTTGTGGGATTTTCTTGTCAGATTTGAAGTTGCGTGCCTCTGCTTTCCTATTAGCTGTCAGTTTGAATGCAGCAATTGTAGTTTCTAAATGTCACACATCACACACAAATTTAATAAGTATCCACTCTGACACCCCAGGTAAGTGTTCTGACAGACCAGGTGGAAGTTCAAGGAGAAAAAATAAGGGACCTAGACTCGAGCCTTGAGGAACACCGCATGAAACTAAATGCTACAGAAGAGTTACTACAGCAGGTGTGTGATTTCTTTTATAGGCTTATCTCCAACAACAGAAGTGCACTGCATTTAAGACACATTGTTGTAAGAGTGGTCAGTATTAAAGGAACAGATTTCCAAAAAATTAAAACCAGTATGTAAATTGTGTGTAGGAGCTGCTTAGCAGAAGTGCTTTAGAGACGGAGAAACTGGAACTGCTGACCGAGGTATCAAGTCTGAAACTAAAGCTAGCTGCTGCAGAGGGGGATTGCAGAGAAAGTGAGGTAAGGAGCACATGTTTGCACCATCACCACTGTGAAATTTCATAGGGCACGGAGTCCCACAAGCCTAACAAATTGCAGTCTCCAGTCATTAATCAGAACCTTAAAAGTGCTCTGAATGCAGAACAGAATGAACTGTACTGACAATCTGAACATTTAATGGTATTAAACCTGGCTATTATGGTTTGACCACCCTGTGGTTTCCATAGTGACATTCATCGCTGCTTAAGCCCCTAGCTTTATCCAGCAGAGGGTGAGAGCAAAACACAGAGTGCCAGAGCCATTTCCTGTTCTAAAGCCTTTTTTGCCCCGTTTGAGTCCAGACTACACTGGACCCATTCAGCTTTCTCTCACTTGCATGAGCCCAAAGGGGAGTTTCAGTTTCAGAAACCAGAAATCCACAGTGGACCAAAAGAATGGGCTAGGTTTCCTCTGTGTTAGATGAAAATATAGATTTCATTTAAGTATAATTTTAACTTCTCAATTTCAGTGTTTTTCAATCTCAGTCCACTTTGTCAGAGTCTTTGAGGTATTTTTTGGCCTACTCATTCAACAAAACTCAAAGCATTTAGCCTTACAAGTCACAAAATTATTCTTGACTCTTTGACATATAGATATCATGGTCTTTCTCCTTAGGGTCTTTATCAGGATGTGAAAGACATGCGCCTTCAGTTGACTTCTATGGAGGACGAGAGACAAGAGTATGAGAGAAGTCTTAACGCTGCCAAAGTACGAGTGCCTCATGGTCAGGTGATAATTACACAACATTAGATTAACAGCAGTGAAGTGTAACAGGAAGCACTTGTCTATGAATCACTTAAACACACAGTGAAATCCTTGTGTAGGTCACCCTAAACTTCATGATTCGCCACTGGAATGTGCCAAGCTAATGAACTTTATCCACATGCTAAAAGCAGGGCAAATTCACATAGCTGAACAGATTCGTGAAAAATCATGTCTCTTACACCTGATTTATTTTTATTATTTTATTTTTTATTTCTGCCACTCAGTTTTGTTTCTTGCATACTTTGAAATGACATTTCCCAATATTTTTTTGATAATGCTATATCTGCAGATAAGTAAATTTGAGCTAAGTAAATTTGGGGTCGGCACATGGTGAGCTTATTTTTAGTTATGGAATGTCCTGCGAGCATTAATTGTGGTTTTTATTGGTCAGGAGGAGTTGATATCACTACAAAAGCAGTTGGAGGAGAGAGAACATGCACTTAGAAGATTTCAGGACCAGGCCATGTCAGAAGCCCCAAAAACAGAACAGTCACAAAGCAGAGAGAAAGGTACAATATGAACATTTTTCTTTATCAACAACATGCCAAAGTCAAATTAAAATGTAACTAAAGGGGACGCAAAATCTAATTTAAAATAATGTAATAATGTACAGGAAATAAAAGACTGAAGGTGAAATAGGTCCATTGTGGATTATTTACGTAAATGTGAGATTTGATCTTGTTGGTTCTAACTTGTGATCTGTAAAAAAAAATTTCAATTATCAGGTTATTATTATGTTTTTTTTAATGTGTTTTTGTATTAGTTATCATTTTTTGTTTTTTTTGTCATAAATATGGTGGATGAGTGGAAAACATGACTAGTCGTAGACTTTTGTACTCCACTGTGTAAGAGTCTCGCACAGACACATTATGCAGCTATTAAATCCACTCTTAAATGGATGACACAGGAACAAAAACATTTTGCGTTATAAAGGAGAAACTATCCAAGCACACTGTAAGCTCAAGAAAAACTGTTGGAATGTATGAGGAATATGAAGGTTTGTATTACACGTCTAGACATGCTTTTTGATTGATGGTGACCTGGTTTTGGCTGCACACTCCCCTTCTCTTATAACTCTGATTTGCTAGATGTGCTTGAATTGTCTCACAATATTTATTCTTGACTGCAAATCATCTTTACTTCCAAAATGACGAGTATGCAGTTTCTGGGGTGTTTATTTTAGTGATTCCAGAGACATAAAAATGTATCAAAGGCCCCAGTCTTGTTCTGAAATGTTTAACTGTTGTGTGCCATGACATATTATTTCTGGAGTTGTTTTTGTGTGTTCAGACATGGAGGTGCAGACAATGAGGAGTGCTGTTGAGTCTTTAAAGGCAGCTAATGAAGAGAAGGTAAACAATAAGATGTCCCGCTATTTTGTTGTGACAATCACATCAACCACCTGCCAGCACACACATTATTTCACATACTTTGGTTTCTAATTTAACCATCTCTGTAATCTTTCTAATTAAACAGTCTTTGCCTAGATGTATACATGTAAAAGTAAATATTATATAGACAGTACCAGTCAAAAGGATTTTTTATAGGATTCTTTTATTCAGCAAGTGTGCATAAAAATGACCAAAAGCTTCTAAAAATGTTATTTCAAATAAAAGATGTTCTTTTGGTGTAAATGTAATATTTTACAATATTACTGTGTTTGTATGTATATATTTAATTAATAATAATAATAATATTTTTATCAAAAAGTATAAAAATGTAGTTTAATTATTAATATGTATTTCATATGATAATCAATTTTACATAGTTTTAATCTTTTTAGGATTTGAAGATAAAAGAGCTGCAGCATTCTCTGATCCGTTTCAAGCGAGTGCAGGATATGGTGTTGTCCGTGCAGGCATCAAAAGGTGAGATGTCCTTGGTACATTTTTATGTTTTCTGTTTATTATTTCCTTTTGAGGAAAATAATGCTCCTGTTGGAATGGCACACTATAAACAATTAAAAACAATACCTTCTTGACAAAATTGAAACCTGTTGAAAAATCTCTTAGAATTGTATGTGAGCCTTTCTATTTCTATAAGTTCTGCTATAATGTAAATCCACTGATCTTTAGCAGTAAGTAACTTGATTCCAGTAATATTTTAAGCGACATGCATTGCTTAATCAGTACCACTTGTGTCTGTTTTTCCTGGTGTCTTTATGACATTAGGCAAAAGATTATTTTGATCCCAAGAATATTTCCCAAAAAGCTTTTGTCTGCATCCCAGTCTAATAGCTTAGCTGATTTATCCTGTCTTATGACTTGTGCTGTTTTCCCAGACAAACCCAGGGACGAGTACACAAGAGAAGGGCTGTGTGACACCGAGATGGTCTCCTCAGGAGGCAAAGAGGAAACTGATGAAGTATGAAGGGTCATACTCAAACACACACACACACACACACGGTTTGTGTACACAGGATATTCCTCAGACTTCCTTTTAGACCTCCTCCTTGCAGTACTTTCATTGTGATGGTCTGACAGAGAATAACAATTTAACCATAACCTTTTTGTTGACGGGGAACATCTCTGTTGTTTTTGTTTGGGAGCAGCATCCTGTGATTTCAGGTCATTTCAGACCGGTCACTGCCTGTTCCTCTTGTCCATTGAAATCTGACTCCTCAGGGAAAATACTTTTCTCACTGCTGTTCTCTTGCATACTTGGATCCATCAGTGTTGTTGTTGTTTCTCACACAGCCTCAGCTCATTCCATGTTCAGAGCTGCTCCTTGAAGTGACCACACACAAACCTGCAGCTGAGACCACTGACAGGTGTTTACTAACTGCAGACATTTATTTAAACTGTTCATACAAAAGATATATTGACGTTCAACCATTTTTCATAGTTGGGGAACAAAGTTGAGATTGAAAAATAGATAAAACTGACTATGATTTTCAGGCACTTTCCATGAATAGAGTACTATTATTATTATTATTATTATTATTATTATTATTATTATTATTATTGTTGTTTTGCGAAATTAAGGTAAACATTAGAATTTTAAAATTTAACTAATAAAAAAACTGATTAAATTCAACATTTTCCATATCAGGGATTTATGCTTTTATTGCTTATTTTTATTACAATTTATTATTACATTATTAAATCTGTGATCATTTTGTTTTCTTCCTTAATGCTTTTTCAGTGTCTCTGAAGTACAGCAGCCTGAAAGGTCTCGTTTGACAAGCAATAATGAGGTACCAACTTCTGAAATTATGAATTAGATATGTTAATAAGATCCTGTAAAAAGGTTTGCAAATGTAGGGTTCTGTCTCCCCATGTTGGTTAAAAACTCTGCTTGCACACAGTAATGTCACTGTTCTCATGTAAGCACAATGGCTCCCCCTACAGCATTTCACATCACCCAAGCCAGCACGCTTTACTAGTCATTGTAAAATTAGATGAACATGAGCCTTACAAAAAGCTCTATTTACAATAAAACGACTTAATAGCTGCACTGGACACTTATATTTATAAATGATGCTAATAACTAAGCATCTAATTTGTTTTTAATTAGAACTGTTAAGAACCAGTCATTTGGCAAAACAAAAACTGAAATATCTTAACCAAGAACTGCAACTTGTTTGCAATATTTTAGGATCAAGCCAGTAAAAATGGAGGCTCTCCATCCATCTCCCCGACTCAGCCCAGCTCAGGAGGGAATGAGAGTTTTGGCTCTAAAAAAACACGTTCCTCTTTCGGACGTGGCTTTTTCAAGATCAGAGGCAACAAGATGACAAGCACCGCTCCCAGTCTGAGTGAGTGAGGCCAAACACTTTCTGTAAAACATTTTATTTAAAAACTGCAAAAGTTTGACCTTGATGGACATATAAAATGAAGTATGCACATTTCTTGGCAGTTTTGGAATCTTTGAAGATTTATCCTGTTAATGAATTATTGATTATTTATTGGCTTGGCAGTTGAAGGAGAGCGTAAGGGCACTGAGCACTTGGATTTGGCCGGGGTGCATACTCAGAAGCCGAAAGCATTAGAGACACACTCGCCCGAAGGAAAGAAGAAATCAAAGGGCATCATGAAGTTATTTGGAAGGTCTTTTTAATGTGTTTAATAGATTAACAATAAACTCCAGTATCTATTAAAATGAAGATATTAACTTTAATGATCCCTACATCAGAATGAAGAGAAGCCAGTCCACCTCCGATGACCTGGATGATTCTCCCGAGTCAGCGTTTAGGAGAGGAGGAGTTCGAGCCACAGCGGGACCCAGACTGGGCTGGTCACGTGATCTGCAGCGAAGCAATAACAAGTAAATACAGTTTGTTTGTTTGTTAAGAGTTCTTTCGTTTCATTTTTTTCCATGCACTTCAATGTATGTACGTGTAATGTTGTAAATGTCACTGTCAGTGAGCTGGACAGCCCATTTTCACGCTGGAGTAAAGAGCAGGTGTGCGAGTGGCTGCAGAACCAGGGACTGGACTTGTATGTAAATCAAGCTCAGCAATGGATCAGCTCTGGACAGACATTATTGAAGGCGTCTCAGCATGATTTGGAAAAGGTCCCATTTTCAAATAAGCATGCACATACTTTTATTTCTTAAGTCGTAAGGTTAGGTTATTCAGTGTGATGTATGACATTTCTGTCTGTGCTTCAGGACATGGGCATCAGGCATCCTCTACACAGAAAGAAACTGCAGCTGGCTCTTCAGTCGCTGGGCTCCGAGGAGGAAGATGCCATGGGTAAACTGGACTACAACTGGGTTACTCGTAAGTAACAATCAGGATTTTTAACTAAAAAGTTTAAAGGGATAGTTCACACAAAAATGAAAATTCTGTCATTAATTACTCACCCTCATTTTGTTCCAAACCCGCAAGTCCTTCGTTCATCTTCGGAACACAGATTTAGATATTTTGTTAAATTCTGAGAGCTTTCTGACCCTGCATAGACAGCAATGTTCAAGTCCGAAAAAAGGTAGTAAGGACGTTGTTGAAATAGACCATGTGAGTGGTTCAACTGAGAGTCATGGTACTCTCCTGAACGTGTGGCGAATACTGACAGGGAAAAGAAGAAATTATTGAATAAAGTTGTTATTTTTGTTTTCTTTGGGGACAAAAAGTATTCTCGTAGCTGTTGAACCACTGATGTCACATGGACATGATGTCCTTAATACCTTTCTGGGCCTTGAACGTGTCAGTTGTTTTACTGTCTATGCAGGGTCAGAAAACTCTTGGAATTTTAATCAAAAATATCTTAATTTGTGTTCCAAGGATGAACGAAGGTCTTACGGGTTTAGAACGGCATGAGGGTGAGTAATTAATGACAATTTTCATCTTTGGGGTGAACTATCGTTTTAACCCAAACGTCTGAATATGGTTGATTACAAATGTTATTTGCACCATTAACATTTTATTACAAAGTGCGAGTACCAGTATTATTATTATTATTGTAATTATCTCAAAGGATGGCTGGATGACATTGGCCTACCGCAGTATAAATCTCAGTTTGATGAGGGTAGAGTGGATGGGCGCATGCTTCACTATATGACTGTGGTAAGTGCCAAATAAATAACTAAATAATATAATTATAATTGAAATATTACCTTTTCTTTTATAACATATATATACTTACTAAAATTAAACTTATTCCTGTGATAGCAAAGCTAAATGTTTAGCAGTCATTATACTAGTCTTCAGAAGTCATTCTAATAAGCTGATATGGTGTTCCAAGAAAATAATAAATTATGTTGGTAACAGTTTTTGTGGAAAACGCAATACTAAGGTTGACTTTTTTGGATATCATTGGTTAGGATGACCTGTTGGGACTGAAAGTGGGCAGTGTGCTTCATCATCTCAGTATTAAGAGGGCCATTCAGGTGCTACGCATCAACTGCTATGACCCCAGCTGCCTCCGTCGCCGACCAACAGAGGTAGCACACCCTGCCCTTATACCACCACACTAAGCTCCATTTACTTTGAATTCGACTTTGATTTTTGCTGTATTTTTCATCTTTGATTAGAATAATCCCACGCCAGCAGAAATCTGTCAATGGACCAATCACAGAGTGATGGAGTGGCTTCGTTCAGTGGATCTAGCGGAGTATGCCCCCAACCTGAGAGGAAGTGGAGTCCATGGAGGCCTAATGGTATGTGCAATGGAGCAGAAGACATCAAAGTTTCTTTGTTTTTACTTATTTTTTTTACCTGCGTTTCTCAGGTTTTAGAGCCTCGCTTCAATGTTGAGACAATGGCTCTGCTTCTTAACATCCCACCAAATAAAACTCTGTTGAGACGTCACCTTGCAACCAACTTCCATCTTCTGATTGGCTCAGAGGCACAAAGGCTGAAGCAGGAGTATCTTGAAAACCCAGATTACACGGTCCTGACAGCTACAGCCAAAGTCAAGGCAAGTAACTGTGTGTAAGGTTGCCTGTGGTTCTTTGAATGTCATTTATATGTGGGATTAAAATTTTAAAAGGTTTTTTTTTAATTTACAAAAGAGTGTTGTTATAAGTTTTTTATGTGTTTTTTAATATTCTCTTCTTTTTTTAGAAGAGGTGTGTGTTTTTTGGAAGTTTTGGGACATTGAGGCGGAAGCGACAGGAAGAGATGGAAGAGTATGTTTGCCCCATGGATGTGCAGATGCCTCAGAGCAGCAGTTTCAATAAAGGCCTTTGCGTATATGAGGACAGCTTGGATCAACTGGAGCAGGTATGGACAATTCCACTGACTAGGATGCAATGCAGCTAAAATTGTGAATCATATTTTAATTGCTAGTTTTTAATAAGTTTTCTGGTAATAGTTGGTTATAATTGTTAGATTGTTTAAATGATGTTGTGCAGATGGAGGACTCTGAAGGCACCGTGCAACAGATTGGCGCATTCTCGGAAGGAATCAACAACCTGACTGTAAGACAACCACACAATATTCCAGCTGTACTGTATCTGCTGTGGTCTCTCTTGTTCTTACCTGAGTTCCTCATGTGTTCTCCAGAGCATGCTAAAAGAGGATGAGTTCTTCATGGAGGCATCGTCCTGTTCACCTGAAACCAGCGCCATAGATGACAACTAAGACTGTTTGAACTTGACTAAGTCTGTAGCTGTGAAATTTGAAAAGTTGAAAGTTACTGTGATTTTAGTATGAAAGCAATAAGCTCCACTCACAGTGAAACTCAAAAGAATTACACAGTAAATGTAATAGTATATTAATTCAATGAAATGCTATTTATTCATTTAGGATCTGCAGTATATACAGTAACTGAAACCATATTTATAAGTGTTTGCACCAAGCTGAAAACCAAAGACCACAAATCACAGCAGTTAGTTCTTTTTGATTTTTAATGTCTTTTATACTCTACCCTATATTTTTATGTGACCGTTTGCTGCATGTTTTCATCCTTTTCTACTTGGAGGTTTACATAATTTTATTGGGAGGGAAAATTTTAAATTTTGCTTGCAAAATCTTGATATTGTTCTACTATAACCATATCAGTGAATACCATGTACTATGTACTGTTTTATGCATGTGTAAGTCAAAGAAATTCAATTAAAACTTTTTTTTTTTTTCCTGAATCCAATCTCTGTTTTTAGACAATGTATATTTGTCTGTTTTGGGTTTGTTCAAATGAAATTATCATTGTGAATCTATAAAAAATGGCTAATGCAGCTGCTCACCATGTGAAGTGATTCATGTTCACGAAACTGACAAAGCTTATACAACTGCATTACAAAAAAACTAGTAAAACCAGTATCACAAAATTTTGAAAAACCTAAGTTTCAGGCTTAGTGGTGTAAGGTTTTACATGTGGAGCTTTATGTTAACATGCAAAGCTGTAACAAGCTGCCATATCTGGGGTAGTACAGAAAAATGTGTCACCCAGCGGATGGAAAACTACATTTCAGTTTCTACAGTTCCAGCAGGCTCAGTCATCTGCTCCCTCCTGTGGTCAACAAATGTATCAGCATCCATGAATTAAGACAAGATGGTCAGACCTAGATTAAAATTTTATGTATTTTACAACAAATCAAATATTTTTTCATGACCTGCAGAGAAACATGGATCTGCCAAATTTAGCTAAATGCACATGATCAGCTCTCAAATGATGAGGTAAAACCGATTAAATGTTGTGTTGAACTTAAAAGCACATTGTCAAAGTGTAAACATAAAATACAGAACAAAAGGACTTCCAAGATACTTTAATTTAGGTAAATGAGATTGTGTATTTGTTTTTATTTAGTTAAATGAATGTGTACCATGTTTGTTCACAGTTAAACAATGAGATGCTGAAACTATTATCCATGCTTTTATAACCTCCAGATTGGATTACTGTAACTCCTTGTATAGCGGCTTACCTGCCAGTTATACAAAGTTATTAATCGCCTCCATATGGTACAAAACTCTGCTGCTCGAGCCCTTACATTTAACAAAAAATCTACACATATCACTTCCATCCTTCACTGGCTTCCTGTGACCAAATGTATCAAATTCAAACTCAGTTTTAGTTTATAAGGCCAGTCACAGCCTCGCACGTGAGTTAGTGCAACCATACATTCCTGCACGGACTCTCAGATCTAGCAACGATAACTAGCTTGTTGTGCCCAAGTATAAACACTCTACGGTGGGCTGTAGGGCTTTCTGTATTAAAGGCCCTAAGCTATGGAATAAGCTGCCCCATAATATTCGTGCTGCCTCCTCTCTCAAGACCTTTAAGTCTCAACTTAAAACTCATCTATTCACTTTGTTCTCTAAATAACTCAATTACCTCTCTGCTTCTCAATTTCTCAGCTTCTGTCTGTATGACACATGACCACCTTCTTGACATAATTGGTGTTCATCATATGATTTCATGACCTCTTGTTGTTAATCTGTAGTTCTTTGTTGTCAGCACTTGTTTTGTCTGAATTTCCCCTATGATTGTCTGGTGTATTTTGTTTGCCAAATGCTTGTATTATTTAGCAAAGCGTCCTTGGGTTCTTGAAAGGCGCTATAAAAATAAAACATTATTATTATAAGGATTTTTGTTGTTTCTGGACTCAAGCAGCATTTATTTTAATGCTTGATTGGTTAAGCGGAATTGGAAACGGATTCTCCAGCTCCCCTTGAGGAGCATCTGGATAGTGAGTGCTTTCCAGTCCACATCCTGCTCTGAGTCTCTGTCATCTGAAGTCTGGATGTGTGATGAGGTTCTGGATGGAAGAGGGTGACAGTGAGGAGGCAAATATATCCATTGCCCAGATGTGTGGAGGAACAGGCTGGAAACTGACCCAAACTAATCTACATAGAAAGACATAGACAAGCATCACTTTAAAGGAGTTTAAACCATGGCCCACTGACTGATCGTAAATACACCTGAATAAATCCTATTTACATATTATGTAATCTGTAAACTAATTACGGAATCTCTTAAATCTCTCCCTGGTGAGCCACTTTCCAGAGTTTAGCTCCAACCTGATTAAAAACACCTGAAGCGGCTAATTAAGGTCTGTAGGATCACTAGATACAGCCAGGTTTGTTGGATTCTGTGTTTCTAATTAAAATAAATAAAATATATTTTAATAAGCAGATTATGTTTTTTTTTTGTTTGTTTGTTTTTGTTGCATGTTATGAGTTTGTGTTTATCAGTTTGATTTTAAATAAAGTTCTTAATGACAATTATGAATGTTTGTACATTTGGTTCTGACATAGCTTGAATAAATTGGCCACAGCAGCTTATTTAATGCAATACAATACAATACAATACATATCATCTTCCTTCCCCTGTAAAATTTCATAAACACAGCCCACTGGATATGTCTTTCCTGATATAAGGCTCAAACTCAGAGTTAATCAAACTGAAATGAGTGTTAATGAAATAAAATGCTGGAGCTCTAGACTACCTTTTTGTACATAAATAAAATTCTGTCCAAAACACTCTGACAGACTCCATGGCTCAGAAGACAAAGTGCTGGACCTTAAACATGGAGGTCTAAGTTCAAATCCCACTATAACATGTATTTAGCTCTAGCTAAATTTATTGGCTCTAATACGTCATGAAAAATGCAAAACTTTACAAAAACTCTGTGCCTCAGCACATAGAGATATATTTATTTCCTACAATTGCATTGATGTGATAATTGTTTTTCATCATATTAAACAAAGCTCTTGATAAAACCGTCTCACAACTGACCACTGACTCAGTAGTGCTGAGAGTAAAATCTCTGTGTATAAATCATGAAGTCCTGAGTTCACATCCCACCGTTGCTGAACTTTTTTTTTTTGTCATATAAAACAAAACTCTCAGTAACACCCCATCCAAGACAAGACTCCACAGACTCAGTGACACATAAGATAAATCTTTGTATTTCACTATTAAGAGTCCGGAGTTCAAATCCCACAGTTGTTAAAGTTTTTCGTCATATAAAACAAAGCTGTCAATAAAATCCCATCCAAAATGCTCATGCACTCCACAGACTCAGTGGCACAGAAGATAACTCTTTCCCTCTTAATCTTTGGGTCCCGAGTTCAAATCCCACAATTGCTGAAATTTTTTCATCTAATACATAAAACTCACAATAACACCCCATCCAAAATAAGACTGGAATCCACGGACTCAGTGGCACAAAAGACAAATCTTTGCATTTCAATCTTAGAGACCTGAGTTCAAATCCCACTTTAATGTGTTTAATTGTTGCTGCAGTGTAGCTAAATTTATTTGCGCATAAATTTCATGAAACATTTAAAACTTGTGGATCAGTGATATCGCATAATGATGTGTTTCTAAAATTGTGTGGTTTATATCCCACAATTGTTTGATGTAATTGCTTTTCATCATATAAAATCATCATGTTTTCATTATGGAGGTCTGAGTTCAAATCCCACTATTGCTTGTGTTAAATTGTTAATGATGCTGTTGTTAAGCTAAACAAAAAAACATTTTAATCTCACAGGCTCAGTGGCAAAACACTTATCTGTCGTTTATAAGAGTCAAGGCTCAAGTCCCACAAATACTATTGTTTTTCATTATTTCAGACTGATTTTTTATTAAAACCAACAAAACATGAAACAATTCTGGAGACTCAGCGGCTCAGTAGACAAAACGTTAAGCTTTTATCTTGGAGACCTGAGTTCAAATCCCACTTTTGCTTATGTTAAATTGTTAATTTTGCTTTTGTTAAATTGTTTGTGATGATGTTGTTAAACTTAATATCAGCGGCTCAGTAGACAAATGGATGAATATTCACCCATCATTCACAAAAACCTGGGTTCAAACCCCGCACTTACTATAGTGCTTCACTATTTCAAACAAATTATTATAGTTATAATCACATCCAAAACACCAAATAGCTCTGGAGTCTTGGTGGCTCAGTAGATAAAGCATTGGATTTTCATCTTGGAGATCTGAGTTCAAATCCCACTTTTGCTTATGTTAAATTGCTGTCATTAAATCCAACAAAGTGCCCCAAAAAACCAACCTCAGCGTGAAAGCCACAATGGCACTAGTGGCTAAACACATTGGTTGCGAACAAAGTTACAGTAGAGGCCTAGGTTCAAATCCCATCTCGGTGTGTGGGGCTCATACCAAAGAAAGAAAGAAAGCTGTGGCAACAGCACAGAATCTGGGGCGGTACACCTTCTAAGACTATCTGGGAGTGTTCTTGTGCCAGTGCCCAGGGGCACCAACCATTCACAACCTTTATTGGGTGTTCATTGCCAAATGTACATAACTGATACAATTCGTAAATTGTTTTATTATTGACTAGGGCTGGACAATATATCGAACGATATGATCATGTGCATCTCGTCAGTAAAGCCGGTTCCATGATTAGCGGTAAATCCCCATCACCTGCTTTCAAATGGAGCTGCAGTTAATACACAGAGCCGTAATTCACTGACAAGCTACGCTATATCGAGTTCATTATCAAAGGCGATTCATCTTCAATAATGAACTCGATATAGCGTAGCTTCTCAGTTACCCAGCAAATTGGGTTGTTTATTTAACCCAGCATAATGGGTTGATTTAACCCAGATACTATGGTTTATTCATTTTTACTATACTACTAGCTCATTTTTTACTTCATACATTAAATAATGTTTACAGATTAACTTAAATCCTCTAAACTTTTCTAAAATAATCCACACAACCACAGGTTTGCATGAAAACTTCCTTTATTCTCCTTTATTTATCATTTACAGCATTGCTTATATCGTTTTTAATAGGCTATATATATTGCCCAAATACAACCTTGTTTAACAAACATTAAAAGTAAAAATTAAACAGAAGTAATTTACGTGTTATCAACCAGTCTATGTTATTCTGTTTTCACCATAACTACGCCGCGCAGCGCTGGTTCTCGTGCCCGAGCTGGAGTCGTGTTCGGCGGGGAACTGCTCACGGCTGAGACCGCCGCCCTGTGTTTCCCTCATAGCCGAAATATACTGCGACTGCCTTAATAACCTGCCCAAAAACAAACAGCTCCGAGGAAATATTTTAACATCCAAAGTATTTGTATTCTGTATCTTTACGAATAAAATCGTTTATTTTATGCAAAGCATCAGGCTTTTCCATCACGCGAAAAGACCGTGACACTCGTTAAAGGTGATTCATACCGCGCGCCGTGTTGCTCTGCATAAAATTGAAAGCTATACAGCACAGTAACGATTTTATAGATAAAATAAAATGTATACAAACCTGTATTTTACCGACGAATGCATCGATTCGATGGCGCTAAGAACTGCTCTCTCCAGAAGAGAAGCAAATCCCCACGATAATAACGTCTGAGCCAAGATTTGAGTAATACAAAAACTACCCAAACATCGGGTTGTTACATTTGACCCAGGAGCTGCAAAACAACCCAAACACTGGGTTGTTACGTTTGACCCAGGAGCTGGGTAACACAAAAACTACCCAAACACTGAAAAAATAACCCCGAAAAATGACCCAAAAGGCTCAACCCAGCATTTGGGTTAAAAAAATAACCCAAGATTTTTTAGAGTGCACTATCTCACATACTGCTTACTGCCCTTACTGCTAATGTTAGTGCCCAGGGGCACCACACTGTCTTAATACGGCCCTGTGTTTGTACCTGAGGTGGCAAAGGTGGAAACTGAAGAACAAGACTGGGGCGAAAAAACAGACCAGCTACACAGACCTGAAACAAACTGGCTAAGGCACCATAAGAAACACGGACTAACTGAATAAAGTACCTGGGGCGGTGCAAGAGATAAAGACTGAGCACAAGGTGGAGGAATAGGTCCAGAGGAGAAAAAGACAGAGAGACATAGGTGGGCTGGAAAAAAAGAATAAAAGATTTTTATTTGAAAAAATAAAATAAAAACCCAAAAAATTCTTGTTGCTGTTCAGACCTGTAGCAGACTGGGGATTTGAACCCAGGTCTTGTACAATAGGTTAAGATCTCATGCCATGAGCTCTGACCACCGAACCACCACCAACCACATAAATGAGTATTCGGTTGTATTATTTAAGGAAACTCTAAAGGCCACATGTTTTAAAAAAAAAAAAATTTTAAAAAAAAAAAAAAAAAAAAATCATAAAATAAAATAATTATTTAATACAAAATCGGATTTAAATTATAGCATCTAGAAAAAACTGAAAAGTGTAAAATATTATAATGATTACAATCAGAGTTAAAAATTTACTGTCTTAAAATACATTTAAAATAAAACCGTTAATGATTAAGACCAGAATTTAAAAGCTAAAGTCTATATAAAATAATAGCTAGAAAAGCTATATAAAATAATACATTTTTATCTTTAATTATTAAAATGATCACTATCACTACATTATCATCACTAATTAATCACTAAAATCTGAATTTAAGAATTTAATGTCTAAATAAAATCCATAATTATAAGCATTACCTTTCAAAAGCACTCAAAATTATAGTTCACACAGAAATACAAAAGCACTATTTAAGTGTTAACAGACTATTAGCAACAATAAAAATACATCAATTAACAGTACAATTTAAGGAAAACACATATTCAGTGAACGAATGAATCAATTAATCATATAATTAATAAAACCAAAATCTAAATGTTGGTATAAAAACATAAAAAAAAAAAAAAAATCAAATTGTGAACGTTAAAATTAGGACTTAAAACGTATAAAATTTAAATTAAGGAAAACACTCAGGCAAACATTTTCAATGAATCGTTTAATTAATAAAATCAGAATTTAAATGGTGGTATGAAAACAAACAAAAAGAAATTGTGAATGTTAAAATAAGGACTTAAAACGTATAAAAATGTAAATTATATATGATATATAGATTAAAATCAGAACTTAAAAAATGAATAAATGTGAATTGACAACCAACGTATATCATTTGCCTTCACACGTTTAGCTGTCAAAAACTACACTTTAGTTTCAGTTTGGATCCCATCAGAATTAAAGTTAGTACGCGTGCAAACACAACAAATCCAAATCAAGGAAAGTGTTAAGAACCGCTGGGTGATGTTTACTAGTTATTTCACCAGAGAAATGCGCTGCTGAGAAGATTACTTACAGGTGAGTTGCGTGAAACATCTCCGGTTTCTGCAGCGTGTGTCGGTCGGTATTGTTTGTTTGTGTGCTGGAATGCGTGCTGTCGAGTGAAATTAAGAGTCTGTCACTGAGCTGTCATCTGCAGAATCATTACTTTTAAAGAGTCTTCAAGAGCTGCGGTGAGCGACTGTTAATCAAGCGTCATGTTGACAAACATATTCTGAAGGTGTCACACTGAACCCGATCAGTCGCTTCCGCCGCCTCGCGGAGAGGATGAAAACTGCACTTCGGTTTCTACATTACTTCTTACAGTGCCAGTAGACTTTTGGTTTGATCACTGACTTCCAAAACTTCTAGTCTACTTTAAAATTTACGTACTCAGACAAAATAAGGCAATATTTACTAAGTTAAATGTGTAAAAGTCAAATGAAAATTAAGTGATCGTCAGCTCCCTCTTGTGGCCAAGTAACGTCAGTGTTAATCATATAACAAACTCCAGGTGGACCGTCGTAGATTTGAATATAATATGTTTGAAAACATAAGTATCGACCAGTAAAACAACGTAAATTTAGCAGATCCAGATCATCTCTCAACTGATGCGGTAATAAAGATAAAATGTGTTGAACTGAATTCAGGCATGTGTTCAAAGTGTAAACAAAGGCTACTTAAACGGGACACAGCCTTCTTCTTTATGTGGGGTTGTCTGTGTTTTAACTAGTGCAGTACTAGCTACAAGGTTAGTTTTTTTATATAACAGTGACAGATATTAGCATTGGCTAAGTGAAGTGAAAGTGAAAGTGAATTGGTGTTATGTGTTTAACCCATCCGAAGTGCACACACACAGAGCAGTGAACACACACACACTGTGAACACACACCCGGAGCAGTGGGCAGCCATTTTTTTTATGCTGCGGCGCCCGGGGGAGCAGTTGGGGGTTCGATGCCTTGCTCAAGGGCACCTAAGTCATGGTATTGAAGGTGGAGAGAGAACTGTACATGCACTCCCCCCACCCACAATTCCTGCCGGCCCGAGACTCGAACTCACAACCCTTCGATTGGGAGTCCGACTCTCTAACCATTAGGCCACGACTTCCCCTAGATTATTGACCAGAATAGTCAATAATTATAACTATAATTATAAAAATACATCAATTAACAGTACAATTTAAGGAAAACACATATTCAGTGAACGAATGAATGAATTATAATCTAGATTATTATTTGGGGTTGTCTGTGTTTATGTAGATCTATTATATGCATATAAAAGATCAATGTCATTTAATAGTTATTTAAAATGGTATTGATATGCATCATGTTTGTTCAAAGTTAAACTGATTTCTGTTATGTCGGTGTTTATAGATTTAAGCAGCAGCTTGATTAGTAATTTAGAAGAAATTAAAAAAAAAAGTTGTTAAAGTATCAAATGTCGGCATTTGTAATATATAAAATAATGATTGATATTACGACTGAAATAATGGTGGCTTTTTAACAGATTAATACAGCATGCTCATGAATGAGATCAGACGTGTGTCGACGCCACCCTGTGGACAATATGAGTATCTGCATCAATATACGAAAACAGCAAAACCCTATCAAAGCGAGAAAGCAGCACTGGGACTTTTCACTGTTTGTATCACTCCGCGTGTTTCAGATAGACGGTCAGTTTATTGTTGGTGGGGAGGTTACATCGATTGGCCAGTATGTAGCGACAGTGACCTTCATTCAGTAACGAAACGAGTGAGTAACGATCCATTTGAAAAACACTACAGGTGTGTGCAGACATTCAGACTGATTTGATTCAGATTGTTTTTGGGCTTTTTAAACACTGAGCGTTTTTACACCAAACAACCTGAAATATGAACTTCTACAAAGAATATACTTTTGTAGGTCAATGCATAAAGTAATGCAGAAATATTGTTGCTATATGAACTGCAAGAAGGTCATAAAAAATTTGATGACATAAGTAAGTCCAATGATAAATTATTTGCCCTATAAATTATAGGGCATAAACACATACATTTGTTTTTAATCATTGGATACAGCATTTCTGGAATCGCACGCTTAGAACTGAATCTCATCAGTGCAACATTTGGTAAAAAACTTGAGAAACAGCAATAATTTTCTCAACTCTCATTTTATGTCTCTCTCTTATCTGACAGACGCAGTTCAGTTCATGTGGCTCTCTGATAAGCTGCTGATTTGTATCAGATGGATTAAATATGGTGCTGGACAAGGATAAAGAAATACAGGTTTGCAGGTGAACTGAATCATGGGAAGTGTGTCGTCTGCAGATGGAGGAAGGAGGTTCTTCACCATGTTCTCAGTGATGAAGCCTTGGCTGTACTCCCTACCTAACACACATCAAGTTGATGACTTCTGCTTGTCACTTTTTGTTTGATTATTAATGTCTGGTTGAACTTGAGTAAGTCAACTACACATTGTATTTAATTTATAAGTTACACGTAAAACAAACTGGTAATGTCATAGTGGTATCGTGTACTGTAATTGAATGTAGCCTAAGTTATACCTGTTGAACCGTAGACAGCACATGCTGTGTTCATCTAATAAAGATCTTCATCGCTAGCAAACAATAGCCTTTGCAGATTTGCTTTCAATTGACTGTAGATCCAAAGCCACGTCTTCAACCATTGCTATTGCAATGATAATGGACAAACGGAGTCACTTTAACATAAAAAAATATATATTTTTGATGGCTCACCTTGTTTGCTGATTTTCACAATTTTGAAATTCACAATTCACAATCTTTTACATATCAGTAGTCACGATAGGAACAGAGCTTTTCCAAACTCTGAATTTAAATGTTTGTCTGTTTTAAAGTGCTCTACACAACACATGTGGAGACACCTGCTGGTCAAAATGGTGTAAATGCAATAAGAACAGTGCAAACATGTTTAATGACACCTTTTACAAAGTGATTGCAAGTATTTTCCTGGAAGTTCATTCTGTTACATTAAATATGAAGTTTCTGTATAATTGGTGTTGTTTTATTCTTGTATTGTATGTTTTTGTAAGGGCTTGGGTAATCAGGCAAATTACATTTAACTATTACTCACCATTTTTCCATTATATACACGAGTGTTTGTCATTAAACTAAACCCTAAATTATACATCGGACCTGAGATCAGTTAAAACCATATATTAATCAGACGCTGGTCAATGGTTTCACCAGATTAACGGAATGTTTCAAAGTTTTGCTGAAATCACATGACTTGACCAGTCTGTCTCATGCTCTGAATCATTGATTCAAACAAAAAAATCAAAAGCACCCATAACTGTTGACTGTCCTATTAAAAAAGCATCACTTGCAATACTGAAGTTATATGCACAGATTACATGCTAAAAATGATCAGGTGATTCATGTTCTTAAACCTACATAGTCTGGGGAAAAAAGATGCATCAATGCCACACTAAAATTTAAAATGTGCATGAAATAAAATGTAGGGAAAGGGAAATGAGTAAATGGACAACATTGACATCTGCTGGCTCTAAACATTTACAACAGCCATAAAAGCCTGGAAATAAAATGCATACTTTATCAAATAAAAAAAAAATAATTTCTTACATAACTTCATAAACTTTTTTAAAAAAAATTTTATTTAAAAAAAAAAAAAAAGATATATCAACATAAATTGTCAAGAAAATTGGCAAAGTACACTACACACAATTTAACCAGCCACGCTGTGTCATCTTAAAGTAAAGTTTGCAAATGAAACAAAGTGATATGATATAATGTGAAATGAGTGTTTAAAACAATTAAAGCCGCGTTGTGGCTAAGCACATAATCAACTTATTAAAATGGAAAACAACTGCCAGACTCAATGGCTCAGTGGATAACCTGATGTGTTTGAATTATGGAGTTATGAGTTCAAATCCCACTATTGCTTACATTATACTGATGCTAATATATCCAACAAAGTGCCACAAACACAAGCCTTCAATGTGAAAGCCATGATGGGTTAGTGGCTAAACATGTTATCGGTGATAGAGGCATGGGTTCAGATCCCATCTCACACATGTAGAGAGACTCTGTAAGAGCTTTAACTGGTTTATTGTAGAATCACATGCAGGTGAACAGTGAAATATAAATTCCAGCACAAGCAAGAGATCTGTGGCTCACAGATAAGAGCGCTGCCTCACGGTTCAGAGGTTGCTGGTTCAATCCCAGCCAGGTCTCTGTGATATGAGTGAGTGTTGTGTGAATGAAGAGGTGGGGATGATTCAGGTCCCCCCCTGAGCTCCAGCACCATGTCCAGCAGGGGTTATGTTTCTTGACAGAAAAAAAATTAGCTGTCTAAACATTTTGAACCGCCGTCCCTTCCCCACCCATTTAGGTTACCATCATTTGCTTTCTACAGGGGTGACCCTCCAAAAAGAAAGTGATGGTAACCTACATGTGTGGTTCACAATGTGAAACATAAGTTAAAAGTCTTACCTGTCCTTGAGCAGATGTCCGTCTCTAAAGTCATTGTCTGTCCACAGCCTCTACTCTGCAGGGAAAACAGATAAACACAGATAAATAAAGAATTTAATTTAATGTAGCATGTACTATACGAGTTTGTTTAATTAAAAAAAAAAAAAAAAAAATAGATGTAAAAAAAAAGAATAATAATACAACTCTATATTGTACAGACAAAGATTTAAAACCAGTGCTATTGGAGGATTGACATATGTAGTTCAAAGACATGACAAACATCTCAAGACACTCAAGGCTATTCATATACAGACAATAATCTCAATACACCTGAAATATTTTTTTTCTATGGTCTTTAAAGTAAAACGTTTTAAGTGATGTAACTGAAAAAAAAAAATCGTTTTATTATTAAATTATGAAAACAATTATGAAAAGCAACAGAATTAAAACACATTTTTAAGACTAGTTTATGATTAAATTCTATTGTAAGCAAATAAATATTGCAAAGTGGACAAGAAAAATATCTGGTTGAGATTTCTGATACCACTTTCAGCGACCTGTTATTCTGACATCATATAAAAATTCCTCTATTCTACGCTGCTATTGGATACATACTATACCCCGCCCTTTAAAAAAAAAAAACAACCAATCCGGAAGGAGAGGCGGTGCTGTTCTCCACTCCTATTGGCCCGATTCGTTAATCAATCACACTGTTTGACAGCACGTAAACACACCCACCAACTCCGACTTTTCATCACTTGATTACAAGAACTGTGTATTGTTATTTGAATCTATTTAGATTTTTAATGTTTTGATTTTATGTGCTTTGTATTTTTTGTGTTTGATTATTTGTGTTAAGTGTAAATATGGTGTCTAAGATGCTTTATTTATAATTTCATAATTATTTCTTTCAACACTATTAACGTGTTTGTGGTCGATGATACATTTACAAACAGCCTCGAGGAACTGCTGCTGTCTCGTGGCACACAGTTCAGTGCGTCGAGTGAAATTACACTTTATTAAACGATCAACGTTAACTGACTTCCTATTAATAACTTCAAAATATCACATTTTTGATAAACGTTTGTTGTGTGAACGCGTCATTCAAACGCCACAGACGCGCGTGTAGTGTTTGTGTTTATGTGGGGTTTCAGTGACTCACATTGATGTGAAATGTTGTTTTCTTCCGAGGGTTCTACATCTTTTGATCAGTTTCATGTTGTCGAGGATCCGAAGTCTCTGAAAGTGCTTCTGCCGCCTCGTGGAGCACTTCACTTTATTATTACCTATCGTATCACAGCGTTAACAGATCACAGTTGCTTCATATTGGCTCATTTACTACATATCCAAGCGACACATACATTAACATTTTCATACTCAAGCAAAAGTCCATGCCTGCATCCCAATGCATCCTAAATTCTATGTAATATTAGTAATTAGTAATACTATTTAGGGCAGATAGGGTGGAAAGTATGCACATTGGGACACGGGGTATATTTGTTGTGTTAAATAAAGGCTTGTAATAGGTGATCATCAGCTCCCTCTTGTGGCTAATTATGCGAAACTACAAACCCGAGGTGGTCGGCCATAGGTGAGAGAACTTAAATTTAAGTTCAGATCTGCTTGCAACCAATGGGGGAAGAAAGTTACAGTTTCTGATGTTCTCAATTCAAAGCCTAATGACAATGTATCTTTTATTTTTTGTTCCTACTAAGAATTTTGAGGGGGGAAAAAAGCAAAGTGTGAGGTTTGGTCGAGAGCAGGGTTTTAACAGATAATCATGTACTCTTACCTCTGAACCTTCTTCCACAGTGTCTCATTCAAATTTCTAGTTTTAATTCCTGTGTTTTGTAGAGTGCACAACTTTTGAAAAAAGAACACAAAATTGTTTGATTCATTATCTCTTTTTACCAGTTTTTTTTTTTTTTTTTTTTTTTTTTTACAGAAAATGGTTTTCAGGTGCATGTACTTTAAGGTGCTTTGCATAATTAAGCATGTGTCAAATGTGTTAAATATTGCAACCCCAAAATACTTATGCATATAACAGATAAATAGAGCTCACAACCTTGACAATTTTATAATCTCTTTTTCATTTAATTTGTGCTTTGAGCAGGACAGTTATTTAAAACATTTTGTTTTAATAAATGTTGGACATTTATTAATGCCTGTAGTACAACAGAATTTAGAGACTGCTGGTAACTAAGTTCAAAACATTAACACATTCAAATAATCTCTCATCCAAAAAAAGAAAAGAGAACATGCATACACAACTTCAGTAGATTCAGATTGGTTTCTCAGTCTAGCGTTATTGTTCCACTGTCCCATCACTGTGACATGGAGTTCACAGCTTCCTCTTGTATTCTCAAAGAGAACTGCAGCAGAATGTCCCACTGCTCTGCTACAGAGAAGATTGAAGTTATTCCATAGCTTATGCATGACATGCTGATTTCAGCTGTCCTGAAGGAGGCCATAGGATCCACTGGAAATCACCTGATGCTTGTCTTCTTCCTTTCACAAAACAAAAACAGATCCACTTTAATATACTTCAGTTTGAACACATTCATTCAAAAAAGGGAAGGTTGGTAAAATGTAAAATGAGTCATGTAAGACATTATAAAAATTCTCAGCATTTATGCTATCATAACTAGCTAATACCCAGCTAGCAATTTTTGGTTCACTAAAATGTTTCAATAAAATAAAATAATACAAATAAAAAATTCCCTCCAAAATTCTGAGAAGGTTAGTTTCAGGGTATAAAAAAAAAATTGGAGAACATTCTGCACTCTTAAAAAATAAAGGTTCATAAAGGTTCTTTACTGGCATTTATGGTTCCATGAAGAACCTTGAACATTCATGGAAACTTTCAAATGCAGAAAAGGTTCTTTATAGTGGAAGAAGGTATCGCAACCAGTTTGGTTTGGTTAAGAACCAAAAATGGTTCTTCTATGGCATCACTGCAAAAACACCCTTTTGGAGCCTTTATTTTTAAGAGTGTGTTATAAGGTTATGTTTAGGTTTTCATTGTAAAAATCATCCCTGCAATATTCTCTGAAACTTGGTTTATTGTTATAAACTTAAAAATATAAGGTTATTACAGAAACATATCTGCAATGTTTAAGGACATTTAGTTCATGGTTATAAAAATTCAACCTAAAAATAACCATTAGAATATATTCGGGAAAGGTTAATTTATGGTCATAAAAATAAAACCTAAAATAACTTTAGAGAACATTATGTATAGGGTTGTTCATGGTTATAAAAAAGAAAATCGAAAAATAACCATTACATAATTTTGATATAGATTTTTTTAGGTTATTACAGTAAATAAATAAATAAAAAAACATGCAAAGTTGGTTTATGTTATAAAAATTAAACCTTAAAATAATCATTCTGTATAGGTAGGTTCCCTTTAAGTTATTACAAAACCTCCCTCCAACATTCTTGGAAGGTTAGTTTTTGGATAAAAAGAACTTACAGAGAACTTTTTGGTTCTCAAAAAAATAACCAAACAGGAACCATATATATGGGAATGTCAGGGGAAGGTTGTGTGTTTGCTGCTTCTCTTACGTTTGATTCGCTGACGGTTGGAGTTTGTTCTTTTGTGGCAGGTAAAGAGTCATATACAGGATT
The DNA here is from genome assembly GCF_018340385.1 of Cyprinus carpio. Classification (NCBI taxonomy): domain Eukaryota; kingdom Metazoa; phylum Chordata; class Actinopteri; order Cypriniformes; family Cyprinidae; genus Cyprinus; species Cyprinus carpio. The sequence continues at coordinate 7,918,197 of NC_056600.1, read as the reverse complement.
ACTGATGTTTGGATTTGATTCTGATAGATTCACATCCTCATCCTCCTAACAATAGAATAAAATGATTATGTATAAACAATCAAAATGTGTATGTAATAGGCCTGTCAATCGATTAAAATAATTTCACATAATTTCTGTAATTCTTGCATTCGGCAATTTGTGTGCATGACGTTCAGCAGAATAATTTTGTTAAACTTTCTGCCTGGGTTTTGATTCTTAATAAACTGATAAATAATAAACCTATTTATCCACTAATAGTGAACTTTGACGGCCCTAATGTTGAAACATGAACACAAACAAGGATACCTTGAAATAATGGAACTGGAATGGCTTTGTTTTATGTGTGTAGAAATTGTATCCCACAAATGCAGCTGCTACGATGAGGATGATGAGCCCCAGAATGCCGATGCCCACCCAAGCCTTATGAGCCACGTGGATGGATGGAGGTTGAGGAGGAGGTGCTTTCAATGGGCCCTGCAGAACATGGATGACCCCATTGGATGCCAAAATGTCAGAGTCTATGACATATCGGTCGTTGATGGATCCAGAGGAGATCTATGAAGAGGAGAGATACGACAAGCAGATTAAACAGAGTTTATCCACGACTCAAATGATTTGACATGAATGGAAGTAATTTTGCATCCTCACCATCATTTGAAGGTTTTGGAAATCAGACACGCCGGTGATGGTCAGGCTGTGTCCCAATCGTGTTCGGACATGAGTGATGTTAATAAGCGCCTGCAGTACTAATGCTCTCCCATCCAATAGATGGTGCTCTATGTCTCTGCTGCTCAAAGTCTGTCGAACACATAAGAGGCATTAACAAAAGAGGCCAATACAGGGGGTTTCAAAAGTTAAGTCTAGAAGGGATACAGCTGCAGCTACTGGGCATCTGCACATCAATATGGTGTAATGTTTTCTTCTCACTGGACAACAACTATTACAGTTTTTACATTATTGTAAGGTTTAGAGTTGGGGTAGAAAATTTCTAATAGGTAGAAAATTTAATTTATTGTTACCAGCCGTACCTGTATCCCTTCTAACCACAAATGTTTTCAAACTAGGGTCTGTCCCCAGTGGGTCCACAGTAAATTTGAAAGAAGAAAAATATTTATTTTTGTTAAAGTTAATGTGTTAACTTTCATTATTTATGAAGTGTTTAATATAATATTTTTAATATGCTGCTGTGACTCAGTATTTATTGTGAAAAGTGCTTACAAATAAATCTGAATTAATTCAAAAAGATTTATATGTACACTAGCATTCAAAAGTTTGGGGTCAATACTTTTTTTTAAAATAAATTAATACTTTTAATTGTTTGCTTAGCAAGGATGCATTAAATTGATCAAAAGTGATAGTAAAGACAAAAATGTATATTTCAAATAAATGTTGTTCTTTGTACTAACAAAAAAATAATAAATAAATGAATAATTGTACCAAAAAAAATACATTTTAAATAAATGTTTTGGAAAACACTGATAATTATAAACAAGTTTCTTCAATGCCAAATGAACATATTGTAAGTTATTTTAAATTGTAAAAATATTTTACAGTATTACAGTTTTTTACTGTACTTATAAGAGACTTCTTTAACAAAACATTAAAAATCAATGTTATGAAAGTTATGAGCTGAAACGCTTTTAAAATCTGTAGTACAAGTCATGCATTAATGGGTTAATGTAAGAATAAAAGTGAAATAACTTTTTACTTTGAATTTGAACAAATGGCAGCAAAAATTAAAAATATAAAAGGCAGATGTGGGAGTCACCTGATTGCTAAAGAGACCATCATTATCAGGTACAAAGAGAGTGGACTGGATAGTAATGTTACTTAGGCGATTCACAAACTCCTTTCCTGCTGCTGAAGTTGAGTAATTCAGGATTTGCTAAGAAAAGACAAAGAGCAGTAACATCAAATCATTTCAATGCTTTAACAATAACAACATCAAACAAACTAGTTCTACTCACAGACAAGAAGTTAGACAGGGTTGGTCTGGCTGAGAGAACCTGCAGCAAGTTTCCTGTACAGGAGTATCCGTCACCAATGTAGCCAGTTTTACACTCACACTTCACATCTGAAACACACACAAACCGTCAAAACAAAAATCACCCGTGCTTGTACACACAGCTTCGCATATACCCCATGATGGCTTTTACCTTTCACTCTATAGCAGAACGTGTCCCACGTCTCACTCAGTTTACTGCGGATGCCATAGTCCACAATCCCCACATGTCCAAAGCCACACTGAGGGTTAGAGAAGCTCATGGGATATGCTACCCTTGCTTTGTCAAGCCAGCCTGCTGCGCACATGCTATAACCAGCCTGCAAGAGAAAAGACATCCAATAACATTCAGACAATCAGAGCTAATGGTTTGGTAGCCTAATATTACTGCTTTACTGTAAGAGCGCCACCTGCTGGGCATAGGACAGCTGGGTGTAGGTAGCGATAGTTCCTGCTGCTTCTTTGCAGGCCTCCTGAGCCATTGTGTAGTTGAGCTTGTATGTTCCCTTTGAAGAGCGATAATGGAAAACCCCCAGTGTTTTATCTGAAAGAAGAAAAAAATCATCGGCCTTTTAAGGCATCATGGTTAAAGCTATCACAAGAGACACTTTGTTCTGGTTTATTACTAAAGCAACACGGTCAAGAAAACAATCTCAGAATGGGTTGCGATGAGCAATATGGCATACAAGAAATATTGATTTTAAATCAATTTTGAATCAAATCGATTCATGCATGTTATCTGTTTACTATTTATTAGATTTATTGATTTATTTATTTTGTAAGATTAGGCACCCAAAGGATTGCATTTTAATTTTGTTGTACTAGTACAATGACAATAAAGACATTTAATTCCATTCAGTACTGACAAGGTTTTATTATTTTAAATAATTTAAAATAATTATTGAATTTATTTCTAAATATTATTTAAAATAATTCTTATTTAATTTCAAACTTATTTTATAAATAAAATGAAATTTGAATGAATTTTAAATTTATTTTTTTACAAATAATTTAAAATAACTTTAGAAAAAAATACAAATACAAACTTTTTGTATTAATTGTATTTTTAAAAATCCTGTTCTTTTAACATCAGTCTCCGAGTAACATTTAAGCCATGAAATAAACTAACACTTGCACAAAAAGCATTTCAAATTATAATTTCAAATAATACCCACCATTTTTTGAGATTTTGAGCCATGGCAATAGTGCACATAAAAAACATACCCTCGTAGTGCAGGTCCGTGCACTGAGCATCTGAATGGCACTGTCCATTATCCTGTAGACAGCGACTGACTGGCAACTGCTTCACTTCACACTCAATCCCATCGCCAATATAGTTGTCTTTACACTCACACTTCCTCTTTCCCTGGTGACAAATGCACATTGCATATGTTTATGGATGTACAAAGGTTTATGTATTTGTATAAAGATCACATTCTCTTAAAAGAGCTATAATAAAAGAAAGTTCTGCTTACAGCTCCAGTCATGGTGCAGGTAGCGTGTTCGTGACACCCACCGTTTTCACCATCAGCACAGGGGTCGACCGGTGAGCACTCAAAGCCATCGCCAGAGAAACCTTTGAAACACGTGCAGCTCACCTTCTCCCCCTTCTGACTGCATTTAGCATCCTTAGAACAGCCGCCGTTCCAGTACTTGCACATATTGGCCACTGCCAAAGAGGTAAGAGTGAGTGGATGGTTTACTTTTGTTTCATCATAACTTTTGCTATTGAGATCTTCATGTACTGTATGTACCTGTGCAGGTGAGACCATCTCCTTCATAGAAGGGTTTACAGACACAGGTGTTATTCTTCATGCAGACGCCCTTCTCATGGCAAGCCGGATTACAGACAGGACCATCGGCTGAAACATCAGAAACACATGAAATGGACTTACAGGTATAAAGCAATACTTGTATTTTTCTAGTCTGGTATATATCCCAACAACAAAAGAATAACAAGAAGCTCTGTACCTAGTTTGTTCTCACATCGTGGACCAGTCCAGCCCTGTTCACAAAAACATGAACCGGTACCTTTAGGACCCTCATCACATGACCCATGTTCTGTACAGTTGCAGGCTTAGGGAGAGGAAACCAACCAAGTTCATAATTATATCATTTATTATATAGTAAATTGAAATTTAATTTGAAAAGGCTCACCTTTGCAATCTGGTCCAAAATGGCCATCCACACACAGCTCACAGGCTACACCTGTGAATCCAGCATCGCAAGTGCAGGTGCCATTGCCTAAATGATCCTCATCACACTTGCCATTGTTACTGCAAGGGGATCCTGGACCCCCAGGACATGCTGGAAAACAGGAAAATGTTCTTATCAAAATAACTGCTATAAAAAAAATCTATATATCCCTGTTAAAATTGCAGGTTTTTGAGATGTAAAAATTGAATGGTTAAAGGTGCTGTAAGATTTTGACTCTACTAAAGCATAAAAATACCATAATATGTTTGCAGATATCTGAAAAACAATGCTACAGTCAGTTATTCTCCATTGAAAATGTGCCTTCTGGGCGGGAATGTCGGTCTTTGTTTTGGTTTGTGAAACCCGCCCACTGCCAGTTTACGCAATTGTATCTCAGCACCCCGGGTTGCCAGTTGACGGAAAACACACCATATTTCATTTCATTCATCATCAAGTGCGCTCATTCCTGTTGGTGTCTTCAATCTGGCAACCTGCGTGTGCGTCAAGTCTGAGGAGGAGGGGCCGGGTGAAAAAAAAACATCTCCAATATTTTGAATTTGGACTGCAATACCTAGTTCAACCACTCGCTGTTAATCCTACATACAGCACCTTTAATATGTTCTATTTGTACATATCAATAGGCGTGTGTATACTTGTAGCCATTGTTTTATATTTTACCAGCATAGCTCAATAGTTTGAACTGGGGTCTATGTCAACTGTTTACTGTGAATAGTACAGCGAGACACTGCTTACCAAGGCAGTCTCTGCCGTAGTACCCAGAACAGCACTTGGGCTTCCATACGACCACTGTACATGTTGACTGACATCCTGAAATCCCAGACATCAGCGAATCCGGAAGGACACACTTTTGTTCTGACTAGATTAAAAAACACATCTGAATTAGTGTTCTGTCTTTAATACAGTATCCAATTAATTAGATTTAAATGAGGCTTTAATCCATGGCTGTTATACTAGTTTATGCCAACAAGTCACATCGTCAATGTAAAAATTTAGTGTCAGATTTTTAAAATATTTTTGAAGAAGTGTCTTATGCTTATAAAGACTGAATTTATTTGATGAAAAATACAGTAAAAGTTAAATAATATATTATACTTAAAAATAACTGCTTTCTATTATATTAAATGTACATATATATATATATATATATATATATATATATATATATACATATATATATATATATATATATATATATATATATATATATATATATATATATATATATATATATACACACACATATATATATATATATATATATATATATATATATATATATATATATATATATATATATATATATATATATATATTTAAATGCAATTTATTTCTGTAATGCCATGCTGAATTTTTAAAAGCCATTACTCCAGTCTTAAATGTCACATGATCCTTCAGAAATCATACTAATATGCTGATTTGGTGCTCAAGAAACATTATATTATTATTAATTTTGAAAACAGTTGTGCTTATTACTATTTTTGTTCATTATCATAATATTTCAAGATCTGTTTTTAGACAAATTTTAAGACATATTTTTCTCCATAATATAAAAAAGTAAGGTTTGGCTTTGAACGAAAATAAAAAGTACCTTTGGCTTACTTCCAAGTGGGCAATCCAAAATAGCACGACCACAATACCTGCATGCCAACTATTGCACCAAAAGAAAAAAAAAATGCACAATGTTTTTCAACATACCAAAACAAGGAAGAAAGGTACATTTGATCTGATCACTTTAGCATTGATGCAAACGGCACACTACATACTACACTCATTGTACAATGTACTACAAGTACTTCTTAGATGTAATAAGTGGAAATACAGTACTTTGAACTTCACTTAGACTTACAGTGAAATCAATGGTGTGCTTATAGTCACAGCGCCCCCCGACGCTCGGAGGATTCAGCAGACAGTCAATGCCATAAATCATGCCTCCATTGAAATCAAGGTTTCTCTTTAAAATCCGACAGCTTTTATGGTTCACATAAAGCTCTCCCTGAGAGATAAATATCCATGATATGATGCATAGTGATTAAAGAAACAGCTATATGAATGTACAAGCCAAATGTTTTTTTTTTAAAGTACTCACTATATGCTCTTCCCCCATGCAGGCCACTGACAGATCTGAGCCCTGTTGAGTCTTTAAAGAGCTGGCATGGATGAGCTCTGAGGGCATTAGCTAGTGGACACAATACATTGAGATACATTTAAGCGATACATTAGGTAGTCAACACTGAATTTCCTGTCATTCTATATTAGTCTTGATCATTAATACAGCCATGCCACTTCCAAAAAATTAAACATACTGGATACAGACCAACCTTGGTGTCACGCACGATGTGATATCTAAGATACTCAGCTAGTTGATCACGGTTATGCATCGCATACAGGAAGTCTTTTTGCTCTTGGGCAAGGGCGCTCATTGTAGCATCCGTGGGCAGGAACAGAGTGACAGGCTGATGAATTGGATCCATCACCAACTTCAACGTATCTGTGTCTTAAAACAAACGAGGTAATATAAGACTTGGATTTCATTAGAAAGTAGATGGTTCTTCTAAAACTAACACATCAAAAGAGGATTTTATTAGTAAGAACATTTTTTATTTTTATTTTTTTACCTCCAGAAGCTTGTAGAATGTCTTGAAGCCATGGAGACTGACCACATCTGAGAGGTTATGCTTTCAGAAAAAAAAGACAATGACTAACAAAATAAAAAAAAAAAAAAAATCTGTATAATTTCAGAATTTCATGCTTGATTATTACTCTTGTCATTACAAAATAAATAAAAAATGTTGTCAGAGTAATCGGGGACATACTGGTGTGCTGTCTTGTCCTCTGTCTTTCTGAATCTGAAAACCAGGGGGCACTAGAACAGTGTCAATCTCATGGAAAATCCCGTTGCTACTTTCCAGATCACTGAACACCACTTTGGCTTTATTATTGATGTATATAGTATCCTGAAAAGAAATAATGAGCATGTAAATATGCATAACATGTATCTTATGCAGTCATCTTTATCTGAATTATCTATGCATCAGGCACACTGTACCCCCGAGTATGTAATGGTGAGGATGTCACCGGTAAGTGTGGTCAGGTTACGAGGCTGCATGAGGTCTTCTGGGAGGAGGGCACGGCAGGCCACTATGTGGTACCTCAGGATTTTGGCGTTTTCCGAACGAGTCCGCTTTACAATGTCCTTAAACTAAACAAAAGCAGTGACAATAACAAAACCTGCTATGACATCACAGTTTACTCTCTATTCATGATACACATTAAGAGATAACAATGGGTGAATCACATAAAACCTGTTGAAAACACATCCAGGTTATATTTTAGCCTATAATCTGATTCTGATTCTGATTCTGATTCATGAACCATATTTTCTTACTAAATACTCATTATCATAATGCATCCTAAAGCTTCATAGTTTGTAATTCTCTTTTTCTATTCTTGAGTTTGTCTCAGTGACAGTCTCTTAGGACATATTTTTTAGAGGTTTTGTGTTTATTTCCTGACTTTTAGTTCAGTCACATGGCACAAGGGACTTGATGGATAATCTTCCGGCCAGTTATGGCACAAACTGATAGGTCTTCTACTTGTAATCTGTCAACCAATCAGATTGCATGCTATGCAAACGAGCTAATAGGCTCATAATTTGTCAGCCAATGAGCTTGCATGCTGCCTGTACTGCTAACATTTAAATAGCCAGCTTTAGCCAAATGGCCAGTTTAGTCAATTGCTGTATGGTTAGCAGCTTTGTTGTCCATGGTAAAACTTGGGGTGAGCAAGTTATTTAAATGTTGAATCCTTCACTCAAGCGCAGATACTTTTTCTATTGTTTTGCAGGAGGTCATTTTCCCATATCTCTATCAGCTTGCTTAGTAATATCCTGCATTTGCTAATGGTAAGTTTTGGCCTTCATAGCATAAGTGTTTCTTACAAGATAGGCCTTAGCCAAACGGGCTCAGGGACACATGGTTCTAAAACTGTACGATGTTCTTCTGTGCCTATTTTACATACTTTTGAAAATCCAGCGTTTTGTTGATCCTGATAAGTGCTCGGCGCCACGGTATCTTTGTTTCCAGGCGGAACGTTAAAGAACGCGACACGTTTTGTGGAAATCTTGTAGAATTCAACCAATCCGATGACGACTTCGACACTTCTGAAGTGTTTCCACTTTTGTGTCCTATATGCATCAGACCTGCAGCCAACGGTCCGTGGGTGTGACGGCTGAGGCTGAGACTAGTGGCCCTCCAGCAGCATGATTAGAGACCATTCATTGGTGGCTTTGATGCTTGAAAGTCAGGTAAATTATTAGAATTTCAAAGTGCCTTTGCTAAGTTTGTCAATTGATAAACGGTTGAGGTTTATTTTGCACAGTACGTGGAATGCGGCTTGCAGTCTTGCCTCATGTATTTCCATATGAAGCGGTGCGATTCACCCCAATGTAGCAATAGCCTATTTTTTTAATTTTATACCCCAATATAACTAGATTTTAAAGTGTCATGTTTTTCTTTGTTTGCTGATGAGCTGTGCTGCCTTCTGTCTCTCTCCCAATGAAAACTAACTCTTATTTGGTATGTATACATGCTGTGGCTTGTTTTTGTTTTTTTGCATTCTTGCAATTTTGGATGGCTGACCCCTGCAAAACGGCTGTGGTTGAAGACCAAAACCTATGTAAGAAACTCATGCTCTGTTAACTAGTTTTAATGTTATTGTAGCAGTAAATAAGCCACAGGAGACTTATTTTGTACCATTTCAAATAGGGATGCACTGAATGTTCGACAACCGAAATATAAGCTAAAAAAAAAAAACGAATAAACCATACCGAACAATGACATGACACTATCAAATAGAGGTGTGCACTAATGCAGCAAACATGTCAGCAGTGTGGAATCATTTAAAACTGTCCGAGAAAGATGGAATATCATTACAAGCACCGACAGTCAGACTGTTTATTACTGCATCACATGTCTTCGATGAGAAGAGGAAGGGGTGGTTGCTGCTGGTTACTGTATGATGATTGAAATCGCAAAATGCCCTTAAACAATTTAAACTGCAGAACGTTGTGTTTTCATGAACTAATTGCATGTTCAAACAGCACTGCACTAGCTCGTGGCGCCAGGGTTCAAAGTCCAAAGCGTGAAGAAAATCTGCGCTTTAGTTACTCGTCAGTTGCTTAGTAACACTTATGAATTGAATTTTATGAAACGCATGTGACAGTGTGATAGTGCAACAAATGTCTCTGATGCATGCCTGATTAAAGGTTCTCAAAAATGGCCAATTTGGTTTTTACAAACTTATAAGTAAAATTGTGTTTTATTGGTATTAGGGGTCAAGTCATGGCCAATACATGTGCGTAGCAAGTTATTTCTTTGTTCAAATCTTACACTAATAAAACAAATCTAGAAAACTGAGTGACCACATTGCTACATTAAACTCTGCTATGTAAAATGTTAAGTTGGTCGCAGTGCCATGCACTTAATGCCTTATCTGCAGTCGTTCTAGATGCACATTAAAGGGGTCATATGATGCGATTTCAAGTTTTCCTTTCTCTTTGGAGTGTTACAAGCTCTTGGTGAATAAAGAAGATCTGTAAAGTTGCACAGACTAAAGTTGAAAATCCAAAGAGATATTAGTTATAAAAGTTGAGACTCGTCCAAGCCCCCATGAAACAGTTTGTTCTAACGCGCCTCCACATCTATACATCACTATGTGGGAAGATTTGCTAACGCCGCCCAGATGTTTACACAAAGAAAGAAGGTGTAACTTTTATTCTCGTTGTAGTATTGTTGCCACTGCTGCTGCCATGTCGTATAGACACTGTGTGTTTCACTGTGAAAGCGAAACTTTGTTTGGCCTTCCAAAAGAGGACTATATCCGCTTCGTCATGCCTGGGGCTGATCCGTGCTGGTCGCTAAGGAAATACATCAACTTTGCACTGGATCGCCAAATCTGCTTTCACCGTGGATGAAGCGGAGTCCAGCCCGGGGTCGTCACATGTGGTTGCTGCAAGACCAAGGTACACTCCTTCGCAGAATCTGCCTCAAGCCGCCCGCCTCTGCTCACTCAAGCTGGTTGCGGCTCACTGTTGGCCTCCGGCCTCTGCTCACTCAAGGCTAAGGTGTGTGATGTGGTTTCGTTGAGAAACAAGCAAAACAACTTTGTTTGGCCTTCCAGAAGTCACCACTAGAAGTCATGTTTATAATGGGTTTTATGTTCGTCTCGTCGTTGTGACCGGACAAGGCATCACTGTTAAGAGGCGTAATATTTCCATCACACGCTTGAGGCATTTGGCAAATCACAACGCGCTGGATAGCTGGCCAATCACAGCACTCCTCGCTTTTCAGAGCGATGAGCCTTATAAAAATCTACGCGTTTCAGAAGGCAGGGCGTAGAGAAACAATGTACAGTGTTTTTTTTTTTTTTTTTTTTTTTTTTTTTTTAAACCTCCTGTGCAACTATAGGTTAAAGAGATTAAAATACGGATATGCAAGTTAACAGGTTAAAGTATCAGTTTTGATGATATATTTTTTTTTTCATTATACTGTTGAACTTGACAGTATTTTCTCTCTATTTTATTGGGAGCTTCAAAGACCAAGGAAGCCAGAGTTTAAGGTCATCTGTGACCTGAAGAAGTGAAAATGCATGTGCCCTGTTTATCAGTATCCTTATGTTCATTGGGTAAAAAGGAAAAACTAAAATTAATTTGGCTGATTCCCCAAGTTTTCTGTAGCTATCGCAATATATCGATATCATGAATTATTTTGGTCACAATAACCGTGGTGTGAAAAATCTAATCGTGACAGCCCTAATTGGTACAATGTCTCCTAGAATGTTAAAAAATGTTCAGTGTTAGGGAAGTATTTTTAATTTTTATTTTGGATTTTTGATTTTTGATTTGTTGAGTGGTGATGGAAAATTGGGGAATGGGGTGAAAAAAACGTATTCAGCCTTTCGGCCCAGTGTTTCATTTTGTTTGGCTTCGCCCAAGAATGTATCCCTAATTTCAAATTTCTGACATTGTTTTATAACTCTTAAATGTTTAAATGCACTGTTAAAAGTAATGTGTTGTCCTTATCTAGACACATAGATGTGATAGGAAGGAATGTTTCCAACACATCAGTTTTAAGAGTGTAGCAAGTCTTTAATACAATTGAAGTGTACTGCTGTTAGTGTGATTTTAAGTCACAATTTTGCTTAACCTGATCACATTTGAGTCTTACCTCTTGTTTGTTGTAAGCGTCTGCATTGGGTGCGAAGACTGTGAAGGGACCACGACTTCCAAGTTCAGGTATAATATTTCTCTGTAAGTTCAGTAAGATCAGTCTCAGAATTTCAGGCTTAAAACAATGTTAAAATGATTAAGAATAAGCATACCACCAGTCCAGTGTAGAAGTCTAAGTTTCGGTTTCGAATCTCCTAAAATGACAGAAGTTCGTTACTGTTAAAGTATTGGTTCATTTGTGTGCCCGTTTATATTTTGATGTACTTCTCACTTTTTGCAGGGTGCCTTTGCAAATTTCTCCATTTCCAATAAAACCAGGCCCACAAGTGCAGTTCCTTTCCAGGGGTCCTGTCATGGTACATTGGGCATACCTGTGACATCCTCCGTTTTTCTGACAGAAAATAAGTAATAGTAGTACCATGCTATTCATGTTAATCTTTGAGCTGCAACGCAGCGACTTTTTTAATAGTGTTTTTTTGGTTTTGTGTTTTGTTTTTGAGTGTGTGTGAAAAATATTTTGTTTTAAAACGTTAAGCAATGAATTGTTGTGTTGAGGATGTGTTTTGTTTGCTATTGCTGTTGATGTTTGTGATTTTGTTATTTTGATCCAGTTGGGAACCACTAATGAAGTTGGTTTAATGCAGTTATGGAAAGCACATACCTCAAGACAGACATTGATAGCTTCACATTGCTTTCCATCCCCAGAAAAGCCTAGTTTGCAATAACATGCTGTCTGGAAACAAATTAAGCGAGTTTAATGTACAGTGCCATTACTTCAGCTGTATTCTATGGATGAGTCTCAAATCCTTCTCAATTGCGTCTTGGTCATTTCATACTCCAAATATTTTGCTTAATGTGAGACAAATGTTTCCTCTGATTTTGTGAACACATTTAGTCCGCAGTTCTTTTCTTTTGCATTACAGTAAGGAGAATGTAATATTGTTTATACCGTATTGGTAACATTTGTCCTGCATTTATTTTACATTGGGAGGGGAAAAAACGGTTTGTAACATTTGTCCTGCATTTATTTTACATTGGGTATGCTTTTTAAAAAAATTAAATTTTTTTTTTTTTTTTTTATACAGTTTTGGAACTTTGCAAAAAACTTAAGTGTTACTATAACTTGTATGCTCCTTGAACATTTAGAGAACATGACGTACTGGGTTCCCTTTATCTTGTTCTTTCAATTTTCTTTATTGGATATTAAATTTGGCAGAGGCTATTTGCTCTAAATGAAAATAAAAATAAATATTATTGGCAATAGATGCTATTTACACTAAGTGCAAATAGCGATAGATTCTATTTACACTGTTACTTTCTGCTATTTATGCTACTTATTGCAAATCATGGCAATTATCTGCACCTCAGTATTGTAATACATTATAAAACTGTAAACAATAACTTACTGAGTGTAAATTTTAATTCAAATTATATGGATGCTGCCTTATTGGCACAATAAAGCCCTCCCTACCCTAACCATACCCGATACTTTATTTTCAACTTTGATTATTTCCTTCATTTTCATTGAAAATAAATGCTTTTCTGATGCGATTTGAAATTTGTAAAGGGAGAAAAAAGTTTTGATCCTGGGTCGATCGCGTCGAAATGAGTACAACACTCATTTCACCATTTGTGCCACTGGAACTGATGTTTGGCGACTGTCTATTGTAATATTGACTAGCTGATTCACACGTTGGTGGGCGGAGCTAGTGTAAATGGCCTCAGCCAACAAGGCGGCCTATTTGCACTTTGTGTAAATAGACACTCCGATTAAATTTACCTTCATAAAACCTGCAGAAGTCCCGTATTCACTTATAAAATTGTATCTGATATGTTTACTGGCTATTTGAAAGGTCTGTTTATATTTGCCTTCTACCTTATTAGGGCCTGTATGAACGCATTCACCGTCTGCATGGCATCCCCCATTATTATCATCCAGGCATGGATTGACCGCTTCAAAGACACACACACACACATTAGCTTATATCAAATGTAATAAGTTAGTTTCATTTATAATACACAGCACTGCAATCACAATACATGTTGTGTACTACCCTTTAAACTGGATATTAAACAGACATACACACTTACAAATGCATACTTTTCCATCGCCGGCATAACCCGGGTGGCACATGCATATTCTCCGTCCTGGGAGAGTTCGCTTGCACACAGCATGGACAGAGCAGCCACCGTTATTCTCTGCACATGCATCCACCGCTGGGTTGGAAATAACACCGGATCGTACATTAAACCACCATTTAGACTCATTGGCTACAAATGTTAAAGTGTTTGAATGTTTCTTGAGATGCTTACCTGTGCAATATGTGCCGTTGCCCTGAAACCCTGCAGCACAACTACAGTAATATGTACTGTCCACCACTTTCAGCAAACAGCTACACACATCAAACCCAAGTCATAAACACAATATTTGAAGAGCATAGAAAGTATGAATATCACAAAAGCAAATCCAGGTCCCATGTTAGTGCTTAATCAACTGTAGATAAGGTCTTTGCAATTAGCAGTAGGTGTACCCGTCTTTAGAAATATAGGTATTTAGTAGAATTTATAGAATATATTTATAGAAATATAGAATTTTGGGATTTTTCTAAATGCATTTTTCCCAAGAGAACTCAATTAAGAACTTTTCACATATTTCAAACTGCTGCCCTGCACATTTTGTATGTGTTCCCAATCAGACACACCCAATTTAGTCCTTGCAGTCCCTACTAACGAGCTGATGAGTGGAATCAGATGTGTTAGATAAGGGAGACATATAAAAGGTGCAGGGCAGGGGGGCCTCCAGGACAGGTTTGGGAAGCACTGCTCTAGGCCATTGGTCTGAATCAATTCCTGGAGGGTGAAAGCTCTGCACAGTTTAGCTCCAACCCTAATCAAACACACCTGATCCAGCTAATCAAGGTCTTCAGGATTACTATAAACTTCCAAGCAAGTGTGATTTGGAGCTGGTTGGAGCTAAACTCTGCAGAGCTGTGGCCCTCCAGGAATTGAGTTTGAGACCACTGCGCTAGAGGTTTTATGAGATTTACCCAAGAATGCTTTGAGATTATAGCGTTTACTTGATACTGAGAGTAGTACTATTGTACTACCATCTTGTATCATATATACAATTAACTTACTTGGCACTGCTGTGGCATTTTCCTCCGCACACATCTGATGTAATAGCTGAAAGGAGTACAATATCTTTTAGTTACAGATTATATTTTATATATACTCTGATAGTACAAAATGTATGTATGACTATTTGTGCGACAGGTGAGCATCATACCAACATTGCAGTTTATTCCTCTCCAGCCCAGATCACACGTACAGCTGCCATCTCCATACACTCCATCTTTGCAGCGTCCGTTGACGCACTTGCACTCTAAACAGAAAGATAGTGCATATGCGAACTTTGTATGAGCTAATTGTTAACGGAGTATGCAGTATATGAAAGTATGTGCTTTTAAATGCTCAATACCTTGATCACAGTGAGCTCCATATTTCCCAGCTTGGCAAGTCTCACATGCAGTGCCGTTAAAACCCTGGTTACACTGACAGACGCCTGTGCCATTGATCCCATCTACACACACACCATTGCCAAAACAGGACTGACCTTCTGGCCCCGGACACTTCTCACAGTTAATACCATAATAACCTGCACAACACTTTCTTTCCTGCAAACAGAAAGAAACAGTTTCTGATATTTGCCTTATTTTTATAATAAAAGTGGATATGGCTAATTTAAACTGAAATGTGTGAGGCTTCCATTGTCATTTGCTTGACACTGCAACCTAGTATTTCTTATAATAATGTGTTTTTGTAATTATAAACACTGATTTGTAGCGCAAATAGTTTTGCAATTTTCAGTACTTTGTTATTCTTAGTTATTTACCTATAGAAGCTAATGAATCACATCTTGCACATTCACGGAAAACAGCTGGCAAAATAAGGTTGATGTCATCACATCAAGCACAATGAAATTCCAGAAAGCTCTAGCTGCTTTTGAATATGTGAGACTAAATGTGAAAAGTGAATGATTGTCTCATGTACGTACAATGTTGACTCTTTCACAAGATGCTTTGCATCCAATGTTAGGAAATCGCTTTCCTTGATATACTCGAAAGTACACGCATCTTCTCTTTAGGCTCATCTGAGAATAAACAATGAATAGGAAGCATTATTATTTATTTTATTACAGAGGGAATGTGGAAAAATGTCGACTCCATTGTAAAATCCATAAAACAAATGAAAATTCATTTAAAAAATATATATAAATATAAATTTTAAATATTACAATTTATTAATTTTTTTTTTTTTTTATTTATTGAATTAAACTGGATTAAGAAATAAATCTTAAACCAACTTATATTTCTTAAACCAATTTAATTTTTATTTTAAATTGATATTTGATTAATTAATATTTATTTCTTAAACCAATTTAATTTTTATTTTAAATTGATATTTGATTAATTAATATTTTGTGTAAGTTAATTTGTAAGACAGTTTTAAAATTGCATATTTTAAAATGGTCATCTTAATATAAAATATTGTCATACAAACAGTTTTTGGGTCAACATTGTACACTCACCAGTCCTTTTGTTCCTGAAGGGCAAAGGTTCTCAGTTGGGTGGAAACAGTCCATGCAACGTTCCTACAGACACAAAGTACACATTTAAAACTGGTATTTAAAGGCACAGGTGAAAATAACCCGGAAAAATTGTTAAACAGATACAGTATACTGCACCATGATAATTTTGCTGGTAGCTCTGTCACAGCGGTTGTTTGGGATGCTCAGGACAGCAGACACAGTGTGGACAACACCTTTACTGGTCTCTATATCAGTCACGTTCACCTCAGCCTCATTTACAAGCAACTGTGACAGAAAAATCCCATATTTATAAAACATTTAGCATGATTTACTAAGATGACTTGAAATAATTTAGCATTGACTTACTTTCTTATCTTGCCGGAAAATTCCAAGTTGATACGAGAAGCCAAGCATGGTATCTTTATACAGTCCATCCACCAAATCTCCATCTTTTAGAGTCTCAGACATTATAATGTGATACTGGGTCACATTCAAATCCTAGAAACACACAAAATTCATGCTGCAAAAATGAGACACTATATACTTAATATCAAAGGGTGCATTTTTTAGTGTGCTTGTATAATACCAGTGACTCCTTGCCCATTCTTCTGAGGTATTCTCGGACCGCGCTGTCTGTCGGAGCAAACATGGTAAAGCCCGAAGACTCCTCCATTTCATTTGTCAGGTTGTGTTTCTGGATAAATGCAAAATAAGTACACTTCAAGCCATATATATATATATATATATATATATATATATATATATATATATATATATATATATAGGATATATATAGGATGATTATTTTTATTTGTGGGGTGGCAGACCTACAAGACTGGCCACTCACTAAGAGAGAGCTCCGGAAGAGAGAGAGATCAGCTCTGTGACTCAACACCTCCAGTAAACCTTCACTCATCTGTCGCTCAGGCATCAACACCTAGAGAGAACAACAGTGACATATTTCTTCTTCAGTCTGTGTGTCATCACTTTATCAGTAAGTTCACATTTTATTTTTAATTTAAGAAATACAACCTTTTTCGCATAAACTTGCATGCAACTGTTATTAAATGAGACCCAAAGTTTTACTAGTTTTTATTTAGAAAAAAGAAAACAAAATGAAAAGACTCTAGAGTCATACTTTGTCAATAAAATGGATAACTCCATTCTTTGCTGCCATATCTCCAATAGTTATTTTTCCTCCTGCAACAACAGCTGTCTAAATAAAAAGACAGAGACAAACAGAACACGATAAAATGGCAGAGTTGAATGACAGAAAAAATTGTACTGGGACTAATCGAAAAGATAAGCTGTTTCCCTCATACATCATTGGTTGAATAAACAGGAAGTGTCCTTTTTAAAAGGGAAACCAGTCGTGGGGAAGGGGATGCACAGAGATCGCTGACAGTATATAACCCAGAAACAATGTGACTTCTGTGAGAAAAAAAAAAACAGCTAGTTGTACTATAACAATGTAAAAAACTATTATAATCATCATCAAAACTATTGAAATATGACAAATCAGCTGATGTGGTTGCATGTCAATTATGTGCCATTACTTGACAAGACTTGGAAGGTTACTGCGGGTCATCCAAAAGTCTTTGTCTTCTTGACTCAGTTTCTCTGTGGCCTGAGCCGATGGGATGAAGAGTGTGTAATTTTCTGTCTCTGACAGCAGCTGAGAAAGATCAGCTCGCTATGGAATATTCCAGAATGTATTAGGAACTCAAACAACATTTATATACAATCAGCATTGAAAATCTGGACATAACATTAATAATAATAATAATTATAATAATGATAATAATAAATCTCAGTTATGTACATTATTACCGGTTACTTTGTCTATTTTTGTTCCAAAACAAAGCCACAGCAAAACTGTTGCATGTCTCAGAGTAGTGACAATGTAATTAATCAGTGATTTAAACAAACTGAAGGAGTGAATGATTCATTGACTCACTCGTTTAGTTCCTAAATGAATCAGTGTTTCTGAGTGAAATGCTTAGATGGATGATTCACTGACTCGCTAATAAACAGCAACTTGTCACCACCTAGTGGTGCAAAAATGTAATCTGCAAATAGAGTCAATAAAAATGCCCTTCTACTATGTGTATGGAGTCTGTCAGAAATGTGCAAACACAGACAAATGATACAAACAGTAAAAATTAGTCTACTATATATGCTGCTTGTCCAATCATATAAGGAGCAGAACTGTTGTAAAAACAGGGTGAATTAAGGTAATTTGGGACATTTTTCCCAGTCATCGCAATGGGAAAAGTGTCCCAAATTTACCTCACCCCTTCTTTTAAACAAAAATTTCTAACTTACTGAGATCCAGAGGTTAAATTCTAAAAGATTTGGGTTCGTTGCCACCTCCTGCAAAAAAATGTAAGAATAAGGTTATACAAATAGTAGCAGCTATAGAATTGCATGCAGTATAAGACATAAAAGACCTCTGTATAACCTTATCAAATTATACAAAATTAACACAAAGTCATACACAGTACCTGTGCTATGGTTCCATAACAGATTTTTCCATCACCAGCATAACTGTCCTCACACACACACTGCCATCCACCTGGGTTCAGGAACTGACAGGTGGCCTATGAGAAAACAGGAAAATTTAAGAATTCAGCATATATACATTGTATGAAAATAATGTGTGCAGTTCTATGATGATTTGTTTGAGGCTTCACCAGAAAATGACATCCACCCTTCTGCTCCACACACTGATTGACAGGTTCACAATTCCTCCCATTACCATGGTAACCACTTTTGCAAGCACAGTCACTCTAGGGTAGAATATCAATCATCAAAAATCATGTAAATCCAAATAGACAGGGTTCGGGAATCGCAATGCCCCCCCCTCACCTGTCCTGGGCCTACATAGATGCAGGTGGCATTTGGGTGACATCCTCCTTTAGATGGATCCAGACAGTTATTGATGGCCTGGCACTCATCTCCATCCTCTCTCCACCCACTCAGACACTGGCACGTGTGTGTGCCAGGACCGGTCTTTATGCATTTGGCCTGAGAACAAATGAGAATAAGCATGCTATTGCTATCATAACAAAACACAAGTGCACAGATGCTTCTGACTTACATTAATGCTGCAACCTCCACGATGTGGCAAAGCACAGGGATCGCTTTCAAAACACATGTATCCATCTCCTTGAAAACCAGGCTTACACACGCACCTAAAAATCACACAATGCATCACTGATATTTTCTTTTCTTAAAACTTTTTTGATGGTCTCCTTGCAAAGGACTCCCTTACTGCACTAAAAAAAGCAGCTATGTAAGACTCATTTATAATGTGTGATATTAAAAATGTAATATGGACATAATAATAATAATATATTATTATTATGAATTTATAAAAAAAAAACAGCTATATTATTCATACTATGCAAAGCAATATTATGGCTAGAGGACTCATGTAAGACTCATTTACAGTATGTGAAAAAAAAAAAATTAATATAATATAAATTTAATATAAAAAATTATTAAATCTGGACATATTAATAATATTTTATATATAATTAATTATTAAAATATATTTATATAGCACTTTTTCGCAAAAAATATTGGACTAAAGCACTTTTCTTTGTTTTTTCTTTTAGGTTTTAGAGCCTTTCAACCCCAAAGGTCTCCAAACTCTAGTTTGAAATCCCTATGCCTAAAGTAAAGTATTGAATAAATAAAAGTAGTACATTAAATTTGCACACACACACACACACACACAAAAAGAAATCTGTCTGTGTTAAACATGATAGGAAGTGTACTACTCACGTGAATGCTCCCTTATTGGGCACACAGTTAGCATGGGCATGGCAGGGTTGGTTGGGCCCACACAACTGGGTCTGCTGCTCACAGAACTCTCCAGTATAACCCTCTTTACAAGAGCCCTGCTTACATTTACCACTAGACTCTGGACGGTTATCACACACGCCATGTATGCATCCACAGGCTGGTGTTAGGAGGGATGCAAAGAAAAATTGTTATTAAACATCAGGAATACTCCCAAACCCTATGCAGTGAGCTGATGAAGTAAAGTTTTACTTTTGTCACAGAATGGGCCGTATTTGTTGGAGTTGGCACAGTACTGGCACCGTGATCCTTTGAAATTGGGCTCACAATGGCACGTGCCATTTCCATCTATGCCCTCTGAGCACTACAACAAAAGAAAATATAACTTAAGACCTTATGACACCTAAAAAAATTGCTGAATCGTATAATATGGATGCATGTGAATGTGCATGGGGTTTACCGTCCCATGAGAGGAACAAGGGGCAGTGAAACCACCTGGGCACGGGGAACAGTCTGGTCCAAAAAAGCCTTTACAGCAATGAGGGGTCTGGTCAAGACAAATAATGGCTAATTTGATTGGATCAGATTAACCAGCTAAGCTAGATGCAGTTGCAAATTATGTCATATTAAATATTATATTATATTTAATCCGATATTAGATGCAGATAAATAGTAGTGAATCAAATACTCACAGTCTTTGTTACATTGCAGGAGAGGGAACAGCCAAGGGTGGGTGTGATTATGCCAAAAGTATCCTTTTTGAATACACAGCCTCTGGTGAATACATCCTGAGAATGAGGAGACCACAAAATTGGGGTTTACAAATATAAAAGAAGCATAAATCAGTGTCACTATGCATAATTTAAATCCAATTTTAATCAACAGTTCACCCAATAGTGGAAATTTGTTTAAATAGACATTAATTGATGGACTGTAGTCTTGTGGATTGCTTGTGGTTTATTGTAGTGTTTTTATCAGCTGTTTGGACTCTTATTCTAATGACGCCCATTCACTGCAGAGGATCCATTGGTGAGCAAGTGGTTAATACATTTCTCTAAATCTCTTCAGAGGAAGAAACAAACTCATCTACATCTTGGATGGCCTAAAGGTGAGTACATTTTGGGGTGAACTATTCCTTTAATGCCTATACCTATGCCTCTGTTAAGACTAAAAGGTACTAAAAGGTTTAATTTTTTTTTAACTTAAGCTTTGCTGTTTTAAATTATAGCATGCACTTATGATTATTTCTGAAAAAGTTACCAGTGATTCACCAGTTGGACAGGTAGATTTGGAAACAAGTGTACAGCTAACACATGGACCCTGTAACAAAAAGACAAAAAGACACACTCTCTCGTGTCAGTTTGGTAACAATCACTTGTTGCAAACAAAAAGGAGGTGGCCAATCTATAGTGCATGTAAAAGAACAAACAACAACTTAAAAGATGAAGTGTGTAATTTCTGTTGTTTCCAAACAGGCTTCTTAAACATTACCCCCCTCTTTAATTAAATTGTATTTTACAAAGAAATACCTTCAAGACAGGATGGTGTACTTATATATACAGCTAAATCGCTATGACTGGTCAGTAGAAGTGGAGATTTGTTTGAGGCTTACCTTAAAAACATTGGTTTCTTTGATGTCACACCTGTGAGGTATGATGGGCTCTATGGACGGAGGGATTAGAAGCCCCTCCAGTGAATGAAGACGGCCGTTCTTCGCTTCAACATCCAGTTCTAGAACAGACTCCCCATTGACCAGGATCTGCCCCTATATGTAAGAGAATCAGTGGTTACATAAAGTATTTGGACCTTTAAATCACAATTAAAATGTATGAATTTCAATGCATTATTTCAGTGGCATCATTTTTTTGTGTCTGTATGGAGGGATTTACTCTCAAGTTCACACAGGTGTCCTAGCAGAGTTTTATTTGAGTATTTGTTTGTTTTCATTTTTTTTTGTCTGTGTGGAGTGATTTAATTTGACCATATATATAAATATGTATACTTTTTGTGTTAATTTTAAATTATATTTTATTGTTTTGTATGTATAGTTTTATTTTTTTTAATAATAACTCTGATTCACAATGAATCCCACATATTATCTAATGCAATGGAATTCATGTTTCTTATGTGCTCCAATACTTTTGATTGCCATATTTTCAATTTATTTTAACATTTGAAACAATTTTTTTTTCAATTTCAGTTGAATTAATGAATGACTGCTACTTACAGCATTTGTTACATTAAATGTCAGGACCTGGTCAGCCAAGGTCACAGCACGAGGATTTGACACGAGGAAGCTGGCACTCAGCTGTAGACAGATAAGACAGACAGCATTTAATTCATTAATGACCTAGAAATGGATTTGAACACACATTTGCACACATTCACACCCAAACCTGAGAAGTGGTCACTATGTGATTGCGCATCAGTTCAAGTAGTCTTGTCTTACCCTAAATTGGGAGAAATGAAAAGAAAATATATAGTGATGCTTAAGTGACTGGATAGAACATACATACAGATAATGTGATATGTGATTGCGCATTAGTTTGAACAAAACATATAAATTTGCACTGTACCTCCTCTGAGGTAAGGAAGTCTAAATAGCCAGGCTTCAGGAAGGTAAAGGCTAAATTTGTTGGAGCAAAAAGTGTGTAAGGTCCTTCTTCTTCTAAAACAGTTGCCACATTGCTTTTCTGAGAAAAATAAACATCAAAGTATTTATATCAAGTATTTGAAACAAAACTATGAACTGAGATACATTTATATGGTCAGAATTAGGCCAATTAAATAAATAAATGTCTCTTAAAATCAGCTCTACACTGTATAAAACAAATACAAATAAAATGTGCTGCTAATTTTCTACAAGGGCAATATCCGATTAATTTTACAGACATTTGTGTTAACCTTAAAAAAACTCTAAATAATGCAATGAAGTGCAAAATTCTAAATACAGGTAAAACTTCAGATTCCTTCATATTAATACAGTACACCATGTCCTATTTTTATGAATTATTATTATTATTATTATTATTATTATTATTTACAGTGTAGCAAATAAAAAAAGGCCATTTCTAGCACAGGTCAAATAATTTAGGGATTAATAGAGTTTAAAACTCTGTTACCTCAAGCAGAGATTTAAACTGAGAGAATTTTCCATTTCCTGAGAGAATCTGCAACAGGTTTTCCTTTAAACAAAATAAGAGACAAACAGACATTGTTGGTCTTCCTAACAATCAAAAACTATGTTAAGTAAGTATATGACGTTTATGTAACACAAATCCTTTATCTTCACAAACCTCTTTCTTGCTTATTACAGTGGAAGGAACCGCTTCTATCAGCTTATCAGTCAAATGAATGATTCCATTTGAGGCAAAGATATCCGTCTCCACAAGCGTTCCTTTCTTACGGCTGCCATGAAGACGGATTTTTATCTGCCCTTCCTGGAAAATAGAATGCCAATTTCAGAAACAGTCTTATGTATTCTCTGTCATCTTGACACACACAATGAAACATAAACAGATCTGAGCAGGAAAGAGTTAAGGAAAGAAACAAGATGTGATTAAAAACAATCGGGGCATACACACAACCTGCATTCAATCACCTACATCTGTCAATGATTCGGCAGCCATGCCGGTCAGAGTGTAGTAGAGGATTCCCTTCTTCAGTGAGTCAGAGTTCACCTCTCCCGCAACCATGTGCAGCTTAGCAAGATAGCGAGCTCTCATCCCGTTAGCCAGCAGGGTTTTCACCTGGAACAAAAGCATGCTTAGTATTTGTTTGAATGTATCCACCTTATTTTGCAACATGCAACTTAGCTGTTTTATGTGAATGTGCGAGCCTTTAGTTTATTATTATAATAACAACTAAAAGAATAGATAAGACCAATACAATATAAATTTCTATGCTGGTCTGAGATGATTTACATTGTTTATTGCTGGTTTGGTGCCGGTCTAGTTGCTGCATCCATATAGCCACATAATAAAATGCATTTTAAAATATCTTAAAATAGAAAACAGTCATTTTAAATTGTCTTAATATTTCACAATATTACTATATTACATAATATTTATAATTACGGTGATAGAATAAAATATTATGACAAGAAATACCAGTTTGCAATAGCAAGCAGCTAAAAACAACTGGAAGCCTCACATATTCAAGTTACAAATGGATGCATCTGATCCTACGTTAAAAATAAGGTGCATGCGATGGATGTATGATATGTTGGTGTGTCTGTGTTGTCTAACTCACAGATGTGCCCTTAAAAGCCTTGTTCACTGGTACAAACACAGTAAATGGTCCAAGGGAGGTTAAGGGCCATGACATGAGTTTATCTGAAACAGCAGATATAAAATTAGCACTATTACACTATATGCGGATACACCTAAATGAAACACATCTGTAAAAAACTTGAGCTATGAAAAAGTGATGTCTGAACAATAAAATGTTCCTCTGGGATGGCTCTACCATTGAAAATGGTGAAAACCCAATAATAATAATAATAATAATAAATAAATACTGAGATTCCAGCCCAGGCTGTCACTTACTGAACAGTGTGATGGCACTGGAAAGTTGACCCGTCCACTCTCCTCCTGGCTTCGAATTCAAGTCCTGCAGCTGCTGAATTATGTTCCCAAAGCATATTTTTCCATTTCCAAGGTAACCTTCATGGCACTTACAGCTGAAATGTTTGAAATTGAATGCATAGTTTGGAATATGTGGAAAAACATCCATTAAAAATCAACCAAACAATTGAGAATTTGTCACCTACTCGACTGTTCCTGATTCCACTGTGGCACAGGTGGCATATTTATGGCAAGAGTCTGGTTTGCACACATCTTTTACACTGCAGCCCTTCCCTTCAACAAACTTCTCAAATCCCTCCAAACATTCACAGTGAGACTGTGGAAAACAACAGGATTGTGAAGATGGCAAACCGTAATCAAAGCAATGGATGCATTCAAGCTGCTCAGAAAAGAGCAAAAGAATGTTTACAAACACACCTTTCCAGGGCCATCATACACACAGCGTGTAGAGCCAGATGTGCAGTTGCCCAGGTCTGTCTGGCATGGGTCAATGGGCATGCAGACACGACCATCGCCACTGTAGCCTTGTGTACATGTGCAGACATGCTGGTTCGGTCCTGTATGCGCACACACTGCATTTGCATGGCACACGCTTCTCAAACAGGGGTTAATTGCTGCATAAACAATGTGACAAAGACAGAATAACCATGTTCTGACCCACAAAACATAACGTTTTGTTGCTTTTAGAAGTCTGTTAACTTTAATGAAAGTTTTAAAAATAAACTTCAGTGTGTGTGTGTGTGTGTGTGTGTGTGTGTATACAGGTGCATCTCAATAAATTAGAATGTTGTGGGAAAGTTCATTTATTTCAGTAATTCAACTAATATTGTGAAACTTATTACAATAAATTAAATAAATTCAATGCACACAGACTGAAGTAGTTTAAGTCTTTGGTTCTTTTAATTGTGATAATTTTGGCTCACATTTAACAAAAACCCACCAATGCACTCTCAACAAATTAGAATACTTCATAAGACCAATAAAAAAAACATTTTTAGTGAATTGTTGGGCTTCTGGAAAGTATGTTCATTTACTGTTCATGTACTCAATACTTGGTAGGGGCTCCTTTTGCTTTAATTACTGCCTCAACTCGACGTGGCATGGAGGTGATCAGTTTGTGGCACTGCTGAGGTGGTATGGAAGCCCAGGTTTCTTTGACAGTGGCCTTCAGTTCATCTTCATTGTTTGGTCTCTTTTTTCTCATTTTCCTCTTGACAATACCCCATAGATTCTCTCTGGGGTTCAGGTCTGGTGAGTTTGCTGGCCAGTCAAGCACACCAACACCATGGTCATTTAACCCAACTTTTGGTGCTTTTGGCAGTGTGGGCAGGTGCCAAATCCTGCTGGAAAATGAAATCAGCATCTTCAAAAAGCTGGTCAGCAGAAGGAAGCATGAAGTGCTCCAAAATTTCTTGGTAAACGGGTGCAGTGTCTTTGGTTTTCAAAAAAAGACAATGGACCAGCACCAGCAGATGAAATTGCACCCCAAATCATCACAGACTGTGGAAACTTAACACTGGACTTCAAGCAGCTTAGGCTATGAGCTTCTCCACCCTTCCTCCAGACTCTAGGACCTTGGTTTCCAAATTAAATACAAAACTTGCTCTCATCTGAAAAGTGGACTTTGGACCACTGGGCAACAGTCCAGTTCTTCTTCTCCTTAGCCCAGGTAAGACGCCTCTGATATTGTCTGTGGTTCAGGAGTGGCTTAACAATAGGAATACGACAACTGTAGCCAAATTCCTTGACACGTCTGTGTGTGGTGGCTCTTCATGCCTTGACCCCAGCCTCAGTCCATTCCTTGTGAAGTTCACTCAAATTCTTGAATCGATTTTGCTTGACAATCCTCATAAGGCTGCAGTTCTCTCGGTTGGTTGTGCATCTTTTTCTTCCACACTTTTTCCTTCCACTCAACTTTCTGTTAACATGCTTGGATACAGCACACTGTGAACAACCAGCTTCTTTGGCAATGAATGTTTGTGGCTTACCCTTCTTGTGAAGGGTGTCAATGATTGTCTTCTGGACAACTGTCAGATCAGCAGTCTTCCCCATGACTGTGTAGCCTAGTGAACCAAACTGAGAGACCATTTTGAAGGCTCAGAAAAACTTTGCAGGTGTTTTGAGTTGATTAGCTGATTGGCATGTCACCATATTCTAATTTGTTGAGATAGTGAATTGGGGAAGTCGTGGCCTAATGGTTAGAGAGTCGGACCCGCAATCCAAGGGTTGTGAGTTCGAGTCTCGGGCTGGCAGGAATTGTAGGTGGGGGGAGTGCATGTACAGTGCTCTCTCCACCCTCAATACCACGACTGAGGTGCCCTTGAGCAAAGCACCGAAACCCCCAGCTGCTCCCCGGGCGCCGCAGCATAAATGGCTGTCCACTGCTCCGGGTGTGTGGTCACGGTGTGTGTGTGTTCACTGCTGTGTGTGTGTGCACTTTGGATGGGTTAAAAGCAGAGCATGAATTCCGAGTATGGGTCCCCATACTTGGCTGTATGTCACGTCACTTTCACTTTTTTTTCACTTTCACTTTCAATTGGTGGGTTTTTGTTAAATGTGGGCCAAAATCATCACAATTAAAAGAACCAAAGACTTAAACTACTTCAGTTTGTGTCCACTGAATTTATTTAATACATGAGTTTCACAATTTGAGTTGAATTACTGAAATAAATGAACTTTTCCATGACATTCTAATTTATTGAGATGCACCTGTATGTGTGTATATATATTTCACAATTTGAGTTGAATTACTGATTATATCTATATTATAGATGCACTCTGTATATGTATATATATATATATATATATATATTATCATAGCTTCACTATTCTTATAGCTTCACAAAATTAAGGTTCAACCACTGTCACATGGACTATTTTAATGATGTCTTTACTTTACTACCTTTCTGGGCCTTAAATATGGTAGTTGCATTGCTGTCTATGCAGGGTCAGAAAGCTCTCAGATTTCATCAAAAATATCTTAATTTGTGTTGCAAAGAACGGAGTTCTTACATGTTTGAAATGACAAGAGTGTGATTAATTAATGACAGAATTTTCATTTTTGGGTGAACTAATTCTTTAATAAGCCTTTTCCACCATTAGCAGTGTAAGTGCAGTACTCACATGTACACTGGGTTCCATCACCTTGATAACCAGGTTTGCACCTGCACAGAAGCTGCCCTGTGGACATGTCCTCAATACAACGAGAATTTGGCCCACACCGCAAAGCAGCACATGCTGGGAGTTCTGAAGAGAAAACATACATTCACTCATATGCTGCTACAATGTCACATGTATCATACACACACAGAAATACTCCAAGGTCTTACCTCGATCACAGTCTATGCCAGTGTACCCAGACAGACATGTACACTGCCCTGTGCCCTTTACACCACTGTGACATATGCCATTCTTGCAACTACACACTAAATAGCACAAGCAGCAGTTAGAGCACAGTACCAACACCAACAAAACCCGAATCAATCAATCCTATTTTTCAGAATGAAAGGAGACTCTTACCGTTACTGCATAAGGGTCCATATAAGTTCGCTTTACAATCCTCGCAAGCTGTTCCGATGAAACCTGGCTGCAAAAAATGTCCAAAAAGTCACATCAGATGCTCAATAGGTGTGTGTTTGATTCAAACAGAAGAAGAGAAGGAAAATAAACTTACTGCACATGTGCAAGTCCCATTGCCTGCTATACCATCAGAGCAGACTCCATTACTGCTGCAGGGAGTCGCTGCTGATCCAGGACACTCTATTGACAGAATAAAGGATTCCTTTCATTAGATTTCATGACACTGAAAGTGAAGAAACCTTTTGAAATTGTTTGTTTCAAACAGATAAAATGGCCAACTTGGAGATACCAGTCGCACATTGGGCATTAGAGAATGACGCTAGCACTACCAATACCAGTCGCACATTGGGCATTAGAGAATGACGCTAGCACTAAAAATTTGATTGTTTTTATTTAATTTTGTTCAAAATTCGCTTGTAAATCTCTAATTTTGCCACAGGTTTTGTTTTCTTTTTGGTTTTAATTATTAGTTTTTGTATTTTATCTTGTTTTATTTATTTTTTTTTGTTTTTTATCTTGTAATTGTTTGTTTTTAGTCATAAATTGTATTGGTTTTTGGATCTGGTTACTGAGGTCTACAACCAATTATTTCAAAAAAGAAATACAAAACTTGTGCTAACTGAAAGAAAACAAGTTGACAGAAAGATTGAATCCAAGATTTGGTGATAATATCTCATACTGAAAGATTTAAAAGCTATTTTTAAAAGGCAAAAAGGATTTTCAGCACATAACAAGTGTAAACCAGTACTTTGAATATAATAGATATCTTTTGGATAAATGCATCTACATGCATAAAATGTAAATGTAAAACAAAAATGTATTTAGTTTTACATTTTGCTAAGGCAAGGTCAGCAAGAGGTCAGGAAGACTGATATGACGGCAGATGATTTGGCTGTTCTCTGTTCAGTCTGAGTGAGACTGATCTGAGATCATTGCGTTTTCTAAGACTGATCTGGGGTCAGTGGGTTTAGGGTGCTAGGGTCTCTGCGAGAGGATATGAGTTAGCAGAGTTTCTCTGTTCTTCAAACAGCCCCTTGTCTGTTCCACTGACCCTCACTCATCCTTCCCTTCCTGCCATTGTTGCCCTGGACACTTAGTCCTGACAAAATCCCTTTATCGAGATCAGATCCTTCCCGGCAACTCTTACATACAGACACACATCAGCCTCAGACCTGACACGACAAATAAAAACCACGCTTGCAGAATATGCAGACAGTTAGTCATGAGCAGGCCCACTTTCTGCATATTCTTCACAGAAGGAAAAGTTTGGGGAAATAATTAATACTAATCTTCACAAAGTATAAAACAGTGACTATAAATCCACTGAAAGGTTCTGACAAGAAAAATGCAAATCAGATTTCTGGACAATCTAGTTCAGAATTTGTCCAATATGACAGGAAAAAAGCATTTCCTCCCATAAAGCTTCACTAAGTTTCCATAATGCTGACCCGTCTCATAGACACAAAGGTCAAATCATTTGACCCTTGAGGAACAATGCAGGAAGTTCTGCTGATGAGAGACCAAAGTAACCAAGACAAAACATGGTAAGTTAAGTGCTGACAGACAGAGACTCAGTGAACTCAGTAAATTCAAAGTGGGACCCGTTTGAGTGCTGACAGACAGAGGAAATACTGGAAATGAGACTTCCACAGTGGGCTGGTCAGCAAATTCCAGTGATACGGAGGCACAGACCTGCTATATCCCTCTCTGAGGGAAGGAAGTACACAAATCCATTGTTCTCCAGCTGCTCAAAACTTCCTCTCAGAGTGTGTGACAGGACACACAATAACATGTCAGCTTATATGTACTGGATGTACAGCTCCCCCAGGAGAAACAACTGTGAGAAACAACACCGTCATGGTGTCATTATCACATAAAATCTTAAAAATGGAAACAGAAAGGATAAAGTGTGCCTTCCAAATATTGACAACTGTGGAAGGTCACATTCATGCATATTGGATTTATATCCCAAGCCAAAAAGATTGCTAACGGAATTCTTATCATAATTTGAAAGTGATCCAAAAGGATCTTATTGGAATCAAATAAGAATTATAATAAGAGTCCTGCCAGATCCTGCCAGATAAACTAAAATTCCTACTTCCTGGTTTATTTCTTCTGGAAGTTCAATTCATCCGGATCCTATTTTATTTTTAGAGAATGCTTGCTTTAGTTGTTTATGTTATCTCATTACGATCTCTTAGGATTGGTTATGACAGAATTATGAGAAACCATCATAAAAATGTATATGAATTATGTTAGAAATTCTTTTAGAATTCCTTTAGCATTTATTTGGACTAAGAATGATAGCAATAAAATTATGTTTTTCAACTTCTTTTCCCAGGAGGAGCCATGTGTTTCAGTCTTGTTACTGGTCACATCAGGATAGTTCCTCTCCGACTCTTCCGATCAAAATATTCCCTCAGTGTATCTTCACTTACAGAATGAAGGAAATACCAAATGCCATTTAAAATGTGTAAAAATCGGATAAAATTTGCCACTGTTGAGAGACTGACAAACCCCCCAAGTCAGATTCCCAGTGAAATGCTCTCAGACAGCAAATGAAATAAGTTTGCTTCCTTCTTTTCTGAGAAGATCATCAATATCAGGAAGGCGATTAGCACATCCTCAAGCAATGCAGAGGTCAGACAGATTTGACTGCAATATCAAAAAAATACTGTGTCTATTTTTGAAGCAAATGATAGCAAAATTTTGAAGAAAGAAATAGTGCAGCACCTAAAAATCATCAACCTGCTATCTTGACACTTCCCACATCTTTTTTCAAAAGTGTGCTTAACTGTTTAGAAGCAGATCTCTTAGAAGTGGTGAACGCCTCACTGCTTTCTGGGACATTTCCAAGACTCCCTGAAAACTGCAGTTGTTAAGCCCCTCCTGAAAAAGAGCAATCTTGATAACACCATTTTGAGCAATTATAGACCAATATCTAATCTTCCTTTTATAGGCAAAATTATAGAAAAGGTAGTTTTTAATCAGCTGAACAAATACTTAAACTCAAATGGATTAAGTAATCACCAATTACTACATCATCAATTACTACATCCCCATTGACTCCCTCTGCCAATGTATTGATGAATTTAATAGTTGGATGTGCCAGAACTTTCTTCAGTTAAACAAGGAAAAAACTGAAGTTATTGCATTTGGAAACAAAGATGAAGTTTTCAAGGTGAATGCATACCTTGACTCTAGGGGACAAACAACTAAAAATCAAGTCAGGAATCTTGGTGTGATTCTGGAGATAGACCTTAGTTTCAGTAGTCATGTCAGAGCAGTAACTAAATCAGCATACTATCATCTACAAAAACATTGCAAGAATGAGATGTTTAGTTTTCCAGTCAAGACTTGGAGAAACTTGTTCATGCCTTTATCACCAGCAGGGTGGACTATTGTAATGGTTTTAGTTAAGTGCCTTCCCAAAAAGACCATTAGACAGCTGCAGCTCATTCAGAACGCTGCTGCCAGAATTCTGACTAGAACCAGAAAATCTTCAGGTCCTTACACTGGCTTCTAGTTACATTTAAGATTGATTTTAAAGTACTTTTACTCGTCTATAAATCACTCAATGACCTAGGACCAAAATATATTGCAGATATGTTACTGAATATAAACCTAACAGACCACTCAGATCATTAGGATCGAGTCAGTTAGAAATACCAAGGGTTCACACAAAACAAGGGGAGTCCGCCTTTAGTTACTATGCCTCCCGCAGTTGGAATTAGCTTCCAGAAGAGATCAGATGTGCTAAAACATTAGTCACATTTAAATCTAGACTCAAAACTCATCTGTTTAGCTGTGCATTTATTGAATGAGCACTGTGCGATGTTCCAAACTGATTGCACTGTATTTTACGTATTCACTGTATTTTATGTAAAATCATTTTCTATTTTTAACTGTTTTAAATTCATTTTAAATAAGTCAATTTTTAAATAATTTCCAAAGTTTTAAGAAAGGCTTGTTTTAGTTTTGTTATTATTTTTCTTCATGATTATTTTACTTTCTTTTATGTAAAGCACTTTGAATTACCATTGTGTACGAAATGTGCTATATAAATAAACTTGCCTTGGCTAAAAACTCAACAACCGCTTTTAGGTCATATTCATCTTGTTTAAGAGATCATAGGTCTTCTATGGAACAGATTTAAACACAATCCTACATAAACAACCACTGAATTCTTCTTCATTGGCCTCAAACTCACCAATGCAGTCATTGCCCCAATAACCTGAACAGCACTTGGGCTCCACCGTGTCTTTGTAACACTCGAACGAACAGCCCTTGACAGACAAAGCCATTGTGATGTGATACCTAAAGACATATAAAGAGATTACTGTATAATTTTTGCCTCTGTATTTTGTTTATGCACTAAGGAAACACCTCATCTTGCTGTTAATGACCTGTTAAAAGTGGGCTTTGTCAGATGTAATAGCTTTAGATGTACAGTAATATCTATCTATCTATCTATCTATCTATCTATCTATCTATCTATCTATCTATCTATCTATACATACTGCACATTATACTAAATATAATGTGTAGTAATAGATGTATGAGCTTTTAAACAAGTTGTTGCTGATCTTGATCCCCGACAATAGCAAAACCTTACCAGCACACATAAACACATACCTGCAGTCCCTTGTACTTTTCTCCGGCTGCCTCTTGGTGTAGTCATCAGGACATTTAACTAAAGACGTCAAGGAGCAGGAATGACACTTTGATTTAGTCACCACCTGGATGTTCTGGTCACAGCGGTTCTGGACACAGACATCAACACAATCACATAGAAACACACTCATACACACACACACAGCATATTAATTCTCGCAACAAAAAACAAACAAAAAGACTGTTGAATGCAATGCTTTCATATGCCATTTTCACAAAACCAATTAAGTTGGAAAGCATGCTGGATCTTAACACCTGTCACTGATTTTCCAAGGAGATTTACCTGATTCGTTCATGACTTTACAGCTGGCCAATAACATTCTCAGGATTATTTAACCCAGCATTCCACAGTGCATGTCAAGCGATACCTAATAAGAATTGCTTACATAATTTGTCTTAAAGCGCTACATTTAAAAAAAAAAATTCAACAGCAACCACAGAAATGTAAACATTTCCCAACTAAATAAAGATAAAGTATCCTTTGAAATGGATATGCACAGTCATATCAAAGAGAACCGCATGTTGTTCTATAGATTGTAGACTGACAAAGAATGCAAACAGGAAACAGAAGTAGAGCGAGCTT
The DNA here is from genome assembly GCF_018340385.1 of Cyprinus carpio. Lineage (NCBI taxonomy): Eukaryota > Metazoa > Chordata > Actinopteri > Cypriniformes > Cyprinidae > Cyprinus > Cyprinus carpio. The sequence continues at coordinate 7,884,936 of NC_056600.1, read as the reverse complement.
TGATTTGAAAGATTTCAACTGATTAACCCTGGAATCATATGCGTCAGTACAAGTAAAGCAAAACAAACTGCTTTCTCTACTAATTCTACTCTACTAATTTGTTAAAACATGTTTTATCTTGCAGTATGGCTGTTAAAAGGAATATAATGTCACTTTTGAACACCCATATTACACAAGTTCCGTGAGTATATATGTGTGAATCTCACCTGTGATGCTGCACAAGCCATCCAGAGTATGTCAGTCCCCAGCAGTAGGATCAGACCTCCGCAGATTGAGTTTGAGATGAGCCTCATGGTAATTATATTTTCTATTTCTCTCTCTCACTCTGTCTTTCTGGCTCTCTGAGGTCCTTCACCAGACTGTGGCCACACAAGTTGGCCTTCTGCCTTTTTTTTCAACAGTTCCTCCCTCTCTATTTCCTGTCACAACACCAAGAGAGTAAGGGGGCGACACCTTCCCCTAAAATTTCAGGCAAATGCCTAAATCACTTTCATACTACACATAAAATCCACACTCTTTCATTAACCATACCAGAGAAACCATTAAATAGAGAAAAAATATGCTTGGTGTTGTGTTGAGACCCAAAGGGCACAGACAGACAGACAGACAGACAGACAGACAGACAGATAGATAGACAGATAGACAGATAGACAGATAGATAGACAGATAGATAGAGTGATAGATCAGGCAGACAGATAGATAGACAGACAGATAGACAGACAGATAGATAGATAGATAGATAGATAGATAGATAGATAGATAGATAGATAGATAGATAGATAGATAGATAGATAGACAGATAGACAGATAGATAGATAGATAGATAGATAGATAGATAGATAGATAGATAGAATGTTTTCTCATTTAAAAGATGCTGACATATTTGTACTAGAAAACCAGACAAAATACTGATTAAGAAAATTATTTTTGCAGCTTGGCAATGAGATCATTATAGAAGCTTTTTTCCGCTAATAAAAAAAATAAAATAAAAAAAAAAGGAAATAAGATAATTCCATGGAAGCTTGTTTCTGCCACGAGATATGAATTAAATCTCACAATTATGAGTTTTTATATCACAATTAAGCTAATTATATCTAACTTTTTTTAGAGTTTACGTGTATCTCATGATTTGAACTTTTTTCAAAGAATTCTGAGTTTACATCACACTTCTGTTTTTATTTTTGACACAGTAAAAAAATAAAAATGGCAATTGTGACTTTGTATCTCACAATTATGACTTTTTTCTCACAATTGTGATTTTATGTTTCACAATTTTGACTTGTAATTCAATATCACATAATTCTGAGTTTATATCTTGTATTTAATTTTTTTCCTCAAAAAGTCAGAATTAATTCATTTTTGTTAATCTTGTGGAATAAACAAGCTATCATAGATCTTGGTGCCACCAATTAGAGAGGGAGAAAAAAATATTTGACGCAACACATTTACGATTATGAAGGTCAATAAACAATTATTTTGCTGAATAGTTGGTGACCAATGCAGCTAGAAAGCTGGGAAGAAGCTGCTAAATTGATTTCCAGGAAAAATTAAACTGTTGTGTACTGAATAAATAGAGCTGAAAGGAGAAGAATCACAGGATGTTCTCATTCATAAATAAGCCAAGTGGTCAGGTGAATATACCCTGACACACACACACTTCCTTTATGTCTTGCTGCATCATGACTTTCCTTTCATAGTTCCATAACTTTCATACTAAGGAATTCCTTGTAGACCACATGCATGTATGTATATATATATATTTGGATATGAGGTGGTTAGTATGTTTTATAATCGTGAGAGTGCACATACAGTGCCGTGTTTTTACACTTATGCATATGTTGCTTGTTGTTTTTCCCAACTGCTTAGGAAAACAAATGAAAAACTGCATGACCACATGCTCAATTGTCGTTTCTACATGCTAAAAGCTATTTAAAATGGTTCTCTGAAATCTACTCTGAATGGCCTCCCAACCAGCTGTAAAAAATCAAACACGTTTTTATCCCATTTAAACTGTAATTGACACCCCAACCACAAGAACGCTATGTACTATACAATATGCTAACAATAAACGTATGTGGTCCTACTCACCACAAGAATTATTTGACTGAGTTAGTTTCTTTCTGTACATTAGGGATTTGTTTCAGATATGTTTCCTGAAATTGAAATTTATACATGAATTGGGTTTTTGAAAGAAATGTTTTAGGACTTTTCATGTACATATGCACTCGACAGCTTTGCGATACTTAAACGGACCGTAACCTGACTTGCAGAAGAAGGTTGTGTAGTTGCAAGCTACAATTTTAACATTCTGAACATTCTGATCTAATTTTTTTGTTGTTTCCACATTTGCTATGTTGTGCAAATAAGTTGATAGTGTATCAATTCTGTGTTATTTGTATGTGAATGATGGACGAATCAATCATTCGTCAAAGTGTTATTTACGTGTTAAAATGAACACATATTTGAACCTCAAGCTGTTCAGTCAAAGTGTTATTTAATTTTTGTGTTGAAATGATATTTTATTTTAAAGTTGTTCTGTTTTGTATTGTACAGTATTCTATCTTTTTTTGTTTATGGTGGCATTAAGTAATGCTGTACTCTTTTCTACTGTGCTAAAATAAATGAATACATGTAAAAATTTAAATTAAGTAAATCTTAATTATCCATATGAATAATTGTATTCATTTTGTAGGTGTGGCATACATATAGCCTATTATATAACTTACACAAAACATACCTGAGTGACAGCACATATTAAATAGCAATATAGTGAGTGATTTATCAAATCTGATGAAGCATCTCTTCTTAGATCAACATTCTAAATTTACTGCACAGAAAAAAAAAAGAAAAAAAATACATGAACGAACATAATGTATATCAGATGTAGATTTATATTATGCTGAAAGATGCACTACAACTTACTAAAATGTATTGCACAAATATGTCAATTAAATGTGTGAACATCATGTCAGCCGGTGTTACATGCACCTCAGTGAAGTCATTCCATATATATTTAGTTTTCTAGAGATAAAAGCCATTTTCTCAAATTATGACCTCCACCATCTAAATGAAAAAGCAGTACAAACACATTGTTAACTAGAAAGCAGAAAATTTCATTCGGTGCACATTCTACACAAAACTCAAAATGGAGCATAATATAGGCCTATAGCTACAAAACCTTCATTTTCTAAGCATTTTAGTGCTAGAATAATGATTAAATGTCAACATCTTGAATCAGTCTTCCTCTTGTAGTCCTCTCTGGCTTGTAGACTTTGTGACTCCACCAGAGGGAGGCAGATACCATCATGTCACTGATGGATAGATTCAGGTTGGATGTTAACATCTTGAATCAGTCTTCCTAGCAACTGGAAAAAAAGTTTCAGTCAAGTTTTTATATGAACAGAGCAACTGGAAACTGTATGATGAATTGCTTTTTTTTATATAGTAAGAAAAGAAATTTAAGAAAACATACAGAATGAATTAAGGCAGAACGAGCACTAAGACGTGTGTAGAATCTTAACATTGACTCTACAGCAGTTGTTGTGGGAATCGTCGACATTTAAGCAACAGTTATTGGCAGGAACACAGTGCCGCCAATCCAAAACCCCTCAGGCCTTAACCAACACAACCAGACACAGCCACGAGTTGTGACTTCTGGGAAGGCGTATGAGAGCATGGAACTCATAAGCATGGGATTCAGTGAAAAAAGTGCTTCGGAAATGCACTTGGTGCTATGCTTGAATGGACGTAACTGATCATTCACATACTGATGGATGATCGATGCGATGACCCTTTCCCAGAGACTTTAATAGCATTTGCATTCAGTCTCACTCAACAGCACACACACAGTGCAAGAACTCACAGGATGTTTTTTCCTGCCTCAAAAACTGGGGGACAATGAGAAGAATTTCATTAAAGTATCTGAACCCATATTCTTCCATTTATTATACGTGAAATTTGTCTGCCGTAATATTTGTTTTTTGTCAGTTGTGCTGCTTTTTCCTCACAAAACTACACTTCCAAAACGTCCTGTTGGCTAGGAATGTGGCTACACCTGAAAAGGCAGTACAGCAGATTTAATTTGCAAATTAGCATTTAAGAATGATTTAAACACATACTAAAGAGAAAGAGGGGGTGAAAGAAGGCAGAGAAGAGTTGGCAGCCACCTGGTGTTGGCTTTGGCACACGTGGACTCCTTTTGTTACTCTTCTAGCATGGAAAGGTACTGCTCTTAAAAATTCAGGGTTGCAGATGCAAGTTTTCAATGAATTGATTTGGGTGTCTGTGATTGCCCAGAGTGCAGAATTTTCTTTGATGTGTGTGTGTGTTTGGTTTTTGAGAGATGAAATAAAAAATCTCTTCTAGGGTAAAAAATAAAATAAAAAATTGGTCAAAATGTCATCGATACCATGAATGATTTTAAAAATAGTGAGAAAACTGCAACATTTCCAAAAGAGAATCATTTATTGGATGGAATTGGGTTGAGAGTCTTTGTGAGAGAGAAGAATAATCTGAAGTGATTTTACACGGACAAAAAAAGTTTTTAAGAAAGCTTGATGCAACTTCCACTCAGCGGTAAATACAACCACATGAGAATGAACAAGCAGGCATTCAGAGTGAAATCACTAAATGCAGCATGAGCGAGACTTTCCAGAGACTTTAATAGATTTGCCAGCATGTGCAAGAACTCACAGGATTTTTTTAAATACAACCACATGAGAATGTTGGTAAATTATACCGTCCTGTTTGAATGTTATACAAAGGGCCACTTGCATTTTGGAAGGCCATTTAAGAGAATGCAGCCACGGTAGCACAACTCTGTTATCAGCAGTACTACTCTTTCACAAGCAAAAAGAATGTACAGGGTCTCAAATTTAAAATTTTTTATTTTCAATCTAATTGCCGAACGCATTTGTTACAGAGTCAAAAATGTTTGGAAGGTGAAATCAGCACACAAAAAGAATGTACAGGGTCTCAACTTTTTTTTATTTCCATTGTTTTTCAGTCAAAAATTTGAAATCGCAAGTACATTTAAAATCGTGACGTGAAATATAACGCTAAAATTGCAGAATATATCCTCTGGGAATTATTTCTGTCTTTTATGCAAGGGATTCTCATTTGCAACCTATAAAACATTGTACAAAAAATATCTTGGTATATCATCTACATAATTCCCACTATAATTCATAATTAACTGTAAGAGCCTTCAATACAAACCCAAACAAAAGCATCTATTTACACTTTTTCTGCTGTTCCCAGTATTTTAGTTCCGTTTATGCTCCAGTTATATTCCACAGTCACTATATACAAAATGGCTTGATTCCCACTTGAAGCCCATGGGAAGAGTTACACATATGGACTTAAAAGGGATTATACCATTTCTCCCTGGTTTTGGACTGCTGGTTGCCATGGATATTTTGTCAACACGCTTATTTGTATAGGCCCAACAGGGCTGAGAACACAAAAAAGGTCCACTTCCTCTCACAAGATCCCTCCCCAAGCAGTTGCTCTACTTGCAGGTGTGCATGTCGTTCATTGTCTCACAGCGGCGACAGCGGACATAGCAGCACCAGACGAACTTACACTCGCAGCGCTCTACATGTCGTACCACGTGTGTGTTGTAGCCCCGCCCACAGCACAGCAGGTTACAGCCGTCTGGCCCGGCTGAAGTTCTGTTACACCTGCGGCCCCTTGTCCCCGTCACGCCCAACCGCCGGTCCTCCAAGCAGTAATTGGGCGATTTGTTGAAGAAGATTAACTCTTCTTTGCTAATAGGTGTGTGGCGATGGTCTTTGTCCTTACGTCGCACCTTACGTTTAGAGCGGTCCACCACCTGAACGCTGGTTTCGTAGCGCTCCTTCAGGTAGGCGCCCACACGCTCGAACGCAGCCATTGTGCGCCAACACGTTTTTACCGCACACGAACCCGACACACCATGACATCGACAGTCTGTCAACATTGTTTTGGCCACCGCCTGTAGAGGAAGAGGATATGGAGATCATTATATATCTGATCAGTAACAGATAGAAGCTGGGAAAGCAGCTTGTTTCTCTAGACAATGTAAGCATGAAATAAATAAGCATGCAGACATGTGAACTGTGATTTAAGCATAAATTCCACCTTCCAACTTTTTGCTATTTATTTTGACAGACTTCCTGGATTTCAGCAAAAACGCGGAACTAATGTACATCGGCGAGAGAGTTCACCTTGGTTCGCTATAAACAACATTTCCAAGGACTATATAATTTTTACGGACTAAGCTTTTATGTTCTCCCATCCCTTCATGTTCTGCACCATGAAAGTGGAAGGAGCATTTTGTGAGCTGATGACTTTCGTAAAATAGGAGCGTTTGTTTGGGTGAAGGATTATGGGGGCCCTTCGCAGACTTGAGGGGAATTTTGTCTCGCTTAAACGCTTACAACAAGAGCAGTGGTTTAGGGTCTCCAAACACTTACAAGTGTTCTTCAGTCAAGGCTGTGGAATTTGGTGCAAATCATCAGCTTCTCAGATTAATCAGGAACATGTGGGGAGATGTAACTCATTTGATCGACAAATTGCCAGAGCTGAAACAGCCCATTACTATTTCTGTTCTTATTTGGTTGCTTTGAAATGGTTTTTCTTGTCAGCCAGAATGAGTCAAATATTCATTTGCTGGAAAAAACTGTCATATTTTATGACTGAGGACTGAGGGAACTTACACCGAATGATCAATGTTAAATTTTAGAGATTAGATGTGTTTAAAAAGGAGGCTGTGAGATCACAAGAACTTGAATGTGTTACGAATGTTGCAGGAATGCTGTCTGAGTGAATGGGGAAGGACAGACATTTTCTCCACTGTCACACTTTTCATATTTTCTTCTATTAGAGCGAATTAGTGTCTATACAGGGAAACACAGCACTGAATTAAGAGTGCTCTCTAGTTCTTTTGCTGTCTTTTTGAAGCAGGCAAGCACAGTCACATGCAAATTGATGCCATGCCTCAGCTTCACATATCAATCAAAACATGAATGGAAAGGCAAAAAAATCATCTTCAGTCCTTCATTATATCAATGAAGGGAAACAGCCATGATTCCGAAATACAATTCCCATTTTCTCCATATATAAAAAATTTTTATGATGAGAAAATGGGGCAAATTATGAGCTATGTAAAGCAATGACATAAGCTTCTGTAGAAGTAGGGGTGGGCAATATGGAAAAAATATCATATCACAGTTTCTTTTAGAAATATCACGATTCACGATTTTATCACGGTTCTTTGTCATGTTGGTTTTACTATTTTGCAAGTTGTCTGAGCATTACAGCCAAACTAATTTCCCTATAATAAAGACAAAGCTTTTCAAGGTAACAAAAAAAAGAATGGCAGATATTTAGGCCAAAGAGAGCTTTGTTCTTATTTTTAAATAACAAAGATAAAAGAATGACAAAGATACACATTACAACTACACATAATATACAAATAAAACAAACAGTGCTTTATTTTCAGGTACAATAGGTGTGTTTTCAAGAAATTGAATGAACAAACATAAAAATAAAACACTATATAAACTGATTCCTAAAGCAACTGTATTAATTGTTTTTCAGTCAAGAGCAGCGAGTGATTTTTCTTTGTGTTTTGTTGTTTAATTAACAGTTCACCCAAAAATAAAAATTCTGTCAGCTGTTTGTCAGTTCTGTCACAGTGTTTTATTTTTATACCATCATTTACTCACTATAAAAGTTGTTTTAAACCTGAATGAGTTTCTTTCTTTTTCTGAACATAAATGCTATTCTGAGGAACGTGGAAAACCAAACAGTTGCTGGTCCACAGTGACTTCCATAGTGTTTTTTTTATTTTTTGAAATTCAGTGTGGACCAGCAACTGTTTGGTTACCCACATTCTTCAAAATATCTTCTTTTGTGTTCAGCACAAGAAAGAAATTAATACAGTTTTGGGAAGAAGTTGTTTTGTTTAAATAATTATAAATGAAATTTTGGGGTGATCTATCCCTTTAATGACAGCCGCATGTTAAATAGGCCTACTGTCCCTTTAAGACCTGCAAGCATCCAATATACAGGCATGTATACCTTTTTCTCTCAACTGTTTACTTTAATTTTAGACATAACCAACTGCGTCTACAGTACATGTAAACCTTGTGTGTTTTGACAGTATTAGTGCAAAAGATAACTTAGTTTAATAATCAGGTGCTGTTTGACAGGCTTTAGCACACGCGCTTCGGGTGTATGCGGCGCTCAGAAAAAGCACAGTTCAGACAAGCGCACGAATGAACATTTAAAAGCACATGCAAATAATGAGAGAGTAACTCCTGTGAGTGTAACTCTACTGCTGAGTTAACACTGATGTGAATGCATGTGGAGTTGTACAGTATATGACGGAGGCGCCAGAACTGCAGATTGTATATTGTGCTGTTTGGTTAGATACTTTGATGTTTGTTTGTGAGCTGTTGATGGTGATATTTTTTTTATTCAAAATCAAAAATCGTCATATCGCATACCCCTATGTAGAAGCTCCAAGTCAGTGTGATTTCAACTTAAAAACCATGTTTAATTTAACTACCCGTAATTCTTAAACGAGATCAAAGAAGTCAAAACTGCGGAAAATAAGCTCAGAAACGACCACACACTCTCATGAAGCATATCAGATTACGTCATTTGCAGTACTACATGGGATTTTATTTTATGCTTTCATAAACAATGTTAAGTACAAAATCTTGTACCTTTTTCTGTTTGTTCAATTTTCAAATTCTTTTTTTGTTACAAATAAAGTTTGGAATGTTATGATTCATCTCAAAGCTGGTTGGCTTCCATCCGTGACTTCTTATTAAGGCTTTATTAAAGTACTTTTAGAAATCCCTATGGAGAAAATGAAGGGGAAATATGCAGAGGCTTCTGAAAAAGTGAGCAGTCACTGTTGTGCATTTAATTTCTTTCAACATATTTCTAACTAGTACTTTAAAGAATTTAGTTGTTTGTGACCCACCTGTCTCCCAGCCTCGCTGTTATGCTGGTTCATAGTGAGCAGGGCGTCCTCACCACGGGCTGATATGTTCTTTACCGAATTGTCGATGAAGCGACGACTGAATGAAGTCCCGAAAGCGATGTCATCAGAGCACCCGCCCCAGTGCCACCCCTCCGTGAGTGAACCGCTGCCCAACAGGCTCATATCACATGAACACTCAGTCATATTTCCAGCACTGCAAGAGCGGGTGACTGCGTGAACAAGGCCGGCAGCCATTACTGCGTAGATAAACGCTGTCTCTTTTGTACCTTAAAAACAAAAAAGAGAATTTAAGCAAGATGCCAATGCAAGTTAAATACTTAAAAATGTTGAAACAATCAAAAAATATGGCAATATAAGATTCACAACAGAACATTTGTGCGAAGGATCTCAGTGCAGCAGTATCAGAGCAGAAGAGCCTGGGAATGTTACCTATATTCATGCAGAGAAACACTGATATCACACCATAAAAATTAGCAAATATTTTTGGCTGATGGAATTTCTTTTTATTGTGAGAACAGATGATGTTGTAAAAAGTCTTAACATCCTTTTAACTGAAATGAATTGTTTTTTAAAGTGACCATTTAATACATTAAGCAAATGGCTCTGTAGATTTCTGCAGTTCTGATTAAATGTTATTTACAATAAATATATAAATTGAATTGCAGATCCTAATAAAAAATCACTATGCAGCTTAAGTTTTAATTGGAGCAAACTATTTCTATCTAGTCATAAATTTATACATATCCACCTTTTTCCTCAACGCGGAAGTAAGCCTATGGGTGAGATTTCCGTTTCATTAGCTGCTATAGGTAAATAACGAGAAGAAAAACAACATGCAGTAAACGGTAAAACTGTTTGCATTATAAACCAGTGTTTTCTTAATTAAGATAACAGATTAAAATAATATGATAGGACACATCAATTGTCAATATCAAGCAGCAAAACAACAGCAAAACAAACAGCTACTAAAAATAGCTGGACGCAAAAGAGACCGGAAGCTAGACCCATAGAATTTACAAATGGCGGCACCCATTTTTATGTCAGGAAAAAGGTGGATAGTTTCTATAAATATAATTTTAATAGCTTATATAAAATAAAATTTATAATAAGGCTCATTTTTGATTAAAATTGGTTTATAATGTTTTAACCTTTAAGTTGTTTTTGTCATATACACAAATTTTTTTTTTAGGTTACTTTAATTGTAGGTGTCATTTTATTTTAAAGCAAGAAACCTATAAAATACTGGAATATAACAGAATAGAATAGATTAATAAACTCTATTTGTTTCTTATAATGGTGCATATTTTTAGACACAATAGTGAGATGCTTATAAAATTCCTTGGTTGTGGCTGCATGAAATCAGACGTACAGTATATCAAATTCAGTTTGCCCTTGAATCAAGCTTGGAATTGAGCTGCTTAATCTTAGAAATGGATTCACAAAAATCAAGAAACAAGTTCTACCATTTCAGTTTGACTCTTTGTTTTTTAATCACGATAATCCTGCATGCATTACATTCAGGGCCAGATAAAGACCATAGTAAATTTAGTATAGAGATGGTTAACCTAAAACAGATGTGTGTCAGAGCTGTTCCAAGAATCAAATCATCTTTTCCATAAACATTTTAAATCAAAACAGTTATTAAGGGGTCAAAAATAGGATTCACGGTCGATTAGAAAACATTCAGATTCTTCAAGCAATTACACATTAATGATCCCTCATTATATATTACAGAATGGCCGACTTGCTTTTTCTTGATTAATTTTGTTGAACTTTCCAATAACCACATATATGCATATATAGTTTTTAAATAACTGTTTTCTTCTTTTAAACATAATATTATCATAATTACTTCTGAAATGGAACATCCTGCTCTATTAAACTAATATTGCACACCAAAGAAATAATTTAACATTTTTTTCTAACCATATACAGCACTTCTTAAAATAAGTCTTTGTTCAGTTTCTGTGAATCAAAATTTGATAAATGACTTTTATTGATTTTTAATGAAAACTATCAGACAGTATTACCACCCTAATTTGTAATATTTTTCGTCTCATGATTATTCAGTCGTGTTGGTCAAACTTTACTACTAACTTTCATTAATACAATGAACCAAAAAAAAACAAGATTATAAAGTTCAAGCACATTCAAATTAATTCTATTTGTGACCCTGGACCACAAAACCAGTCATATGTAGCACGGTTATATTTGTAGTAGCAATAGCCAAAAATACACTGTATGTGTCAAAATTATAGATTTTTCTTTTATGCCAAAAATCATTAGGATATTAAGTAAAGATATTCTGTGAAGATATTTTGCAAATTTCGTACCGTAAATATATCAAAACTTAATTTTTGATTAGTAATATGCATAGCTAAGAACTTTATTTGGACAACTTTAAAGGCGATTTTCTCAAGATGTTGATTATTTTTTTCACCCTCAGATTCCAGATTTTCAAATAGTTGTATCTCAGCCAAATATTGTTCTATTCTAACAAACCATGCATCAGCTTGTTTATTTCGCTTTAATTTTATGTGTAAATCTCAATTGAAAAAACAAATTGACCCTTATTTCTGGTTTTGTGGTCCAGGGTCACATTTCCGTATGACAGGTTGTATGCATACCACTGGTGAGCTCGTAGCCGAACACGTTGGGGTCCCGTCGGGTCGAGCAGTTCCAGCGCTCGTGTTTGAACTGCGTTTGGCACTCGGTGATGCCCAGGCGCGCGCCCTCTTTAATGCTCGGTAGAAGGTGCGGTTTGCGCGCGCACAGCTCCTTCTGCTTGTGCGACAGGGGCAAATGCGCGCAACCCAACTTCTCGTGCACTCCTACAGATGTGATGCCCAACCACCTGTGATGCGGAGTAGTGTGACACAAATATCAGAAGCGGTTCTCCTCTCCTGTCGGCCTGGATTGAAATGCCATAACCAGGCCCGAGGAAAAGGAGACAATTTTCAAACATTTTTATTCAAACAATAATTGTCAGAAAGCAACACAGCACTTAAAATACTTACATCCAACTTCCCTGAGAGCACAGAGGACAAACTGAGAGCCACAGAAGGAATAAATGGTAAACTGCATGTATCCCACAACCGGTTTTATCCATGTCCGCTTCATTTAACAAGTCCCGACCTTAACGTTTGGACAAACACGATTCATACCGGTCCACTACATCTAATAGACAATCTAGCGTTATGTTAATCCACAAACGGCGCTTTTAAATTCATAAATGTCCCTTTTAAGTGTCCATTAAGTTGCAGGTACGAACACAAACATCCAACCACCAACAAGTCAACTTCGCCATCGGTACGAACTCGAAAAGACACAAACTATTATATGCTGCTGTTGGAAAACGCGCAACTAAACACTCTCCTGTGAAACGCTCCCACATCGTGATTGGTCGAGCCGTGCATTAATATTCATAAGATAAGACCGTTCTCAACACTGATTGGACAGACAGATATTGGGTTGAGGCCGGTGAGAGAGGGAGCACAAAGCGAGCGCGACTGATGGGCAGAAAGAATCAGTCATTTTAGCAGCTCACTTGGGATTTTGTGAGATTGGAAGAACTGTGTTACGGATAAAAAGGATTTGAATGTTTAACGGAGCATTTTTACTTAGTCTTTAATATATATTTTGAAACCAAGATTGAAATAAAAGGCAGGACAATAGAGAAAGACGATTAGACTTGGTATATTAATACATTTAAAAGCAAAAACGTTGTTTAATTAATAGTAACTTAACGTTACTTAAGTCCACACACACAGAGACAGTCTTCACACAATAACTTTCAGAGACGTCGACTTTTCTAAAAATAACTGAAAAATGTAATACTTTTAAATGTCCAACAAATTAAGTAGAGTAAATGTTAAGGTAATTTTCCCTGCTCGAATACAAATATTCGCAACGCAGTTTGTACTTTGGAACCACTAACACAGAGTTAATTGCACGTATACAGTAAAACTTTACGTTTTTTTTTATGTATTTGTGACGTGTAAATATGTTTTACGAAATAATAAAGTGATACTGACAAACTCTTCATCGACATGATACGACCGCCAAAAATGCTCTTTATGAAGAGTGCGCGTGGTACGGTTACCTGCAGCGTCAGGTGAAAATGCGCGCTGTGTATATATTTTTTAATTACTTAAACGTTACTTCAGATTTTTTTACAGATCAGATTTTTATATGTATATATTTTTTCCGTGACTAAATTGTAAAGTTACAGAATATTGGTATTTCATCTATCACGATCTACACTTTTAAAAAGGTATTTCGATTTAGCTTAACCAGATATAATTACAACTAAATGTTATTAAACGTTCCAGTTGAGAATTTTTTATATATATTTTTTTTATTTTTATTTTTTTATGAAATGTAAATGCCGTTTTATAAATGAGCAAAAACTCACAGTTATTGATAATCAACTTTTATAATGATGTTTTTCATAATGGCTATAAGCAGCATTTTTGATTTGGTGTCGATGAAGAGGTACAAAAAGGGGGGAAAGTTGTTAAAACTGCTTAATCTAATATATTTTTACAAATCTGTTTGCATGAACTACACAGTATGTCATTTAAATATCACAAATTGAAATGGTTCAATCAAATTAAATGTAAGAAAAACTTTTGATAATTTCAAGAAGCATTGCGTTTTAAATTACGAAAATATACATTTTAATTGTTCAGGATAAGTGACATTCATGATGATTGTTGGAATCATACATTTCATGCACAGGTGTAGACAATTATCTTGGGATAGCTCTTCATAAACATCCAAAACATTTGACAATAAATTCTGACATTATAAAGAGAGTTATCACTCGCTGTGGAATATTTACAGGTCAACACATGGTTTCATTTCACTTCAAGTGGAAATAGTGTTCGTGCCCATACTGAGCTCAGCTTAACAACTGGTGGGAAGATAAGTTTTATGGGATATTTCAAATAATCCTACTAATTTTCTCTCTCCACAAACCACTTCCTGTTTAACGTAAATTATGTACAAATGAAACATCATGCATTCCAGCAATTTAGAGTAAACCCAGCAACAATATAAAAAATGTTTACCATCAAAACAGTATAAATATCCTCTTTTTTTGTAAACAGCATTTATAACACTTTACACAGATTATTATTAAAGGCACTGGAAGACACTGGTAGAAAAATAAATGTGTGAGAAACATAAATCAGTACAATACAATATACTTCATAAGACCTTTGGCATAGAAAATACTTCATAAATACTTGTGAACCTGGCATGTGAAGGAAAGGCGGTGTAAAGCTAGACTTCAAAACGTCGCCCGAGCTTCCATAAAAGTGACAATGTGAGGCAGGGTGACATCAAAGGCACTCCACAGCAGCCGCCAAATGTTCCCAAAACATACTGGGAATATCTCAGTCCATGGTTAAGCGGTAGCAGCATTGTGGGAACGTTGCATGAGCGTTGCAGGAAAGTTTTCACAAGGCTGTTTGAGGGGGGCAGCGTGACCGTCTCGGTTATTTTTCTTCAGCGTCGCACTGCAGTCACTGCCTTCCCTTAAGCTGCAGCTGCCAAAGTCATTTTGGCAGGGCTTCAGGGGGTCTCACTGAACCCCCTCACACCCCTTTTCCATCTGGATCGCGCTACACAAAAACACACATGCGCAAACAGACACCTACCTAACTCGTCCTCCAATTTACCTCTTTGATCCAGCATATGGTTAAGTAGATTCAGAGCAATCGGTGTGCACAGCTTAGCCCTTTTACGCAGATTTCTTAACACATATTCACAGCTAATCTTACAGACACACACCTGAAAAACACGCACAGGTTAGCGTCACCAGCCACTAATTGTCTTTTAGTCACTGTTGGCGAATGGTCCCATTGACGGCATGATTCACACATATCCTGCTGAGAAGGATCTCTGAATACACCGCGTTCACTGGTCCCTTGACGTGGTAGGACACGTCGGGTTGAGACGGTGGTTCCTCGTGCTCTCGAGGCCCTGTTTGCTCATCGGCCGGGTTCCTGCTTTCTCCACCGAGCCTCAAGATCTTCAGCTTTCTTTGGGAGGCAGCGGTTGGAAAGGGAGGCTTATAGACCTGCAAACAACATAATATAAAATCACTTTTGAATTATTTAGAAGCTAACCAATGATCGCATATTGCATATAGGGAATGAGAGGTTTCAGTGTTGTAAGCAAATAACATTATGTCTGTCTGTGTGTGGTTCTGTTCTCTGACATGACACATTTTTTAAATTAGATATCTAGCCTTTATCCCGTTTCAGTTTTATATCCTCTTAAATTGCCAATTCTTATTAGCTCCCTGCTCTACAAAATACTTAATGGTTAAGAGCTCGTTTCCTCCGAACACTAAACAACAAAAATACATCGTAAAAGTATAAAAAAAAATAAGCAACTTGAGCAAAAGATCCTGATGTTATGAACTGGTAAGTCTCAATCTGCTGGCCTGTTGTCAGATGTGGCCGCTCTACAGTGATATCGGTCCCATATGTGAGCAGGTTTGGCATTTCTACCACTTCACACACTTAGCAAGCTAATACATCTGTTCCCAACCTGCCCTTTATTGGCTAATAAAAACCCGCCTAATTGCTAATTACTCATTAACTGATCTGCCAGGCACTTTTAGGGTGAAGTAAAAAAGGAACGGCTTCTCTTTTAAAAGATTTATGGGGCTGCAAGGCTGGAAATGTGTTTCTGGCAGGATCTGTATCCATGTATATGAAAAGCAGAATGGATTCATTCGCACACATGGATTTGTGGATCTAAAAATGCAAAGTTAATCAGATATGCCTTCTGTGTAGTAAATTACACCCATAATAATATAATTACAGATACAAATTTTCCAAAATTAGCACAGAGGCCATGATTCAACAACATGGTTATTAAAATAAATCATGTTCTTTGGCTTTGTATGTTTTGTGGACTGTTGGATGAATACTCTGAAACAGTGATTCTCTGTTTATCAATCAAAATAAATTGCAATAATATTTACCAATATTACAGTTTTTACTGTATTTCTACTTAAATGCAACATTGGTGAGTACACTGTATATGATACATGATATTTAAATTAATAAAAGTATTTATGCGAGGTAGGCCTTCTAATCAGCATCAAGTACATAAATAAATAATTGTATTGCATTTTTACTGTATTAATGAGAATCTAGTAATGGTAATATAACTATGTACACTATCATTCAAAAGATTTTATAATGTTTGTTCTGAAAGTCTGCATTTATTTAATTTAAAATACAGTAAAAACAGTAACACTGGGAAAATTATTACAATTTAAAGTAACTTTTAACCATAAAAAATTTATATATTACTATAAAAAGCTTTTTACTATATATTTTACTACATTTTAAAATTGATTTTTCTTTCTGTGTTGGCATTACTTCAATTTTCAGTCACATGATTCTTCAGAAATCATCCTAATATGCAGATTTGCTGCTAAAGAAACATTTCTTATCATTATCAATGTTGAAAACAGCTGTGCTATTTTTTTATGTTTTTTTGTGGAAACTGTAAGAATTATTTAATGAATAGAAAGTTTGAACGAACAGTGTTTATTTGAAATCGTTTGCAAAATTTTGTATTTAATTGTCACTTGTGATCAATTTAATGGGTCCTTGCTGAATAAAAGTAAAATGTAAATAATATATATTTTTGTTCTTTTACCTCATGGAAATGGCAGGCACATCGTCCTTGCAGGAACTCCTTATAACGACCCATAGTGATGCTGAGAGTGTCAATGACCTCATATCCAAGATGCTTGGCACTTTCCAGAATATTTTTGTTCACATTATAGAGTTCTTGTACTCCATTCTAGAACCAATGAATGAAGATGACAAAGTCTGACAAGTTTACAGATGTCAATAAACGAAGTTGGAAAAGTAGATCATCTGGTCTACAAGACATTTTGTGATCTCCAGTGGTTCTTACCAGTGGAAGGGAGTGAATACCATCCACAGGCAGATGGAAACCCATTCCTAAAGACTTCACCACCACCATGATTTTCTCAAGACCCTCCCTTGGAGATAAGTTAGAGATATGATGTTAAACATCCAATGCCACTTAGAAAGATTGGCAGCAAACTACATAAAACAAAACCAGCATCCGTAAAAAGAAAGAAAAGCCTTTGCCATTAGAACATTGCTGATTAAAATGGGGTTAAGTCAAGCTAATGATGAACAGGCTGGTTTTGTGTTGCATTCGAGAACATGTTTACCTCTCTAAAACCTGCTGAATGGTCCTCAAATGGTTCAGGTTCAGCCACTGCACCCCACCAGCGACCAGCACTGTCTGAGGCGAGTTCTGCAGGGGTTGTGACCTGTCACATGGAAGTGGTTTCGGAGAAGAGGTTAAAGATCAACAGTACATACTGAAGACATAATCAACAATTTATAGCATGACTCGACCAATAATTTCAGGTTATAATGTGTACCCAAAATTGCAAACTAAACAATACTCTGCTTATTAAGTATGGGGTATGTACGATTTTGTAATGTTTTGCAAAGAAGCCTCTTATGTTCACCAAGGCTTACAGTATCTGATAAAAAATACAGTAAAAACAGTAATATTGTGAAATATAATTACAATTTAAAATACCTATTTTCCATTTTAAAATATTTTAAAATGTAATTTATTCCTGTGATGCAAAGCTGAATTTTCAGCATCGTTACTCCATTCAGAAATCATTCTAATATGCTGATTTGCTGCTCATGGTCGTGTATATGCATATTTCAACACTTAGACAAAGCAAAACTCTGCTTTTTAATTTAATTTAGCAAAAACAAAACGAGTCAGATCATTCAGGCAGCTCCCAAAACACATGTCCTCAACAGATACACACTATAACACACACACACAATCACATCTGTGCTGCATATCCCACCCCTCTGCCCACATCAGTAGCTGTGTGAGATCAATGGCGCGCTGAGCCAGCAGCGGTTGCCATCCCTGCTGACATACTCTGATCTGACACACAGCCGCCCAACCACACGCAGCCCACATCCCACCATCAAACACACTGCCAAAGTCATTCAGTGTGTTAACAAGGGCTTTGCCACTTTAGACCGACACCAAACCCGCACATTCACAGCTTAATGGGCGTAACCCACAGCCACATGGAGACAAACATCATCCAACATGCACATACACAGACCTTTCTAGAAGCTGCTGCAGAGCTCTTTGGAAAGTGGGTCTCTGAGCCTTCGGCAGCCAGAATTGTGGGTAGTAGGAGTAGCTGACGATAGTTCGGCCCTGATTCAGGTTGCGGTAGACGATGGTGTCGTGAGCCTTGTCCCAGTCCTCCAGAGTAGCGTTCACCCTCTCCATTAGGTAGTACATCATCCCTCGATTGGTGGAGTCGCCGATAAACAGGACCTGAGGGAAGACATGCATGTATGTTAGATGTTGTGAAACTAAAACAGGTTTAACCAAGTTCTGGACTGGTTTCTTAAACCCAGATCTCGTAAAGTCCAGAATTAGACTGCACTATATGCAGAATCCTCAATTTAGAAACAACAAGAAGTCATTGTCTATGTGTTTTAGTAGTTTTTATCTTCTTAAACAACACAATGTTACGTTAGTTAATAAAGCTGTGATAATTTGTAATAAATTCATTGTCAGTTCATGTTCAAGTCCAATAAATAATATTAACAGATAAAACTTTTGATTTTAATAATGTCTTGTTAAATGTTGAAATTGACAGTAAGGTTAATTAATAATTTCATGTTTCATTATATCTATATGGCTATATTTAAAATTAAGCATTTTTATAATGAATACTGCATTATAGTATTAGGCTGGCATAAGTCTTACAAATGAAAGGATTATATAAATATTATATAATGGATGCTGTATACCATATGTGTATAACATACATATGTGTGTGTGTGTATTTATATATACAGTACACACACACACACACACACACACACACACATACATACATACATATATATATATATAAGTAGTATATATACTTAAGTCTTAAATGAGTGGCAGACTACTGTCAACAAACACGAGGAAATGAAATAACACAGTTGTGTCATTATAAAGGCAAAAGACACAATACAGCCTTTTGAGATCACAGTTGCCATGAAGCACTTCAACAAGAGTCTAATAAGTTTAGATGTTCATCTGTGTGTGCACTTTTGGCAGTGAAGCTGGCAGGAATGCCAGTCTAAATCACAAGATCCCAGGGAGCAGGCATTGGCTGACATTGTGATCTGCAGACATGCTCACAAGATTAAGGACACATATTTTCAACAAGAAGTCAGAAGTTGCACTCATGTCATTCCAAACCTATTGTTCCAAACATACAGTTATCAAAAGAGCAGTCTATTCCACTTTCTTGTCTTTTTTTTAACTCTAATTTTATGTTAGTAAATGTGCTTTGTGTTTTGTACAGGAAACGTAACTGTATACAAGTTTGGAAAGACAATGAGAACTCCAAACAATACATAAGGCTGTCTCCAGACTGCAGAAATGGATTTAACATGAAACAAACTCATGCATATAACCTCAGACCTTGACAATCTAAAGCTCTTTTATTTGAAACAATCTTTCCTGAAGAGTCCCTCTTTTCCTGTTGAACGGGCTTGCAGTCAGAGGGCTGTGGTTTGTCTATAGCTAGAGCTCAGGCCCTTGTGTAATGTGGCCATTTGTTTGTGTCAGATCTGATCTTGTGAGTCTTAAATCGAGACAGGGTGGAAAGAGTCATGCAGTGAGGATGAGCGCTGAGGGAGTGTTTGAAGCAGGAACAGACTGTTGGTTTGGCACACAGCTTTGAAAACCGCTGCCGGGCTATAAGCAATCATTTAAAAACAACCTAAAACACAGGAGGTGTGCAGATTACATCAAGAAAAAAATTACCATAAAATAAAATCTAGCAACAAACACAGGGGAGTATTGGTTTTCTACTTCAGAAACTCTTTCCCTCTTTTTCCTAAGGAATTTACACTATACCTATGTGTGCATATATAAAAGCAGCAGTGTAACTGAATCACGCAGTTGCTGTGAGCTCAGCTGTAGATGAAGCTCAAACACCTGCTGTTAATCTCTGATAAACAGCTGCTCATTGCCACTGGAACGTCAATGTTAATTGAGCTGCCTGCCTTTAATTTATTCCTCAGTACTGTATATACACACATATGGCACAGCTGTCAGCTGCATACAGAGGGACTGCCAAATTGTCCATCAAGTCCGGGAAAAAAAAGCTAGTTTAAACAGTTGATTCAAACTGAGTATTGATAACACTTATAATTACTTCCATTAATGAACCATTAAAATATTTTACATTTAAACACAAATATATAGTAGCCTCAAAAAGTATTCACACTACTTTTTTTTTTTTTTTTGTTTTTTGGTTTTTTTTTTTTTCATTATTTATTTTTTTTTTTTTTGAAAATTTTTTATTTTTTTTATTGATTGATGCATTTAATTGATCAAAAATGTGAGTAAAGACATGCATAATATTACGAAAGGTGCTTTAAAAAACTTTCTACTCATCAAAAATTCCTGACAAAAATTTATCCCAGTCCTCAAAAAAATATTAAGCACCAAAACTTTTTACAACATTGATAACAAGAAGAACTGTTTCTTGAGCACCAAATCAGCATATTCGAATGATTTCATATGACACTGAAGACTGGAGTAAGTTACTTTTTAAAATATATTAAAATAGATAAAAGATTGTAATAATATTTAAAAAATTTACTGTATTTTTGATAACATAAATGCAGCCTTTTTTAAATAGCTACTGTATGATCTTTTAAGCATTATATAAAATGTTTGTTAAGGTTACTCTGGCAAAATGTTTATAATGCAATTTGAGTCCTTTTCAAAAGGCACTAATATGTACCATTTAGGTACAAATATGTACCTTTGAGGAACTATTATGCTTCCGCATCAGGAGATTTTTCAGTTTTCTCAACTTGTTGTTTTCAGTTTAAAAAACTCAAAAATCTCCTGAATCTGGTCGCCTTAAACTTTTAAGTTTTCTCAACTTTTGATTTTTTACAGGCACCTCTGGTACTGACTGGTACTACACAAGTGTTTTTGGTTCCTGTTCCTCACCTTCCGGTCCATCATGCAGGTTTGTAACTGAGGTTGGTCCAGTAAAGGGTGATTACAGTTGTCAGGTTGCCAGGCGACCTCTCTCCAATCACAAGTCCTGTTGTCTGAACAGCTCAGGCATGGGACGACCCAACGACCTGACAAAGATGGAAAATTCTCTTATACTGTCTTTATACTGCATTATACTAAATTTCCATGACAGAACCTACTCAACTTACAGTATTCACAGGTGATTCATAGTGAAGTGAATCTCTGTGAAGTTTTAAAGTATACAGCCATATGTCAAAAGTTCAGCATAAAATGATGAATCAGCTGGGAAACTCCAGCTAGACATGATTACATCATTGTGCCAATTTCAGACAGTCCCCTACATGGCATAATACACTATTTGCGGCAAATATACTACATCTTTTCTCTCTTACACACAATGACACACACATAAAGTGAGTAACTCCATCTTAAACAGTTAATTAAAGTAGATCCCCACTGACTTTGATGTACTACCCTGCTGAGGAACGGCCTTTTTACTTTTATAGCACTGATTGAACCGTCCTCTGAACCCTAACCTAGTGGTTTTAAATCTAAAAGGCCTAGCAGCTGAACACACATTCACAGAATTGAAACCTGCAGAGGAACAACTCACTCAGAAAACCTATATCAAGTGATTATATTCCGCCATAAAGTCGGCATGGAGGTCCTAACCTTATAATTGAGCAATGATTCAACTCAGGCAATGAATCAGCACATTATCACACTGTAAAAGGAGACACATAAATTACCCAACTCTGAGTTCACTAGCAAACCTTTCCCATCCTCTACTGGAACGGCTAATAAACCGTGACTCTGCTGCTAATATAGCCAAACACATGATGAACTACTTTGCAACTGAAATATATGGTTTCATACAGGAGGAAAAATATGTGGAAAATGTACAGTCTGTCCACAAAACAGACAACGTCCAGTTTGACTTATGATCTTGGATATAAAAAACAGGATTGTAAATCTTACAGCAAGTTTCGAATTCAAACTTCAGATACTTTACTACAAGCCCATGATCAAAACCTGGAATAAACCTACCAGGTTCGTCTCCTGAGAGGCAAGGCCGAGGTGAGGCCTGGGCCTCTTCTGAAGATCTCGTCCCTGGAATGGGCTCCAAACCGCAGGGCTGATCTGGTCTGACCACCAGGCCACAGTCCTGCTCAGATACAGTGAGAAAAGAAAGAGAAACAGGTGAGCTTTGAGTCTGGAATGACATTCTGAGATAACAGTTAAAAATGTAACCACTCAAGGAAATAATATAGATTTTTGACAAGTAAAGATTGAGTCATTTCAAAGATTCCATAGCCTTTTTCATTCCCTTCGCTTTCATGTGGCCGCATACGCGAGGCTTCTCTCAGACAAATTAAAGCAGGCGCGCCGCCCGATGCCTGCCCCGTGGCCTTGCCCCTTGTTAGGGGTCAAGGGTCAAACAAACCCAACAGGCTAAATGACAACATCGAGCCTGCTCCGGCGACCCCCGAGGTCCCTCACAGGAGCCATCGGGTCTGGCTCCACTTCAGAAGACCGGCTCTTCGTTCGCTCTTTCATTTGCCCCCTTCCTTAGCACTTTGCACAGGGGCTTCTCGAAGCCACGCAACATTCCCCAAGTTCCCGCCGCTGTTCTCGACAAAGTGCCACAAGACAACTTAACAGGGATTTTCTTGTTCGTACCTGCACACAGTGTGTGCGTGCAAACACGAGCGGCCTTTTGATTCTGAGCAGGCTGGCATAAATCAGCAGGTTAGTCCGAGCCCGGCGGAAACCGCCTAGCATTTCAGCATCAGAGCCAGTGAAAAGTTTGCATCCCTCCGGAAAGGAAAACGCGTAGAATTAATTCACAAGGAGGGCAAAGAAACATGAAAGAACAAAACCCCTTCATTTTATCTCTCTCATCTGTCATTTTTCCATTCCCCAGAGAAGAAACTATGGAATAAAGAGTTTCATCCAAGGTCAGGTACTCTCAGGATGATTTAGCAGTGGATCCAGCGAATTAACTTGAGATCAGAGCTTGGCTTTCAGATGATACAGTACATCCTTCTGCCTCTATATCACCAGGGAATAATGAATCAGCAGCATCTGGTTAATGAGGGTTTCACAAAACCAGTATGAATGAGAGGACATGAGAGATGGGGAATACAACAGATGACAAAAACAAAACAGTTGCTGAGTATTTATTAATTTACATAACTCATTTAAAAGTTTTGGTGAGACACAAAAGTACAAATGAAAGACTAAAACCGATTTGAAATGCTACACGTGAATTTAAACACCACAAAATTCTAATGTATGAAAAGTTAATGTATTGCACTTAAGAACACTATTGAATTATTAATACAGCATAGTGTTTTTAAAGATTAGCATGCACAATTAAATATCAAGTATTGATATACATACACATTATATATACTCTACCAGTCAAATTATAATAGAATAGAATAATTCATATTTTTTCCATGTTTATAATTGATTAAAATTACAGTAAAAACAGTAAAATTGTGAAATATTAATGCTATTAAAAATAACTGTTTTTTATTTTAATGCAATCCAAAATTGGTCATTTATTCCTGTCATGGCAAAAATATTTTCTGCATCCATTACGCAGTCTTCAGTGTCACATGATCCTTCAGAAATCATTCTAATATGCTGCTAAATACTTTTCCGTTATTATTGGTACTCAATAATTAATAATGCTTCTTTTCATTGTTAATGTTGTAAACAGCTTTTTATTTCATGATACTTTAATGAACAGAAAATTCAAAAGAACAGCATTTATTCAAAAAAACAATCCTCTGAAACATTATTAAATGCCTTAATTGCCACTTTTGATGAATTTGATGTATCCTTGCTAAATAAAAGTGTTAAACTCTTTAATAATGTGACTCTTAAGACTGAAGTAATGGCTGCTGAAATTAAGTGCTGCCATCATAGAAATGAATTAAATATTAAAAAACATTAAAACAAAGTAGTAATATTTCACGTTTTTACTGTATTTGTGATCAAATAAATGCAGCCTTGGTTCAGACTTCTTGCAGACTTCTTTCAATACCAATAAAAATTACTTTTAATGGGTAAAAATTGTATACAGTTATATATATTGCAGAAATACAGTGAGACAGCTTAAATACTTTTTTAAAGACATTTTTTCATGCATTGAATGTATGCGTGCGTTGTTTAGAGTGTGTGTGAACATTTAAGCTCTGAAAGCTTGCCGAGCCACTCGTGTTGGTTACAGGGATCAGAGACCAACAGCAACGGAGGTGTAATCTCCACTGATCAAAGTGAAAGAAAAGCCAGGATTACTGCCGTACATCAGACCGTGCTCTCAGCGGCCACCGCGGTCAAGTCTCTGCCTTAGAACCAGCTCTCACAAACCACGAGAACCCTCTGCTTAGCTTTTATCTTAAAAAGTTTGTTTCGAGAGAGAGTCTTAAACCCTCTGAGAGGAAGGACACATACTTAAGAGGGCTGCTTTAATGAGCTGCCACTGGAGACAAAGCCCTCAGCTGTAGTGCAATGAAAGACATCAACATTTACAAGCAGGAGATTAGCAGCATTCTGTAGGGGTTTTAAACGTAAAACCATTCCAGCGGGATCAAGTGGTCCTCTATATGGGACGAAAGTAAAGCAAATGCTAGGTGAAATTAAACTTTGACCAAAAAAAAATTACAAAAAGTTGAGATAAAGGGAACATTCTTATCATGCCTATTTTATATATTTTTTATTTATTTCTTCTTTTTTGCCATTTTAACAAATGTAACAATTTTATAACTTTTATCTCAGGATTCTGAGTTTTTTTTTCTTGCAACTGCGATCTTACCTCTCACAATTTTGACTTTAGAATTCACAATTGCGAGTTTTTATCTCAATTCTGAGAGAACAACGTCAGAGAAAAAAAAAAAAGTCTAAATTGCAAGATAAAAACTCAGAAAAAAAGTTAGAACTGCGAGTGACATTTTTTCAGATGGGAACTTGATTTGACAGATGTTTTATTACAGATCAATGTGAGACGTCCAATTGTCCAGCCAACAAAGAGACTTGGTCGATAAGCTGATGTATTTGTTGCATGCTTTCCTCAACACTAATCAATGCCAAAACGAAAGTGTAATTAAATCAGGTGCATTGTGAGAAGGGCCATACAGATGTCCCATCTGGTCACTGAAATACAGCCTTTGTTATGAAAGTGGCTTTACCCAGAGTGTTTAATGTAATCCTGTGGATTGTGGATTGTAATCCCACAGAACTGTCATGCTGTCAGCAAATCCCTCACACTCTAAGACAACTTGGACAAGCTATTGGGTTTCATTTCAAGGATGGAGAGAAATGGAAGCAGCATATGCTGAAGGCATCAAAAAGCTTTATTTGAAAGAATATAAAGGAGGTGTTCTGACTGGATCCTGGAGAAACAGAAATAGAGGTTTTATTTAATGCAACTTCAAAAGTGGAATTGTAGCATTCACATTTAGCAAATGAATATTCTGGATAAAGGAATAAGTAAAGAGAATAAAATAAAATAAAATAAAATAAAATAAAATAAAATAAAATAAAATAAAATAAAATAAAATAAAATAAAATAAAATAAAATAAAATATAAAATGAGCATTTCCAAGAGGGTTCTCACATCACTGATGCTCGGGCCCTAGTTTAGCCATTTTTATGGATAAGATGAAGTGAAAAAAAGTTCCTTAATTTAACACATTTCCTATGTTTACAGTGTAACAATTATTTTTGTGTGTTTCCCAGAAGAGCCATGGACCAATGACTGAATCATTCATTAGGAAGAGGAAGCAAGAAGCAATTTGATATACCTTCATATTCATAGTATATGACTGTTTGTCAAACTGTCTCAAGCTCTGCTCTGAAGCTCTATGTCTCCAAACATAATTACACAGATAAACATACACGAACACACACACATGGATGCAATCATAGGTAGCAGGTCCAAGCCAAACAGCTCATATAGCTTTTGGAAAACAGTATAGACATGCTCTTATAAGGTCAGGTTATCTGAAGAGGATTTAACTCCACATCTGGACTCTGTTTTCATACAGTAGATCTCTATTAGAGCTGAATGCAGAGCTACTGCCAGCTATAAACGAAACAGGCACACACTTATGGAAGTAAGCAGATAAATCTGAGGCAATATAAAAGACAGGAGGATCTCACTCAAATCCACAGAAGAAAGCCTACGAACTTTTTATTCAATTCACAAAAATAGTGAATATCGGTATAATACAATACTAGTCATACTGTTTTAGAAGTATGAAGTTATTTAGAAGTTTTAGAATCTTCTGTAAATGCACAAAAGTTAAGACATCCAAACTTTTAAACCAATGTTATTTTAGCATCATTCAGACACTAATATAGTTTTTATTAATACTTTAAATCAGTTTTTATTTTTATATTTTCAATTTCCATTATAATTTTGGTTACAGTTTTAGTATTTTCTTTGTTTATTTTTTAGTATTTTATTTTATTTTACTTTATATTTTATTTTGTGTATTTTATTTTTTATTTATTTTGTTTATTTTATGTTTACTTCAAGTGACAAAAATGTTGTTGTTGCTTTGTTTGTTTGTTTTTTGGTTTATTTTAATATTATTATAATTATTTTTTATTGTAGTTTTAATGATTTTTTTTTTTGTTTATTTTGTTTATATAATAAAATAAAATCCAAAAAATAATAATAATAAAAAAATTTTATATTTTATAATATACACACACACACACACACCTATCAGACTATATAACTCAAATATATATATAATATATGCCACTATATATATATATAATATATATATTATTATTATTCTGTATCTGCATGCCTATAGACTGATACTGAACTAATGTGGATTCCACCATGCCCTATAGACTTATACTGAACTAATGCCACTGCTAATAATATAGAATATCTAATTACTGATATTTGCAACGGTCTTCCGAATAATTATTGGATATGCTGACTGTAAATGCTTTCCAGGCCAGGCTGAACTATACGGCAGGGGTTCAAGGGTTCATCAGCAGTCAGTGTCAGCATCTGCTCTGGGAGGGTCAGATCAAAGCTCACGAGGTTTGAGGTTCACGTCTTTGAACTCTGACGTCGCTGGCTCGCTTTTTTACTGAAGTGGTGTTGGACAGCTGTGGTTCTGACAAATTTGAGTAGTAGTGGAAGATGACAGATGGAATCCGGTGTTGAGTCAAGCTCTGTTAAAGGATCAGAGCAATCAAAATATGCATCCATCATCTACAGAAGATACAACACAAGAATGCAATGAGAAGAAAGCAAAATTCTGTGTGTGTTTATTTCCTTTCTGTGTCAGTCATAACTGATGTCATGACAAGTGATGGTTTTGCAGATGAAATTGAAAAAAAAAAAGTTTATTTCTTTTTTTTTTTTGCTATTAAGAATTCTATCCTATTTAAAATATTAAAAAAATAACAATATAAAAAAATGAAACCTCAATGGGACTAAAATAAGAAACAACAAATATTTTTTTTTTTGTAATTAAAAGATTTTTATTTCATAAAAATGTTGTATTTGTATTTTATTATTATTATTAGTTGTAGTAGTAGTAGTGGTGTATGTTATATTTGTTATAATAATAATAATAATAATGTTATTAATTTATTGTTTTATATTTATATTTTTTTTTTTATTATTTTTATATAATTAGTTATTTTTATCACCTCATTCAAAATAAAGCAATTTTACCAGACTCAATATATATATTTGTAATTTTCTGTTATTATCTATATTCTATTTATAATAATCAAACTATAATAATATAACACATGCAAAATTGAAAAAAAAACATTTTTTATTTTTTTTAATATATCTTATTTTCTTATAATTTTTTGACAAAATTACATTTTTTAAAAAACATTTTTTTTTTTCAAAAAAAGGTCATATTAATATTTTTTTTTTTTTGTTTTTTTTTTTTTTTTTTTTGTAATAATAATATATTTCAAATTATATTTTTGTTAATTATGTTTATATATTTATAGTTATTTTTATCAACTACTTTAATTTCATCAGCATCAATTTTAATAATTAAATATGTCATGACACTCTGTATAATAATTATATAATAAAATAGTGTTATGATTGTCTCCATTACAACTGTCCTGGTCTGGCCTATTTATAAGTTCACTGTCTCTCTTCTCTCTTCTGTTTCTCTCTAACATTTTCCTCTTTCTCAGGTGAACTGTGGCATCAGATAAGCATTTACTAATTAAAGTGAGGAAATGAGCAGAAGTCAAAGCTGTCAGTCTCATCTTTTCAGAACACACACACTAACGTCCTCTGTAATATGACACAGCCCTGTACCACCTGCGACACACTCACGGCCCCTGTTCCCACTCCACACACACACACACACACACACACACACACACACACACACACACACACACACGAGGGCACTAAATAAAGTCAAAAGCACACAGTTTTTCTGTCAAGAGATTTTTCTGTCCTGTTTGGAGTAGAGGCAGTTGGATATAGACGCACAGGCACAGCTGCTCTTACTTCACCGATCTGTCTCTCAGTAGGAGAGCTGAAGAACGAAAACAGGCCTGAGTTATTCGGGAACGTAAGTGTGAGATTTAACGGCGGGAAATTTCCAGTCATTGAAGACAAATTGGACTAAGGTCAAAAATGCTGCATCTTTACTTTGGCCAGAATGGGTGATTAACTAAAAGGTTCTTTCTTTTACTGACTGGAGCAAAAAATACCTGGGAAGAACTGTTAACATTCTCATTCATCTCAATGACAGGTTTTCTAGGCAAGCATCTGTTCATGTTTTTTATGTGTTTAAATAAATACACAATATATACCAATAACAAAAAAATAAAAAAAAAACTTATATGCACATATACACTTCAGTTTGGGGTCAGTAAGATTATTCATGCCCACACCAAGGCTACATTTATTTGATCAAAAATACAGTCAAATTGTGGAATATTATTACAATTTAAAATAACCATTTTCTATTTGAAGATATTTCAAAATGTAATTTATTCTTGTGATGCAAGCTGTTTTTTGTGATGCAAAAAAACTTCAGCATCATTACTCCAGTCTTCAGTGTCACATGATACTTCAGAAATCATTTGAATATGCTGATTTGGTGCTCAAACATTTATTATTATTAATGTTGAAAACATTTGTGCTGCTTAAAATGTATGTGGAAACTGTGACACATTTTTTAGGATCATTTGATGAATAGAAAGTTCAAAAGAACAGTATTTATTTGAAATCTTTTCTAACATTACAAATGTTTTTACTGACACTGAAAAAAAATCATATGGACTCCAAACATCTAGGTATATACAAAATATAAAAATCAAATAAATTAAAAATTAAAAACAGCAAATTAGGCCCACATTTTTATCCATGAAAGAACACACAAACTGACTTAAGCATAGTAAAGCCTACTGACCATGCTAACAGTGGACCGCCAGCGGTTTTGTTTTTGTGAAATAATTGGGCTGCTGAACCACAAAAGCACAAGGCAGAGCAGGAAGCAGTCAGCTTCTGAGTGAGACTGGCAAACAGCATTTAGCTGGATTTCTCTTTAACAGGGACTGATTAAGAACAGAATGGATACATTTACTCAATTCTCTGGTACAAGTGAGCTGATTAGGTACAAAGCAAAAAGTGGGCTGTGGCCAGACCGCAAAACTGTTCAATGAAAACCAGCAGTCAGGTCCAAAATTTACCACATGGCTTCACATTTCTTAACACAGGATCTGTGGGGAATGTATCTCAGGCCCTAAACCAGTTTCCCCATCTTGCCTGGTACCAAACCTCTACTGCAAACCAACAGCGGCCCCAAAACACATTCAGACACTTAAAGGGACACTTCACCCACAAATTCTGCCATCATTTACTCACCCTTAAGCTGTTTCAGACCTGTATAAATTACTTTCCTATGCTGAACATAAAAGAAGATATTTTGAAGAACACTTTCTGGTCCCCATTGACTTCCATAGTTTTTTTCCATCGTATGGAAGTCTTTGGGGACCAGCTACTGTTTAGTTACCCACATTCTTTAAAATATCTTCTTATAGGTTCAACAGAAAAACACTTAAACATGCAAATTTCATTGCATTAGATAATATAACATTAAGAGGCATCTGCAACGAAATGATGTTATAGCATTTCTCAAAACTAACTTCACTTTTCAGAGCCACTGTTGCAATTACTTTTAACTTATTAGTCTCAAATTGATTCCTTCAAGGTTACATAGGTGTGCAACAAAAAAAGAGGGCGAACAGACAAAGCTGGCAATGTAAGTGTAAAAAAAACTGTTGAGTCTCCTTGACTCAGCGATCAGATGCCAGATGTGAAATCACCAAACCGAGAGGAGGCTTGTTCTCTGATTTATTTCTGACGTTAAAGTCCTCAAACAGTAGTAATAACATGCAGTGCATAACTCAATCATTTGGAGAAGTGCGTGCTTGTGCATTCACTGTCCTGCGGCTCACTCTGACCCAGACGCTGCTGTAAGAGGTTTATCCCTGATTTGACAGACTTCAAAAGCAGAGCTCCTGATCACGCGCGCATATGGACTGCTACATAATCTCTTCGATTCCACCCTGGATCCTGACGGAGTAAAGAAAGGTCCCAAGACCCAGTGTGAGTGCTTGAGATGGGGAGAGTGGAAAAAAAACAAGAGATTTTAGTGTGTGAGTGGGAAAGAGAAAGATGAAAGGTGTGGGTGGGTGGGTTCAGGAGGTCTCGCCTGTCACTCTCCATATATCCACCTCCATCAATCATCTCAATCAAAACCTTCTGTCATCATCTGATTGAAACTTGAGTCAAATCATGCAGAAAGAACAATGAAGAATGAAGGATTAGCAAAATAAAAAACCAAAAAAGTTTGTTCTAAGAGTACAGGATAGCAAGTCTTTGCAAGACAGTTAAAATAAATAAAAAATAAAAATACAAATCTAAAAAATAAAATACAAAAGTTTTATATAAAACTATATAAAAATACTATATATATAATATAATATAAATTAATATAATATAATATAATATAATATAAAAATACAAAATGTTTATATAAACACTATATAAAAATACTATATAATATAATATAATATAATATAATATAATATAATATAATATATTAGAAATAAAATTTGGTGTTTTTGCATTTTTATGTGAGGCAGAGATTAAGAATGATTAGATATAAAATGGTAACAAAATGTGCTTTTGAAAAAAATAAAATATTAATTAATATTAATATATTAATATAATATTTTTAATTAATTAAAAAAATTATGTGCTACATTGTTAAACAGGATATTAATTGAGAAATCATTAAAATTAAATAAAAAATACATAAAATGAATATGAAATGATAAAACGGTTAAAAATATGCAAAAGTATATCAAATTGTAGCCCTTGAAAACTTTAGCAGCCATAGTTTTATACAAAATAGTTCAAACAGTCATTGTTACAAGAACCACTGTTATCAATATAATTAATGTCAATCTTGGTTAATTTTACTGTAATTGACAGATACCATAGCTAGCATGGTAAATTTTTAAGTGAGATGTTATCCTCTTGAATTTAGTCACATATGACCAACAGCTGTGTATGTGACCCATGGACAATAACAGCGAAAACCTCTTTCCTTAATCAGATCTGCGGGAAAACAGCTGTATCTCATTAAGATTGTGTGAATGTGGCACACTGTGTCAAATTGGCATTTCCCCTAGCAGGTGATAACTCTGTCCAGCACTAATAAAGCCAATGAAGTCTGTCATTGTGGTCATTTGCTCTCTGTGGTGAGCTAGCCAGCTCCAAATGTATGCAAAAGACTATGGGAAGCAAGCTGATAGCTCTCTAATGAGCAAACATAGGTAGTTTCCTCTACAAAATAGGATTGAGGCTATCAGTGGAGGATCCTCCAAGCTGGTGCACTTTAAAGTAGGATTAAGAGATCCTGACAATGTGAGGAAATGAGCACTTTACCCTCTATCGCCATACCGACTGGCAAGCTATGCAGAAAGACCATAGTTTCTTTGAGTTTTGAAGAGAGGTGGAAGCATCTTGTAAGCAGGTGAACTGACGGTCAGACAGAATCCGTGAGAAACAAGTTGGTCAAGTATAACAATAATACTAGTACAAGCACATTAACGAGGAACCTAGGAAATCATCCATGCCTCATTAACTTTTCTCTGAGTTTCTTTACAGCTGGTATAAAGATCAGTTTCGGGTGATCCGTTTATAATTGTATAGCGCTAAATACAGGTTTAAAAGCGGTCCAAAATGTTTTGTGACCCAATCACTCAAACAACAGTCGAAGTAGCTGAAATAATGCTACCATACTGTATTTGTCAGCATTTACATTAAACTGGGTAAAACTAGCGTTTACATGCTTCTGATTTTCACTGGTGTATAATAAAAGGCAAAAACAAAACAAAACAAAACAAAACAAAAAACACTAACTGCTAAGCTACAACTTCTGCTGTATTATTGCAAAATTCTACAAGTATTTTAACCAAACAACAGAACAAAGCATAACAAAAACAAACAAAAAAAGCAAAAAATAAATAAACAAAATAATAATAATAATAATTTCAGATACAGACAAGCAGTACAAAACAAAACAAAAAAAAACAAAACAAAACAAAACAAAACCAAACAAAAAACAAAAACAAAACAAAACAAAACAAAACAAAACAAAACAAAACAAAACAAAACAAAACAAAACAAAACAAAACAGCTAAGCCACAGCTGCTTTGGCATTATGGCAGGATTCTAAAAGTATTTGAACAAAACAAACAAAAAGTTTAAAACAAAACATTACACAAACTAACTAACAAAAACAAAATCAGAAGTTCCCCCCCCAAAAAATAAATAAATAAATAAAATACTGCTAAGTCACAGCTCCTATGGCATTACTGCAGAAATCTGCAAGTATCTGAACAATACAATACAATATACATAAAAATCAACAAAAAGGAAAACAACACCCATACACAAGGTTTAGATGTAGAGTAAGTTGAAAATATGAACAATAGAATCAGACTAACCGCCACTCCACAACACCTTTGGGTTTTTGCAGGATTCTGCAAGTACTGAGAGAAAAAAGTCTATGTTCATGTTCAATGGCATTATTAGAATAATGCCATCTTCATAATTGTCTTTGGTGTGTTTGTTTTCACTACAAGATGAAAGCAGGAATTCACATAAGAAGACAGAGAAGGAACATGCGTGTATGTGACTCAATACATCCATACAACCCTCCGTGGGTGGGAGTAATAACTGTTTGCATACCTGCCATCCTGCCTGTGTCGTCTTCAACTAATTAAAAATCAAATTGCCCCAACAATCAGGCAACATTCTGCATTAGCCTGACAATACAGTGGCCAGAGACACTCGAGAGGACTTCAAAGCCCAGCAGGGTGAATGGAGCTTGTGTTTGGTAGGGGGTGCTGGTGGTCCTCAACCCCCCCGCCCAGTTTACAGACATCCAGCTCTGACCATCATGGTACTCTCGCTGACCCACTGATGTGGAGGGGGAAGAGATGAGAGAAAAACATGAAAAGAGAACAGATGATAGAACACTTGGTAGGGGAAAAGAGTCCAGGTGTTTTTTGGGATTCAGTTAAATGGACTGAAGCAACACAATCACATACTGAAAATTCAGTTCCCAGTATTTTTCCCTTCAAGCTTTCCTTCCTACATTTAAGTGTATTTTTAAACCAATGCATTTACATTATTTTGTATATAGCAACAATACATTAAATTGGTCATAAGTGTCAAATTCAAGACATTTATATAAAAAATATATTTTAAATTATTTTCTTTTAAACTTTCTATTCATCAAAAAATAAAAAAATAAATGCATCACAGTTTCCACAAAAATATTAAGTAGCACAATTGATGTGAATGTTGAATGTTTTCCACATTGATATTAATAAATGTTTCTTGAGCAGCAAATCAGCACATTAGAAAGATTTCTGAATGATCCTGTGACACTGAAGACTGGAGCAATGATGCTGAAAATTCAGTTTGCATCACAGGAATAAATTGCATTTTAAAATATTAAAATAGAAAAAAATAGTTATTATAAATTGTAATAATATTTCACAACATACAGTACTTTTCAATTAAATAAATGTTGCCTTGGTAACATAAGAGAAGTCTTTCAACAACATTAAAAAAATCCACCTTTTGAACTGCGGTGTATATTAAACAACATTAAAAAAATCCACCTTTTGAATTGAGGTGTATATTTTTTTTAAATTTATTTATTATTTAAATTTTTTTTACATTTATATGTCAAAAAAAAAAAAAATCAGCATTATACTGATGAGAGAGATTTGAACTACATGACTCAAAGCCAAATCTTATAAATATGTTAAAAAATTAAAATATCGTAATTGAACATACTAACTCTGCAGCCCTATTAAAAACTTGAAAAATGTCTACTTGTTTTTCCTCTTTGTCCTTACATTGAGGTCAGACAAATCAGATTAAAAAAAATAAATAAATAAAAATTTAATTAGATTGTCCAACTCATGCCAGTTTCCCTACAGAAAGAATCCCAACAGAATCCTAACAGATCATTACATCCTTTAGCACTTCATTGGTTTTATAAGCCACACAGCACTGAAAAGGTCACACTATTTTAAAAAGACCTCATCTGTATATTTACAGTGCCAGGGTGACACAGAATACATCCCTTCTCCTAATTACCAACTCCATAAAGCCAGAAGACTCCATACACACAAAAGTGCCAAACACACTGTGGTGCACTTCTCAGCTGGAGAACTTCAGGAACCAGGGGTCAGTTGACTAACGACAACACCAGACAAAGGACCTCAATACCCACAGAAATAACAAGAGACAGACAAACCCGCTTTAACGGCTTCAGAATAGAGAGAATGAAGTAACAATAACCATACCAGAATAACTGAGGTTCATTTTTCAAGGAACAGATTAATAGCTTTCGGCCTTCAAATGTGGATGCAAAAACACCATAAATGAATCACAAAGGTGGTCCATGCCACTTGCACAGATTATTTTAAGTCTTCTGAAGCCATGAACTCTTAAAAATAAAAGTTCTTATTTTTCATTTTCTTATATTTTTTGACTGCACAAAAAGTTCTTTATAGTGGAAAAAGGTTATTTGGATTATTCAAATGTTCGCAACATTAATAATTTTTTTTTTTTTTAAATGGTAAGAGTGTATGATAGATTTAAAAAGTTTATAAAGTGGTGATTGTTGTCTCCGCAGAGCTTTTGATGGATGCTGAGGGCTCTAATAGCAAACAGAGAGTGTGTTGAGAGGGAGGGCAGATGGTAGACGTGGATGTCGACATGTTGTAACTTCAAAAGAATTCCTCTGCGCTGCCACCTTGCCTCCCCTGTCCCTTCTGCGCTAATGCTTTCCACAGTTTTCTGCCGAAGGAGGACTAACAGGGAGACAGAATATAGGTATCTTTGCAGCTGTGGCATGAACCAAATGCATTTATATGATGCCGTGTCAAGTTAAATCGAGACCCATGCATTTAGATTCATTGCTGTCCATTGCTTGTGCGAGCTGCTCCTTAGAAGTCTAGAAGGATTGTGGTGTAAAAAAGATGCGCATAAACAGTTGGAAAGAATTAAAGTCTCTTGCATTGTTTTCCCTCAAGACCACCCTATGTGTTTTGGCGTGAGTTAGAAATACAAAAATGGAAAACGAAAGTGTTTACTTCAGATTGTGCTACAATTGAGTTTCGGGAAAGTTCCTTAAATAAAATATCTACATATAAATCAACCAAACAGACGGCAACAAGCCAATCTGCTCCGTTATGTCTGAATGTCACCTCGAGGCTTGAAAAACACCCATCATGTGCAGTCGAAACGCTCCAGATCTCTAAAACCGCATTGTGGCTTCTGCTAAGAAAAAAAAAATGCTTCCTACTTCAAATCCATTCCATCACAAGCAATATGTCAACATTGAGCTGAGAAGAGACAGAGGAACTACATTCTTTTAAAGTCAAAAAGACCATTTACAAATGAGTTTTAAACCAGTCACTTAAAGGGATGAAAATTCTGTCCTAATTTACTTTATATATTTTATGCAACACAAAAGTATATATTTTTTGTCCATGTAATCAAGAAGAAAATGTTGTTTTGAACAGATAATGATAATGCTTTTATATTACACAGACCAAAAACATTTGAAACATTATTCAAAATATATATTTTTTGTGACTTAAAGAAGAAAACAAGTCATATACAGGTCGACAAAATTGGCATAATTGACCTTTTTGTGTGTGTGCAACCTGTGCCTTAAATTTGTGCCCAATGTCAAAAGTAATGTCAGAAATATTTTAATCAAATTTAATTGGTCACGTAAGTTTAAGTTAAAAAAGCCATGTTTGTATTTTCTATAAACATTATTTTAAAGTTAATACATTAATACATAAAAAAGTGTATATAATGTATACAAAAAAAGCAACTTAATAAGTGAATGAATGAACAATATAATGTATTGCTCACATAAGCTTCCCAGCTGGATGTTTTCAAAACAGTGAACAATTCATCAAGCTTAGCACTCGCATTTATTTGCTGGATGAGGTCAGGAAGTCCTGTGTGTATTAATGAGGCACACATGGTGCTGAAAGAAGTGAATTATCCTTTGACACATACAGATATCTTTTGGTCACTTTCTGACTATACCCATGTGACTGCTAGTCAGTAAATACTGATGCTGCTTATGGTTTTCGGATCGTGTCCCTGATGCACAAAGAGAAGAGTTATGAATGTGTTTGCCTTGCTGTAAATAAGGCCTAACACAACCTTTTGATTGGTCTTTGAAGGGAAACGTGATAAAATGCTCGATTTCCAGCCCATACTCCTCTCTAGGGATCAAGGGATAAATGAAGGAATGTTGTATGTAAGGAAGGATCGGTTCTCAATCTAAATCCAAAATGAGTCTTAAATACAAGCCACAGTCTTACCAGTTGGTCCAACTGATAACTATTCCAGACACACAATCAGAAGCTGTACCTGTTTACACCTGACATTAATATTTGTCTTGTCTGTGTTCAACCGATCCACAGAAAAGAACTGAACAATTCAAAACACAGGGAGCAATGTGTTTCATTTCCTATGTTCATTTAAAAAAATACAGCAAGCGAATGGGATTAATTTAGGAATACTCACAGCCTGTCACTTGGTTTTGAAGCTCTGAATCTTTATAGAAAACACTCCAGTAACTCTTACACCTAACTTATTTACGACACTTGAGACAGAAAGTGGTTGATGCTCTCTGAAGCTCCAACCAAACATGACTCTCTGGGGAAGATGCTGTCATCAACACAGATATACAGCAATAAAACACTTTCATTATGAACTGGCGTTAGCTAGAAGTCACGAACACTGTCACTCTCCCATTTCCTGTCATTCTGCTTTTCGCCATTCCGTTGCATCCAGTTAAGCATAAAATACAATATAACCATTAAAAAAAATGGAATAAACTTCACGAAATATTTAAATCATGTCTAATTCAGTAGCAAAAAAAGTATTAAGACCTATCAACACCAAGAATGGCAACTATAACGATAATTATATCAAAACTAAACTCTCAGAAATAAAGATATAAATGCTGTCAATGGGGTGGTTCCTTTTCAAAAGGTACAACTTTGTACCTATAAGGTCCACATTGGTACCTTAAAGGGGAATATAAGGGTACAAATTATTATCTAAAAGGTACAAAAGCAGAAGTACCACTCCAGTGACAGCATTTCTATTTTTATATTATATTAGTATAGTAGGTAAAAATTTTGTTTAAATGTGAATTCTTATTATTATGTAGTTTCTTATTTGGATTTCTATTTTTTATTTATTGGCTGCTTATTAGGACTTATAAAGCACATATTCTGCATGACTATAATCTACACCCCTAATCCTACCCAATACCAAAATTTAACAACTAACTTACTAATTATTAATAAGCAGCAAATTAGGAGTTTATTGAAGCAAAAGTTGTAATTAATGTTTGTTAATAGCGGGAATTGGACCTTAAAATGAAATGTGACTGTATAGTACATTAAAGGGTTCTTCGGATGCAACATGCATTTTTACAAGTTGTTTGAACTGAAACGTATGTTGGCAGTGTGTGTACACAAGTACCCTATAATGATAAAGAACCACCCAGTGTTTTTTAAATCTCGTTAAATCATTACCCCTTTCTCAAATCAAGCCATTCTCAGATGCCTGCCTGTGTGATGTCACACAGACAGGTACCCCTTTCTCAAATCAGTAGATTGACAGTCTTTGGTTTTATCACAGCCCCGCCCTGAGTTAGCTGTCATCAGTCCGCCATTGTTTCACCGCCGGAGCAGATGTAGACAAGAATGACTTCTAAGCGATTGAGGTGTTCTGTTGTTGGATGTAATAATGAACATAGCAGTCGTCATACTTCCAACATCTGAGCCACAGAAGATGGAGTGGATTACATTTGTTTTTGAAGGGAATGCACCACCGATCTGCCTAAATTCGTCTATGTTCGCGCAAATCATTTGTGATCCAGCTTCACCTCCAGAAGAAGTAAGTATAAGGTTTTTAAATGAATCTTTGCAAATCACCTTTCCTAATAATGCACTAGTTACTAAGTTCCGCGGCTACATGCAGCTAAAGTTTACAGACTCTCAGAGAACGGTTTGGAAGAGAGGGGCGGGGTCAGCAGAGCTAATTTGCATTTAAAGTGACATGCAAAAAAATGGCTTGCTGTAAACAGAGCTGTTTTGACAGGGTAAAAACGGTGTTGTTTTACACTACCATTGAGAAATTTTAAACAAACTATATTACAGACTTTTCATTAAGTATGTTATGGAATTGTGAAAATTATGGGGGTCTGATGAATACTTTTAGATTCCAGAGGGTGGATAATAAGGTTCTGTATATAATAAATGTGCTTGCAGTTTTGTCATCTGTCACTTTTAATGTTCAAGCTCCTTAAAGTTGGGTGGATTCTGAGTAGCTGCGAATGTATGCACCATTCATCAGCGATTCCAAAGTGATCTATGTCTTCATTGGTATAATTGCGGTTTGAACATCCCTGTTTTCATAGAATTAGAATGATTTTTAAAACTTTATCTTTATCGTTATTATTAGTTATAATCCGAGTGGGCCTTTAGAATTGGTAAATTCAAATGGTCAGTTTCAATGAATCCCTTCAATGATTAATTTGACAAAGACATCCCAGGTGAATAGGGTAAACAATTAACTAATAAATATCACTATATTTCCCCAGCTGATTGATTACAAATATTGCTAAGAACAATAATTGCAAACATATTCTGCATTACAAGTTTTCTGAAATGTTATGCTTAAATATGCAATGAAGGCATTATCTGATTAAATATGCACTGATTTGCATAAAGTTCTAGAACAAAACTTAACATATTATGAAGCCATGTTCAATTATTTATTTATTTATTATTTTATTGCCATATTAAAGATTTTTACAGACAGGATTTTGATCTTTTATCACTCACTAACATTATTTCCATAATTTTTTTATGAATAAAAAATAAGGCAAAACATATATGAACAAATCCTTCTGTAAAAAACTTCAGAATATAGGAATAAAATTGTAAAGTTTGGTGTATGCAATAACTACTGAACTGCTCCACTAAAGAGGAGATTTTTGGCTCGGAGCAGGAGAAAAATCTCATTTTGAGAAAATGATGTGTGAGAAATAAGATGTGTGTTGTAATTGAAATCTACAGACTTAAACAAGAAACACTTCCAAGTGTATTTCAGATGATTTCTTTCCACTAGTATGAAAAAAGTACTCTATGAAAACCATTGACAGATGCATGAAAAAAAGTCCAAAAAGTTTTTGCCTGTAGTGTCTCACCTTAAGTAATCTGGTATAAATATTTGTAGGTAAATATTTGTGAATATAAATAGAAACTATTAAATAATTTCTCAACTTCAGACATAAATATATATACACACACACACACACAAAACGAGTCAACTCTATGTAACAGAAACCTGCTGTAGATTCACTATAACTGTGAGTCTACGATCAGCGCTATCAGCTTGCACTGAAACCTGAACATCCACGAGAAAGAAAGTGCCGGAATGACTCCGGAATCTTCAAATTGAGAGTTTCTTAGTTCAGAACCAGTTCTAAAGTATGTACAGCATTAAAAAATAAAAGAAAAATATGAGATCCACACCTCCTCTTGTGGAGTATAAGAATCTCCAGGGCTTAAAATAACTTAGGTAGTTATAACTTCATAAGTAGGCCGACAAATTCCTCTTAGACAAATGTGTGTGTTAGTGTTTAGGGGAGGAGATGGTGAGTGTGTGTGTGTGTGTGTGTGTGTGTGTGTGTGTGTGTGTGTCTGTGTGTGTGTACCTGCACAAAGCTGCACATCACATACTCATCAAACATTGGCAGACTGGGCCTGCTTTCGCGGTATACGTGTAGAGTGTATATCGTCATGACGACGGGCTCTGCCTCTGATTCGTCCATCACCAGAATGTTGATTCTGCTGTTGCCCAGGCCAACTGGGTAGTTTGCCATCCTGAAGAAAACAGAGAAAAGTTCTGAGAAACTCAGCGTACTTGATCACATATACGCACACACACTCTCACCCTTCACTTTCGGGGTTATTAATGTCGTGACAGGGCAGGAGGATTACTGTGGATTAAAACTAGGTCCCAGTCAACAGGTGACCCCTCACTCATGAACAAATAAAGCTGTGCTTTCACAAAACCTTGAGAAAGGAGACAGCCCAGACTGCGTGCAGACGGGATCAGTCAACTCTTTGCTTTCTGTGCGTAGAGCTATTAACTTTTATTAACTATTTAGTCTTTTGTCTGAAACGCTTTATTGTAAAAAAGAAAATTTGCAGTTGTTATATAATGGTATTATTTATGTAATCTAAACCATTACTTTCACGGTATAATCTAATTAATTCAGGCTGATTCAGTCATTTAAAATAATTACATATTTTATAACATTTCATAGATTTTTAGTACAAAATTTTTACTTTATGAAATTATTATAATTACAATATTTTAATAATTAATTGAAATCATTAACATATATTGTACATTATTCATTTTACCTAATTTTACTTAGTTTATATATTCTCTCACTAATAATTTAGTGTAATTTCAATCATTTAATTTAATCTAACAATAGTTTACTTTTCATGGCCATAATATTTGATTTGTTTTTTGTTTTTTATCATAAAAGTTCTTTACAGAACAGCAATTAAATGGTCAATACTTCAACCTCCTGTTGTAATCCTGGGTCAGGGTCAGCTTTAAATATGTAAGAGCTTTGTGCAGATTACAGGCTGTAACAGAGTCTAATAGGCAGTAATCAGGGATTTCACATGTATGTGTGTGACTCACCGGGCATGGGAAAGCAAATTCACAAAATAATCTGATAAATCAATCAAACGGTGAAGTGAGTTTGAGCAGACACATAAGAAGCCAGATCTGATTACTAAGAAAAGGCAGGGAGGACATTACCGTACCGCAGACCCTTTGTTCATTGTTTCCCAGCTCAAGCTGCTGTGTTTTACAACACGGACTGCATGCCTGCATAGCCCATACAGTCAATATTTCATGTTTTTATGCACTAAACTTAATCTGTAAGGCTAAATTTTATTGCCACAGTATTTAATTCTACTATATCTGGCAGCTGAGTTTGTGGTTATGCCATTAGTGCTTGGTTTACCTGGGTCCACGATGTTCATCCAGGTGAATGTGGCAGTGTGGGCTGACTGGTTCTGGCCAGATTCGAACAGTGATCACATCAAACGGAACCTCGGCTCGATATTCCTTCTCCAACGTGTTAAACGCTGGATTTAGCACCAACGGAGGGTCTGTGTACAACTGCCTCAGGTGGGGATCAACACACCTCCCTTGAAAACAGGAGTATTTAACAGTTTTATTTCATTTTCTTATTAAGCACAAACAGTTGGTGCTTTATAAAAACAAATCAAATGTGTATTTGTTGTTCATATAGTCAGGCTAATATGTTACCACATGCTACTTGCCTTTTCTTGACAGCGGATCTGGTGCCTCTGGGCTCTTTGGATCGTCCAAGCTGTTGGAATTACAGAAATCACAGCAATTTTTAGTAGGAAACTCAACAAGTGCTCTACAATGGTCTGTTAAATGCAGATAATTGGTAGCATGGGATGTTATTAGATTTTTTTTTTTTTTCCAGGAATAGCAAAAGCGAGCCTTTTATGGCTTTCCCCTCTACTTTTTAACATATAAAAACAATCAGTGCTGGCTTGAAAAAGTGTCTTAATTTGTTTGAGAGGCAATCAATCATTCCTCAATGAAGTAAGATGCTCAAAGACCGTTATATCATTGTGCAATGGAGTTGTGTCCTGGTTTGGATTCCCGTCCAGCCAGACAGATGCAGACAATTTACTTCCCACCATCCAGCATACACACAAATCCAGTCATCACAGATACCAAGACCTTACATGGCTCAACAATAAGTATTTTTTTTTCCAGATTTCTACTTGAATTGTCTATATTTTCCACTGGCTTAAATAAAATAAAATAAAATAAAATAAAATAAAATTAAGTTATCACTGTTATATTGAAAATGTTGCATTTGCATATGTTTTTTTTTTGTTGTTTATTGATGATGATAATAATAATAGTTGATTAGTGTGTTTTTTTTTTTTCTCTTTTTCTTAACAGAGAAAGATAGTGTGTGAGAGTGAGAAAATTTAAAACAAAATAAAATGAATATATAAAATTAAGACATCAGGAGGTTTGGGAGTCATTGTGTGGTGAAAAACTGTACAAATAAATGTTTTGATTGGACAGCAGGTAACCCAAAGCACCACAGGCTTAAATCAACAGGACACACTGAATATAAAATACTGTTTTGTGAATGATATTATCTCCGGACTGTTGCAGGATTTTTGCATGCCTGCAGCATAACTCATCTCATCACTGGAGAAAATAAGTTTTGATGATGTGGTGTGTTGTGTTGTGTAAGTGTGTGTTTGTGTGTGTGCAACCTTTCGGTCTGATGTTTTCTTGTGTAGTAAAGGCTGAGCTCTTGGAGCAAGGCCATGAGAGCTGGTCTCCATCCATAATCCTGTGCGCTGAGGGACTCTGCCTGGATTAGATCATGGTGGAGATCATCAGGAAGAGGAGATATAGGGTAGAGCTGCCAACACACACACACACTCGATTCATTTAACAGACAAAAATGCACAACAAGGACTTACACGTTTATCATGTGATAATTTTACATGAAGCTTTTAAATGAGTCCAATTTAACATTTCATTAAATCAATTTGTACCGGTTAGTCCATATTAATAAGCTTTGAAGTATGAGTATCTTTAAAAGTGCATAAAATGTATCTTTACCAGATGAAAGCGTCCTGGTCTCTTGAGGTGCTGATTAAACTGTCGCAATAAATGCATCTCATCTGGAGGCAGACACAGACCGTTTGGCCCTTCACAGTCACCGGACTGCATGACATGTTCAAATAAATAGACCACAACAATGAAAGCTCTTGATATGTATTAAAAATGACTGTACTTCACAAAGCAACAAAAAATGAAAAGGAAATGGAACAAAATTAATACAAATTGACAGTTTGCATAGCATGGGAAATGACTGATTTGACATTTTAATTCACTTATTATTAAATGGGCCTCATTCATGAAACACAAGCACAACAAGTGTCTTAGCTACAAATGAAAAATTTTATCAATTACAATTTACTTGCACATCATAATATCAGGAAAAACTGAAGCAAGTTTTACATTTTTATTCTCTTCCTGTTTTCCAAATGGCAAACTGGGCTCCACAGCCTCGCTGTTGCATGCTGGGAAAAGCAGTTTCAGCACATCCTCCAGCATATACTCTTTGGCTATCTGTCCATCAAAGTGAGGGTCCTTCATTCCGTCAAAGTGTAGATCAGTCTGAAGCTGAGACAGAAAGAGAGGGGACCAATAATAAATGAATAAGTGTATTATTATGCTGCCATCTAGTGGTCATATTGAGAGCTTGCATGGCAGACCACCTACAGTTAAAATCATTTTTACACCTCTGTCCTCACCAAACAAAAATCAAAATCAGTATTTATTCTTACCT
Source organism: Cyprinus carpio (assembly GCF_018340385.1). Lineage (NCBI taxonomy): Eukaryota > Metazoa > Chordata > Actinopteri > Cypriniformes > Cyprinidae > Cyprinus > Cyprinus carpio. Next base: position 7,840,692 of record NC_056600.1, on the reverse strand, counting down.
TCACCACTACTGGATGAAGAGAAGAGTTATAGTGCAATGAGAAGGTCATTAACTGAAAACAAAGCTGACACCTATAAGAAAAACCCCCACAGATATACAAACTTTTACACACACAGGTTTATATAACAACAAATATGTACATAAAAATGGTTTCCTCTTTAAAAATGTGGCTATTTTCTGGTTGAAGTGTGTGTTTTTGACCTGGGCGAGGAGCTGCTCTCCTTTGTGGTTAACAGAGCAGCTTTCAGGATATCACTGATGACGTGATTCATGTGCTCAACGGCCTGATGAGAGAGATCAGGACCCAGTCTTTCTCTAAAGAATACCTGTAACTGAAAGAAAGGAATCTAAATCAGTCTGACACAGTACATAAACTCACAGCTGAGAGGCAAACAGAGAGATCTCATTACTTCATTCAGCCTCACTAAACAGATTGAGCAGAACACTGCAATTTCTACACTAGAACTACTGTTCATCAATACTGATTTAACACTGACAGACATGCTTACGTCTACAGCCGCAGATACAGCAACTAAGGCAAAAACTCTCAAACATGGACAAAAGATGTATCCTGTATAACTCGATAACCACTAGGTGATGACACAAACCATACTGAGACTTGTTGACAGTTAAGGGTCTCTTAAAATTTCATTTTCAAATGTTCATTTCTGGGTGAGACAGTTGTATAGCTATAAAGTAGCTATTTTGAAGTCAAAAACTGTCAGTTTTCTTATTAAGATTATGTCCTGTTAATAATTTTGGATAGTTGGGCCTATGCAGTCAATAGCAACTTTAATACATCTCAAATTTTGATTTTAAGAATGCTTGTGAGCACTACAAATATTAGTATGTATTTTGTTAACTTTGTGAGTAATTTGTACACATACTAGCATCAACACATTAAGTCATGTCAGAGAAACCTTTCCATTGTACAATAGGCAGAGACAGAGGAAGCTGAAGAGCTAAACAGAGAAGTGATGAGAAAGCGCTACCATTAGAGGGCAGCAGAAGAACAATAGTCTATTACTACACATTACTACAGACAACTGGTAATAAACAATGGAAATCAATTGACTTGTACATATGGGTGATATTCTATTAGTGGGCATTAGTAGAGAAATATTGTATTAATAAATGGAAATCAATTGACTTGTTTTTTTTTTTTTCAAACATTAGAATGTGCCCTGTTTTTACCATTATATATATATATATATATATAAGTAATTAAGTAAATTCAGTGTAATAGTGATTTGTATATTATAAAAAAACTTGTATATTTAGAACAAAAATCATTAGATGACATTCCAAGACTCTACTAAGGATCACAGTGCAACCCTAAACTACTCATTTTACAATGTTCTAAAATACAATGTTCTATTGAGGTTTTGCTAGCATGCCTATGGGATCTGAAATCGTGGCTTTCGCAACATTTTTGGCCTTAAAAGAGAAAAAAACTGAAGTTGTATTGTTTGTACCAAGTGACTTTTATGAAAACCTTAGCGTTTTAATTGACTCAGGACTTCGGTTTGATAAACAGATTAATTCTGTCATCAAATCATGCTTTTTCCAGTTATGCCGCCTTGCAAAAGTTAAAACTTTTCTCTCCCTCAAGAATTTCGAAACAGTTATCCACACAATCATTACCACACGTCTTGACTATTGTAATTCACTTTATTATGGAACTAACAGTTCATCTATTGGGCGTTTACAGTTTGTTCAGAACGCTGGTGCTAGGCTGTTGACCCGTAGCAATTTGATCGCATTACTCCCATCTTGATTTCTCTGCACTGGCTACCAGTTAAATTTAGAATAGAGTTAAAAAATGTAGTCTTTGTTTACAAATGTTTATATGGCTTAGCTCCAGGCTACCTTTCTGTTTTGGTACTCCCTCATAACCCAACTAGTTCACTTAGGTCTGGTGATCTTGCACTTTGGTCAACCTTGTGGTTGTTTTTATATGTGAATTATAAACAACTAACTAACTAACTAACTAACTAATTAATTGTCATTTTAAATCTTTACCCATCGTTGCCAATATCCTTCAAACCACCAGGTTTTACCCATTTTTTTAATTTTTTATAATATATATTTATATAAATTTGTCAAGTTTTTTATTTATTTATTAATATATATAAATATAAAATAATATTATGATCACTTATTATTTTATATATTTTATTAAGTACAGCTCAGAATAAATATGTTGTTTCATTTTCCATAAAAATATGTTATGCTGAATGACAGCAGAACATTATTTCACCCTTATTTTGACATTTTATTTAGTGAAGTACACACTTTCATTTGAAGCAGTCACCAAAATGGGGTGTCTCATCTTTGACCCATATATAAATTAAGTTTATAGCCTATTATATAGCTTTATTATTTACTTCTAATGAGGATGCCACCAAAGGGAATTTTTGTCACAAGGACACACACCCTACGTTTTGCATAAGATGTGTTCTATATACTCACACACCAACAATAGAGGTGAACGAGCAGACATTTATGAAGACTTTATAGTGATCTGCTTGTTTGTCACGGCTCTTTTATCAACCCTTGAAACTCAGTAAACATGATCTGTGTCTTATTAGATCTCAATGTGCCCTCCAGCTGTTTACAAGACTCTTCAGTAATCTGGCATCACACACACACAGAGAAAGAGAGAGAGAGAGAGAGAGAGAGCGTTAAACTGCAATGAGAGCGGTGTTTCGCAGCTGTGGAGGCCTAATAAACATCACATGGGGAATAAATGCTTAGCCAAGCCTTCATCATCAGTAAACGGCAGCACAGGGATCCAAACTGCAATATTAAGACGGGAAAAATCTCATCTGATCTGATTTAAAAATATAAATGCTTATTGAAATAGCTAAAAGGCACCTAATAATCATTTCTAAGCTCATTTGAGAATTGAGACACAGATATTGTTTTATTTTGACTGGAATTGTTTTACAGCTCTCACTCAAGTGCTTTCTTACCTCGGTGGCATAACTAGTTTTATCCAAGTGGGTTTTGACCAAGGCTGTGCGGTGGACAAAAGCGGTCAGCGGTGTTGCCGAGGTAACCAGGACGTATACGTTTACGGTGGCATTCAGGTCCTGATTGTCCGAGCGGCTGTGTGTGATTGGCTGCCTCCTGTAGGATACAATCACAATAACACTTGGCACTGCAACATTTTGGGTTGGCAAATTCATTCAGATGTGACTTGACTTACCATTCATCTTCAGCAGCATTTGGGGTTCCCTCTTGTGGAGATGTGGAAAAAGCGCAGGCAGAAGGAAGTATTGGTAATGTCACTCCTGAGATGGAAAACAGACGGGAGGAGTGGATAAAGTCTAAGTTCAGGCACATTGATTTCCTCTGTGAGGAAGACACATAGCACATGTATCGACATGAAGGCCAAAGCTACTTCAATTCTTTCCACAAAGACCTCCAGACATGTGTCTAGAGCAGTGGTCTCAAACTCAATTCCTGGAGGGCCACAGCTCTGCAGAGTTTAGCTCCAACCAGCTCCAAATCACACCTGCTTGGAAGTTTCTAGTTATCTTGAAGACCTTGATTAGCTGGATCGGGTGTGTTTGATTAGGGTTGGAGCTAAACTGTGCAGAGCTATGGCCCTCCAGGAATTGAGTTTGAGACCAATGGTCTAGAGATACCACGTTACTAAATCATTGAGTTTGGCTATGTTTCTCACATGCAGGTTTTGCTTCTGTGATAAGTAAACTGCAGCTCTGTTCTTAAACATAGCGAGCTGCCTTACTTCTAACTGTCTACATAGGTAGTAACAGTAATTGATTTTGAATGCTCTACATAGGCAGCAACTCTGCAAAACAAATGTGAAGTGCACAAGAGACTTTAATTTCAAATAATTTCAACAGAAGTTGATGCTAAGCTAACCGCATGCTAGTCTTAGCATACAAATACACAGCACACATAAATATTAGGTTAAAAATGTTCAGGTTTTTTCATAAATTAAATTTTTCTTGATTAGTCCACAATGTTAAAATGACTTTCAGTGTCGCAATGCATTCTGGGATTGCATCTCACCATGAAGTTGTGCAGTTTCGCCTCAGAATTAGGTTTAAACAAGGTAAATTTTTAAATGTTTTTGAACAAAGTCTCTTATGCATATCAAGACTGCATTTTTTGCTCAAAAATACAGTAAAAGAAGTGATACTGTGAACAATTATTACAATTTAAAATACCTGTTTTCTACCTTTGTTTTCTAGTTGTGCTGCTTAATATTTTTTTTGAAAACTATGATACTTTTTTTCAGGATTCCTCGTCAAATAAATAGCTCAAAAGAACAACATTTATTTGAAAAATAATTTATTTTTGTAACAAATATAAACATTTTTACTATTTTTTACAACACTTAACTATTTACTCTCACTTCTGAACAATTTAACACATCCTTGCTGAATAAAAGTATACCATTTTTTTTTAAGTTGCACTTTTGGTTACATAGAAGTGACTTAAAACCAGTGTGGGGAGGGGGTTGGGATTGGGAGTGGGACCTTCCTCTTCCAGTTTTTGTCCAAAGTAGTCAAAAAATGATAAGTCACAGGAAATTTTGATGTTCTCTGGATTTGTATTTGTGCTATTGCACAAGGTACCATTGCTAGACCTAGATCACTATTTGTGGTTAGGATCACTTGATCGCAATTATTATCTTATTTCATGATGAACAGAAGTCAATGTGTGTGCACTGTGCATATGTGTGTGTTTACTAGTCCTTGTATCAGCACATGCACAGCTCAGCATTTCTGAATAAGTGGGTGGTGATCTGGCACTGCTGTGCAAATGAAAATTCCTTCACTGTTTCCAATCTCCGTGTCACCATTTAATCAGAAACACATACATATGTCTCTCCAGCCTCAAAGAAAGGATGTCACCACACCATACAACTCAAGCAATACTTAATACTTTCTTAAACATGTCTCCAAACCTTCAATTAAACCACACACACCACACCAGCCTTGGGCCCCATTTCAGACCCCAACCAAACACTTAGAAAAACATTAGGATCTCAGTAACTCGTGCTTCCGTCAAAGTGCCGGTCACTCCCAACCCAAGTTTGTGAGCTATGCGGAGTTTACATTCAACTTGGTTACTGACCCGTCCATGTCATGTGTATATTTGTGCACTCTACAGTACGCCTGTCTTCAGATGCTATGATAAAGAGGATACAACCTGGCCTAGCCAAACCCCAAACACCAGGACTCAATCGTTCGTGTTTCTGTGGGCGTCAGGCCAACAGGAAGGACAATATTGTTTCAGAGCCGGAGACAAAGCCTCCTTTTCTGAAGCTGGGCGGTCTTGATGCTGCTGGGGCAGCAGGTGAAAAATCGGTCATTATTGCAACAAAGCGTAGGCACTGTTATCTTCCTCCTTTGAGGTCTTTCAGCAGTGATGATCATAATTGGTTCAAAGCAGTAAAATTAAGTTTGATCAAGTTCAAAGAGCTTTGTAATGCAACGTTCTGACATATAAGAAAAAAGCGACTTTCTGAAGAAAAGATAACTCACTATGGCTGTTATTGAATGGCATTTATTATGTGCACTTACCTTTAATTATCCCTGCAGCAGAGAGTTACTCATGGTAAATATTACCCTTGACACTGACCTTTATAAGTAATTACAGGGACACGCTTAAAATGCTCCAATACGCACCTGACAGAAGTGCGTCGGAGTCATCTGTTAAATTTAGAATGGACTTTTTAACCAATTTAAATGTGTCAGTGCTTTATTACAAAGGATTACCACAAAAGGAATTTTTAAGAAATGCTTTTGTTCATCCAATGAAAGCCAATGGAGTCCAAAGAGGTTGTTTTGGATTCAGTGCTAAAACTATTAAAAATCATTTTGGGTAATTAAAATATAGCTGAAACAAGATAAAACATAAGTAGATAAAATTAGAAGAAAAAATTTTGCTCACTAATTGAAATGAGTTTAAGCACTTAAACTGAAAATTTTATTGAAATTAAATTAAATTTAGGCTAAATAGAAATAGAAAATGACAAAAACACAACAAAATTACTAAAACTTACAACTGCAATGAAAACTGAAAAGATAAAAATAAAAGCTAGTTTAAAATGTTAATAAATAATACATAAATAATGCTGTTTGGACCCATTGACTTTCATTATAAAGACAAAAACTGTTAAAAATATCTTCTTTTGTGGTTTGTGTTGTGGTTTGGAACCACATAAAGGTGAGTAAATGATGTCAGAAATTTCATTTTTTGAGAACTGTCCCTTTCAATTTCATGCAAAAATTTCAATTTCTTGAAAAAAAAAAATATATATCATATTGTTGACTTGGAATACAGACTCACAGGTTGATTTTATGATGCTTTTTCATTGTAGAGAAAAGAGCAGCGTGACCATTCTGCAAAACGCCTCCTTTTGTGTTCAACAGAAGAAGTCATTTGAAACCGAAATGAAAATAAATTCATGTTGTGGCTGCAAAAAATACATCACTGTCTCAGCATCTGTGTTAAACATATACTTAAAACGTTTCTGCTCACCTGACAGCTGGCTGTCAGTCAAAAACCGGCAGACTCCGCCCATGTCCAGAAATGCTCCGGCAAAGGCTGGTATTATGTTAACCTGTGTGAAGATTTGACCCCGGAGGGATCAGAGGTCAGAGTTTAACGAAGACCACCATGATGGATAGTTTAAAATCATTTAATACGGTGTTCTTTCAGTAATGGCTTAAGATCCTGTGAGATGACTAACGGCTTATGAACGAGAGCGATTTAATAACTGAGACAGTAAGTAGCAGTTGTTCTTGGATCACATCCAGAACTATAACTGGCCCAGGAGACTCAAAACAGCTGGGATATTTAAGCAAATCTGATCATTATATGAGCATTACTAAATACAGGTTTTAGATGAATCGTAAGTAAAATACGAGAGTTCTTATAGACGGATTTTCTTCATTTAGAACATGAGCTCAGAGTAGTTGAGGATGCTGGAATGTTTTATTGCATCCTGGTTTCTATAAACATTCCCTTTGAATCTCTGGACTGCATCTTATTTCACATGCATTTCAAACAAAAAGCATTTGGCATTAGCGCTTGGCGTTTGTTTGCTTTTCCTTCTCAGTGTCAGATCTATAATGCACCATATTTTTTAAATTATTGTGCATTACATTGCATCATAAACAGGAATCTCTTCAAGAGTGATGGCTGTGATTGCAGTCAGCTATAGAGAGTGGGTGGTCTTACCCTCTGGCGATGTTGCGGATGGGCGAAGTTGATTTTTCGCAGGCAACTTTTTTCAGAGCCCTTTAGGCATATCAAGACGGACCAGTCTCTTCCATCTGTGTTCAAGGGAGAATATATTTAGCAAGAGATTAAGAAATAAAAGCAACAAAAAAGATGGCAAGATCAGCACCAACTATGTGCTGATGACAGTTTGCCAAAAACAAAGGATTGTGGAGTTTGAATGTTTTTAAAAAAACACACACACACACACACACACACACACACACACACACACACACACTAAATGAGGACATTTTTTAAAGTTCATTATATTTACAATTACACACAAATACAAACCTTAACCATAAACAACTGCTGAATAATTTATAAGCAGCAACATATCAGCTATTAAAATAAAATAAAATAATATCTTTACATAAGTTTAAGACATTTGTTTCAACAGAAAATATTAATTTTATTTATTACAAATGAGGACATCTCTGTTCCCAAATAATAATAATCAATTATTCTAATTATTAAACATAATATTTATTTATCTACATGTGTAAGGCATTTCTGATGGAAATGTCGAAATACCATAACTTTATTGATAAATAGTTTTTCCAAATTAGGACATCCCTGAATGTCCCCAAAGGGAGGTTTTGTCATATTTAGCTCACTTCTGGGGACAATAATCCCCAAAGTATAGCTAAGTAAACACTGCAAAAAGCAACACAAAACCTTAAGTAATGAAGAAAGCTTTAGGCTTGGAAAAATCTTCTCTCTTATTATAAAGACAGCCAATAGTTGTGAAGTCCTTTTACAGTCCTAAAAATTAGGACAAAAGTGGATTATCAGGAAGAAACTGAGGCACAGCCAATTTTCCTTTCGCTGTAAGATTGCCTTCATCTATACTTGACATTCTTTTAACTTTTTAATTTCTTTTATGCAGCTTTGAATTAAAGGAGGGGCATTCATGGCTTTGACAAGACATCAAAGACACATAGCCCCCTACGCAACCTCTCTGCACGCAAACACATATGATTTATGAGTGCCGTTTTAATTCACCAAATTCCAGACCAGAGGTTCAGAGGCCCAATTAGCAATCTAGAAGTCACAATATGATCAGCCCACTTCAAACTGAATATATTATGGCACATGCTTCAGTACATGACAGCTGTTAAATGTAATATATACTGCCTTGATTAACCAACCCGAAATACTAAATAAATAAACAAACAAATAAATTCCAACTAACTAATCCAATCTAAGACCAAAAGGATGTTGATTCACGAACATATTCTACTTAATTAAATCAAGTTGTACTTGCACATGTAATGTTTAATGCTTTAGAAACGTGAACCATTGTTCATTGAGTTAATAAAACATCAAATTCTTTGAGAGAGAGAAACTGGAAAAAGCACATCTGGTAGTTATTGTGGTGCTCAGCGTCGCTCCAGGAAATGGGCTGGTGTGTATTTGGCATAAAGTCCAAACATTTGTGCCTGAGTGCCGTCCCAGCCCAAACAACAGGAAGTACTGTTAATAGCCAAAGGGAATCATGGGAAATCAGCCTTCATGTCCCTCCTGATACAATAAGGGTAATTTCAGCTCATTCTTAGGTTCAGATAGTGCTGTTAACAGCTCATCATTTCTAATCAGTTCAATGCATTTTAATGTTTTTGCTTTTCCTGTGGTGTTCCAGGCCAAAGCTTAGACTACAGTTTATAAGTAATGCATACCAAACAGCCCATAGATAAATAAGCATCTCTATTACAGTCTGTACTGACTATATAACTGTCACCACGTGTAAATCTATGATCATTAAGTCCTTTACACACATGCATAGACACACACGCTATCTGAGATGTTTAATGTGCCAGTAATGGAAAGCACAGGAAGCGTTCCTGGCATTAGATGAGTGTGTGCTTTATCAGCAGTGTCTCTGTGTATGGTTCTGGTAAAGTTGTTTGGTTGGAGCTAGCTGTTGGCCCGATGACCTCAAAGTTTTTGATGTGTCTGCAGACCAGCCCATCAATCTGACTGACAGCTGTTGTGAATGTGTGTTTGTTCGAAGTGGTGTATTTGTACGTGGTTGTTTAATAACATATTGTTGTTTCTTGAATTGACTCTACTAAAATAAATTAAACTGAAAAATAAAATAAAATGAAATCTGTGAAACAAATTTAATCCTGAAACATAAAGCAATTTTAGTACCTTTAAATCAAAGAACACCACCACCACCAAATAATTGTAAATCTAATGTTATGATGTAAAATGAGATGAAGATGTAAAATATAGAAGTAAAACTTCTTACTCATACTATTATGCTGATACAAAATTTTTGTCAATGTGTATTCAACTGGAAAAATGTGCAACAGAAGCATTTTCACTAATGATCTCAGATGTTTGGACTATTATTTTTCATCCACAATAATGTGGCATTACATACTTCATTCAGGAAATGTGGTTTTCCAAAGGAGTCAAAATAACTATTTTGAAAAAAAGAAAGTTTGTTTATATTGAACTAATGGCTCAAAATAACTCAATTTATGGTAATAATCTCAATAAATCTCAATTTGTGGTAATAAAGTTGCATAATACTAGATTATGCATCTATATAAATTTCAGGATGAATATGGAATAACCAAGTGACAAAATGAGAAAAACATTCACAGAAACTAAACGGCACTGTTCATGAGAGAGGCCTCCATTTCAATCACCTCTCCGTGTCCAGTCACGACCTTGAGGAAGAGGAGGAGGGGAGGAAGGTTTTAGGACCCCAGCTGTGACCATGAAGCAGTGCTTAAACTGAGCTGGAGACCAAATTAACCCCTGAACCACCTGACAGTGGATGGGAACAACAAACCTCTGAGATCACAAGCCAGCAGTTGAATAATTGGTCATTTCTATTAAAATAATTGGTCAATTTATTACACGGCTCTCTGGATTACTTCATTCTGATTGGTCAAATATTTTTGTATAATGACCAAAACTGCACTACTGTGTACTGCATACTCACACACAAATTCAACAACAATTATTCAACAATAAATATATCAAACAGTAGTATGCTTTGTTGTTGTCAAATGACATCTGTCTAGGAAATAATTATTTCACATTTTTAATTTAGTTCAAAATTTTATTTAAACAAAAACAAAGTTTCATTTAAATAAAAATTAATTTCAATCAAATAAGGGGAATACAATGTAATAAATACAATTATAGGCCTGTTTATTATTGACATCCCTTCCAGTTCATTCTTCTCACTAGAATCAGATGGTTAAGTCAAGTGCATTGCATTGCATTTGCAGCATGCTCAGGTTATATACCACACATTTTGGTGAATTTAGTTCACAGCAGGCATTCCATGCATCCAGAAAATTAGCATACTGTGATATGTGGTGCAAAAATAGAAGTTGGTAGCATGCCAGTCTAAACATACTCAATCTGTCCTGAGCCCATACGTGAATGCATATTTGTGCTGCTGTTATGTTCTCAACAGCACATTAACATCATATTTTTGGTATACATTTTGTATTCAGTATGCATTTTGTGTATTATAAACAAATGTTCTGTATGCATAATTAAACACAGATGTCCTATTACAAATTGAAACGTGCCGTGACAATACACTACACAGAACATTGTATCCCACAATTCAATGCACTTAGTTGAGATCCCATTCCCACTGCAGCAAATTAATCCTAAGTAATTTCAACCATGATTTAACACAAAATTGGATTAAAGGAATAGTCCACCCTTAAAAGAAAATTTGTTGAAAACTGATTAACACTCAGGCAATCCAAGATGTAGATGAGTTTGTTTTTTCATCAGAACAGATTTGGCATTACATCACTTGCTCTCCAATGGATTCTCTGCAGTGAATGGGTGCCGTCAGAATGAAAGTCCAAACAGCTGATAAAAACATCATAATAATCCATAATTAATCAACATGACTCCAGTCCATCAATTAACATTGATTGAAGCAAAAAGCTGCGTGTTTGTAATAAACAAATTCACCAGTAAGATGTTTTAATTTAAAACTGTTGCTTCTGGCTAAAATACAAGTCATCCATCCATAATAATGCTTTCTGCTGTGAAAAATTTGTCTGAATCAGAATTGAAATATGCACAGATTAAGCACTGTTTGTGCAAGTGAAAACAGACCAAAACAGTTCTAAACAAATATGTTGTGGATTAGTATGTGAGAGGACAACAGGGTATGGACTTTTTCACTGTGGAAAATTTGTTTCTAACAAACACAGTTTTCACCTCACAAGACATTAATTGATGGACTGGAGCTGTTTGGATTACTTGTGTATTATTGTGATGTTTTTATCAGCTGTTTGGACTCTCATTCTGACGGCACCCATTCACTGCAGAGGATCCATCGGTGAGCAATGATGTAATGCTTAATCTCTCCAAATCTTATAAATAAGTACATTTCCATTTCTGGGTGAACTACTCCTTTAAAAAAGCTATATGAACATTGTACATTACTGTACAGTATGTTAAGAGCTGATAACCAGACACTGCTTTCTGAATTAGGTCATGTAATAACCGTGCAGCATGTTATAGATTAAAGTGTTGATTGATACATTGATACATTTTTTACATATTAGAAGTCAAATATAGGCAGCATTCAGTGTACTGCATTCTGTGCAGTAATTAGTACAGTAGCATTCCAAATATAAACTGGATTTACACACAAAAGAACAGGATGTTATTGTTCCCCTCTCACCTCTCCTGTCCTGTCTGAGTGAGGCGCTGGTCTCTGCATAACGGGCCTGATCCACTCTATACCCCTGCTGCTGTAGGACTCTCTGGTACAACTGGACCTCGGTGTCCGTCGGAGCATGTTGGCCTGTCAGAATAATGGCTTTTCCCACACAGTTGCGCTTAGAATGACGCACCTGAGAGAAAGAAAAGAGAGACTGTTTAGCAACTACACTTTTTCTTATAAACATACATTTATTCTTGATGTTACTTCCTTTAAAACTTAATAAAATGCACAATAAACCTGATTTGTAGGTTACAAATGCACGATGAAGTTCATAACATAACGTCTTCTGGCTTTGTCACATGTGAGGATCAGAACACCAGGGGCTAATCAGAAAGGCAGCTGAGCATTTCAAAAGTACCCATAATGCAGTCTAGCGTGGTAATGACCTCTGTGGGTCGTCAGGTAGGGAGGAGGGCTTGTGTGTTTTGTATGATATGCTTACAAATTTTAAGTTGCACAAAAAATTGCCTTCCGGGCTTATAATAAACTTTGAACCTTGAGGGCTGAATCCCGTTTAGATGAGAGCAGACTTCAGATGCCTGGACTCGCTCAGAGTTTCAGGTGACGGCTACTGCACAGGAGAATTCTGGGATATGGTTCAGTTTAGCACCAGAGGAAAGCTCAACAACATGAGCCTTATTATAAGTCATATTAAACATAGCACACGATCATGCAGTTCTGTGTTGCATAACAGAATCAGAGGAACACAGCGTTATTTGGGCAGAGCTTCAGCATGAGTGTGTGACTGAGGAAGGGAGGGGAGCGTTTCCTCTCCTTCAGCATGGATGATACTGTTCCCCTTTCTTCTCTCTCTGTATGTGTTCATCTTTTTCTGCCGTCGTGCTGTGCTGTTCTCTCTCACTCTCTCTCAGAGTCCACTTTTCCTCTGCTTGTAAATGTTTCCATCTGGGAGCTCTGCCACAATAATGAAAGGGTCCTAAATGGCCAAAGTCAACCCCTGCACCCCATTATTCACTCATTTAGTCCTCAAAACAGACTCTTTATTACTGCTTATACATTACACAGGTTAGAGATTTAAAAATAAAACCATAAACAACTTTTAACTGACAAACTCCTATTAGCGGATATACACAACAACAATATACTACTACTACTAGTACTACTACTAATAATAATAATTATTATTATTATTAAATATTATTAACAACATTGGGGTTAGCTGTACATTAAGTAATATATTTATTTCTGTTTTTATACATTTCTTTTTTTACATATAATCATCGAAACGATAAATATTATAATTTTTGTTACTGATATTATTTTTATTTGTAAATATAATACTTTTATTTCTGATGTATAACCCTTTTATATCATCATCATCATCATCATCAACAACAACAACATTGAAACAAAAGAGTTAGTTATACAGTAATATATTTCTAATATATTTACGTATTAGTTTACATATAATAATAATAATAATAAAAATTATTATCAGTAAATGTAATACTTACATTTATTTCTAATTATATTTAAACATTGTACATTTTAATTATTCATTACATATTTTAATTCCCCCCTCATATATTCTATTATATAATATATTATATTGGAGGTTTAAATTTAATTTGTTAATTTCAAAATTTTACAAATAAGTACATCAGGGGCCCTGGGACCTCAAAACAAAAAGACAATAAAATCAAGCTCAGTATATGAATAATGCGACTTGTTGAAGAGGTGTGTACTTATTTAAGCAATTAGACTTTTGCTTGAACTTACAGTGAAGGATGGACTTAAGCCATATCTAGAGACTAGAATATCAGAGACGTTTGGCCATCTAACGCATCAGTAACACTGTGGCAACTGCATATCAACACACAAGCGTCATGATGGCGAGTTTTGCAAGGGCCAACACCACTCAAATCCAGTCCATAACTGTTCTCTTTTCTTTTCAAATACTAGAATTCCAACTTCATCACCAACCCAAAAGAAACAAGAGGCATGTCATTTCCATTCATACTTAGTTTCCCACTCTTTCTTCCCTACATCCCCCAGTCTGTCTCTCCTCCTCCCATCTGCTCCCTCTCTCCTGCCCCTCTGTGAGACTTCAGGCTGCAGACGCTAATCTAAAACATGCAATTACTGGACTGCATTCATTTCACCCTCTGTGTCTGCGGCCCAAGACACAAACATCATTACTTCATTAAAGCGCTGCCTAAAACAGCCCAGCGCTCAAAGGAAGTAATAACAACCAATAAGAAACATCTCATGAAGAAAAAGGGGAAATAAAAAGGAAGTAGGGAGGGAGAGGAATATATATATATATATATATACATACTCATACATAAAACCCAAAGAGCAGAGAGAGCACAATGATACATTAACTTTAATAAGATCTGAAATTAAATCAGCTTCACACAAAACATTAAATCCTCTCAGGGAAATCTTCCTTTAATTCCCACCACATAAAAACAGGAGATGAATATACACATAAATATTAATTTAGTCCTCTGGTGCAAGGATCTGTGGAAACGCAGTCAAGTCAATGCAGAAATTGCTCTTTCGTGGAAAAGCATCCTCTTTTGTCGCTAACTTGTAAATGATGAACAAGCAGAGGTCATTTTAAACAGTGGGAACCAGACATAAAAAAACATGCAAGTCTTGAATGCAAAAGTATAAGAGACAGAGTAGATGGTGTTTGGTATGTGCAACTAAATCCCAAAGTGTTTGGACTAAAAATAATACTACTATCTTTAAAAGCCAACCTCCTAACGCCGTCCCCAAAGGGTCATGACTTTTACAGCACACATGGTGCAGAAAAACGCACAAAGACATATGTGCACATGCATGCAATACTGACAAAAAAATGACATATTGTATCCCTCTCTCTCACACATGCAAACACACATATACAAATGGGTCACAAGTGTTGTGTATAATACAATGAAACAAATCCAAGCATAACAACATCTGTACTCAGATTCAAACAACCCAATCCTCACATGGCCTCTGACCCAGTATTATTAGGTTTAAACAACCCAGTCCTCACATGGCCTCTGACAGATATGTAGAAATAGGTGCCCTTGAGCACACGAACCTTAATGGCCAGAAAGTGGTGTTAGTGATGTTTCATTACCTTGGCTTTGTGAAGGCTACTAAACCATACTTTGGTATAACCCAAGTCAGCCCTGAAAATCTCACAATGCAGAAAAGTGATGATATTACCTTGGCTGTTTTGTGGTGCCCTCAGCCCTATGCAGAAGTTTTTTGTGTGCTCAGATAGCACTTTGGGAGTTAGTGCCCATGCCAAAATACCATTCTCATCTCATAAACTCAGCTCTGTTTTCCTAACCCTAAATAATATAAATTAATATTTATGCATGTATGCATGTATGCACAAACACACACACACACAGAGACACACACACACACACACACACACACACACACACACACACACACACATATATATATATATATATATACACATACACATACACACACACACAAGTAAATAATATAGATGTATTAATATAAATTTTAATACATTTAATGTCTTCAGTGTTAATGTCTTATGTCACAATTTAATATATTCATAATTCAAATTTTTAATTCTGAATGAGCTGCCTTTGAAACCATTGTAATGGTAAATGTATACATTTAAAATAATATGTCTATATAAATATATCTATTTTAGATTCTTATTGGAGCTGGCTTCAAAGCTTTGTAAAACACACATTAGTGAATGTATGTGCTAAGTTGCTACATTCCTTGGTGACCATAAACAGTCCACCATTAGCATAATGAAGCGCTTACTTGCTGGATAAAGTGTTTATTAGAGTTTTTGTGTAAAACGTGATATTTCATTCTTCTAAGGAATTTTCTGCATAGAAATGAACAGTATTAGACTTTGCAATCCAGATTCAATATTTGAACCCAGCGCGAAGCACAGCTGGGTCAGGTTAACATGTCCTAGACTTCAAGAGAGCGCTTGAGATGTGGAAAGGAGGAAGAAAACAAAACGCGGGTTCTGTTAGTATTCAGAGGAGACCTCGAACTCTGCTTGTCCATGCAAAGTGAAAGGTTTACTTGGCTAAACGTTTGGCATTGGCTCAACATTTTATTCAAGCTTTCCCCCCACAAACTACTTCTCCCTGTTTTTCTACACTTTCCTTGCTCTTCCTCCCCCTCCACAAATACCTCTCTCTCTCTCTGTGCCACCCTGGATGAGGGGTTCTGTTACCACTGGCTCTGTGTATAAGGTTCAGAGGTTAATCATGGATGTCGAGAGGCCCCTATATATAAAAATAACCCTTTTCCTCTCTCCTATTTGACACAAACCACATCAAACACACTCACAAACACATAACATACCAAACCCGCCTCTATGCCACATCTAAACCCTCTAAAACAATGCAATGCATGGTGTAGAAAAGAAGTGAGCGCTACTTGCTGACCTCCTGTACTTGTCCTCTCCCCACACAGTCAAACCGGAAGACAATAAACTCTCAGCGTACTAAACGTGAATCTCTTTGGGAAGCGTTCAGCCCAACAGTGATGGAGTGCAGTTGTTCGTGCAAACCACAGGCCTAACATAGACTAAAACATGTATAGCATGTGCTAGACAGTAGGTTACAGTGTCTCCTGACAGCAATGTCACAGCAATGTTGACTTCATGCCCTTTATACTGCAAACGTGAATAATACATTAATAAATAATTACATTTAAACACGTGAATGCTGTAATATTATGAGTATAAAATATAAATACTGTTCAGTATTATATATAACTGTATTTTTTTTCAGTTTACATATATGTATATTTAATAAATTAATTGTTTGATTTAATTTGATTATAGATGTAATATTGTTCAGTATTATATAACTATATTTTAATTATGCATTATATTAAAAACTAAATACACTAATAATACTTTAATAAATAATTAAATTTAAATACAATATAATACAACATTGTGAGCATTAGATATTATAAATATATTTCAGTATCATATAGAACTATATTTTAATTATGCATTAAATTTAATATTAAATACAAGAATAATATATATAATACCAATATAATACAATATTGTGAGCATTAAATATTACAAATACTGTTCAGTATTTTATATAACTATTTAATTATGCATTAAATGTAAATAAATAATTAAATGTAAATACATTAAAGTTGTAATATTATGAGTATTAAATATTATATCTGCATTATATATAACTATATTTTAATTATGCATTCAGTTTTAAATGAAATAAATGAATAATACACTAATAACTATGTAAATTTAAATAATTAATGCTGTAATATTATGAGTACTAAATATAACTTTTTTGCGGTATTATAACTTTTTATATGTTTATCTATTTTAATTTATTTTTTTTCTATATTCTTCAGTGTATTATTCACTGAACTTCTCTAAAGTATTAAGTCCCTAGGTTCCAAAGTTCATTGGATATTTTGCTCATTTTATCATTCACTAAGTGATCATCATAAGCCTGATCACTTTAAAGATAGTGCCAAACATTAATACTAAAGACCTATAAATAATAATAATAATACATTTTAAAATGTAAAATAAAAATAAATATTATATTTATTTGTTTAACAAAATTAATAGAGCAGACTGTGTGAGATCAGTATGTGACTATGACCTTCCAACTGGCTGTTAAAGTGTGATGTCTAAACACTACATAGTGAGGTTTATATTAGACTGACATATGGCAGCAGTCAAAGCAGTTATTCACATTCACCGCGTGTGTGTGTGTGTGTGTGTGTAAACACAAGAAGTTAATCAGCTGAAAGTGAATGCAATTGTCTGATCCTGGATCAGAACCAGGCGGTCCAAAAGCACAGACAGACGTGACTTCGTTAACATGAATGAACGTCCTCCAATGGTCTCCGGGGACAACGAGACAGCAATGGCTTGCAGGATGGGAAAACTTTTTCACACTTTTCACAGTCCGCACAGCAACTATGGGAATAGGCATCTTCTTCAAATGAACCTTATAAATATATGTTAATGTGAAATGACATTATGCTAATTCACACAACAAACATTATCTCCCTCCTGTTGCTGAGAGGCTGAAAACTTCCAAAACAAAGGCCCAGAATCCTTAATTCATCCATACAAACTCCCACACACTCACAATCATGATGCCCACAAATGCAAAGGGTAATTCTTCACTTCCAGCTCAACTCTGTTACCTACGTGTTTATGACTTTTATATGGCAGCACCAGACACTGCAGGGCACAGTCCGTCTCCAAACACATCAGAGAGCCACTGATGGTCACACAGACTGATAACTCTATCCTACTCAACACACACACACTCTGATTGAGGACAGCTGTCATGGTTCTCAGTGTTGACTTCCTGCTAGGAGTTAGTTAGTGTGGGATTATGAGAAGGCATACTGGCGCAGTCCCAGCTTAAAACTAAACCTCTCTCACCTCTCATTGCTTTCCTGCCCTCATCTTCTGCCTCAGTGACCTAAAATCTGTTTCCCAATTTCTCTCTCTCTCTCACTTTTTTTCCATGCTTTGTACACGCTTTCTCTCTTGCAGGCACACAAGCTCCACCTCCTCGTACAGAAGTCGTAAATAAACCTATGGCTGGGTATCCCACATGACAGCCGTACTTTATTCCCGGCATCTCTCCTCAGATCTTTCTATCCCGTACTGACATAACACTTCCCCGCAGATGTCAATCATCTCATGCTCGAACGAAAGTATGTGTGCACTCATAAATAACCCCTCCTTCATGTGTTCTCTTAAACCAATGAATGTCCAGCCTTGAGTTTCTCCACCTAAAATACCCCCAACAAAGACAACCATCATAAATGAAAAATACTCGCTGGCTATTTTAACTGGGTCTTATGCTGAAAGGAGGGAAGACAAATATCCTAAAGCAACAGCTTTTTTTACAAGTGATGAGAACTTAGAAATAATGACATCTTTTTATTTGAACATCTGTAACAGCTGAAGTGTAGTGACACATCAATTGTTTTGAAATCTATAGCAATGACTGGGAAAAAAATGTAGGTTATTTTTCAGATATCAAACTATGAAAAAGGTAATAGAAAATAACTTTTAATGACAATAAAAAATTTAAATAGTGCATTGAACACAAACTGGATTAAAATTATAATTACATATATATAAATAATACATAAACAAGTGCATTTAAATATTAATGCTGTAATATGATGAATATAAAATATTCTAAAGTATAATAAATGAATACTTTTTTTCAGTATTATAAATAACTATTTTAATTATGCATTACGTGTAAAATTAAATACATGAATAATACATTAATAAATAATTAATTATTTAATAATAACTTTTAAGTACATCAATCCTGTAATATTATGACTTGATGATTATGGCATAAATACATTAATAAATAATTACATTTAAATACATTAATGCTGTAATATTGAGTATCAAATATTAAAATATGTTTTAGTATTATAAAAAGCTATTTTAATTATGCATTAGCGTTAACATTAAATACTTGAACAATAAATTAATAAAAAGTAAATATAATGCTGAGTATTTAATATTTATTTTTTCTACATTGTAACTGTATTATGCATTAGATTTAACATTAAATACATGTACAATACATACATAAATAATTATATTTAAATAAATTAATGCTGTAACATTATGAGCATTTTTTTTCTAGTAATACAAATAACTATTTTATACATGCATTATTTTTTTATTAAATGCAGGAATAATGCATTAATAAATACTTTTAAATACATTATGTAAGATAATAAATGCTAAATATTATAGACAAAAATGTGTACCATAATAATCCATAATTATCAGCAGCAGCATTATTATTAGGCAAAGATAATAAACAATAAATAGATTTCAAACATAAAGTATCATACTTACAAAACTGTCTGTCTGTGATGCTTCTAGCAGAGATACGAGTCTCTCTGGGTTCTTGAGGAGTAGTTTATAATCAAACACCGCAGATTTGTTCTTTTGGTCCCGTTGACTGGACTTGAACTCAGTTCTGTCCCGGTGCATAGTCACAGTGTGGTAAAACAGCCCGACCGCTATCCCCAGCAGCAGAAGGGGACCAGTGCAGCACCTCCGGCGGAGCGCCCAGATCCCACGGAAAAGCATTCCCACTTCTGCACAAACGTTCCTGGACAGAGTCAAGACACATACCATTGGGAATGCGCGTTTGGTCCCCACATCATCCCTCCGGATCACGGCGCGCTGTTGAGCGACAAGCGCTCAAACGCGCAGCTCAGGAATTAAAGCACACATATCTGAGGAACGCTTCAGGACATGAAATCTTGAACTTATTCGACGCGCGTCAGAGCTGGTTGTGAAGTCTCGTTTAAACGGTCCAGGTGTCCAAACGGAGTGAAACGTTTCTCTGAAGGCTTCTTTCTTCTTAAATCTGCTGAGCCCCACGGTTGATTAAAAACACTCCCGAGCGGAGGAACCTCATGACTGAGAGTAATGATACGCCTCCTTCACGCGCTGTCAGAGAGCGCCTGCCTCCCTTTACCAACCACTGCGAATGTGGGTTCGGCTGGGCTTCTCAACATTTTAAACTTAAAGGCTTTTTCACACAGGACGTGTTTAGCGGTAATTTACAGTCCTTTTTAATTGCTGGTCAATGTTGCCGAGCGAGAGACTGCCATCACGGTTGCGTTGCGTCGCGTCTCATTATTTTCATACGGTTTCTCGTGCGCATACGCGTTACGTTTTTAAGAACCTTTAAAATTCTTCAACTTTCACAAAGTTGAACAATACATTATTATAATGTATTGTTCAAGTAGGCTATTTTAAATTCAAAGACTCCTGTGTGCTGTTCTTTTTTTATATCTATTTAAATCGAAGTAACTGTAGTAGACAGTTAAAGTCAGCAAAAAAAAAAAAAAAAAAAAAAAAAAAAAAAAAAAAAAATGTAAAAAAGGAAACGAGGATGTGTGGGTCTGTTCTTTTGATTTGTTAAAGTGCGCACCTGGTTTGCGTTAACCTATTTAATTCCGGCATTTTCCCAGCTAAGATAGCACATGTAGTTTAGTCTTTGGAAAGCCCAACGAAACAATATATAATTCACATTGTAATATTCTAAAACAAACAAACAAAAAACGTTACGAGTCCTCCGTAAGATACATATTAAAATAAAAACGCTGTTCTCTAATAGCTATTCTCCTATATATATATATATATATATATATATATATATATATATATAGAGAGAGAGAGAGAGAGAGAGAGAGAGAGAATATATTATACAGCTAGATATATATTTTTTAAAATATAGATTTCGTATATTGTTTCTTTAAATAGCACTCAGAGTGCCATTTAATCTTTAATCTAAGTGCTACAATCTCTCTCTCTCTCTCTTTATATATATATATATACAAACACACAAATATATTATATATTATATATAGTAGTCAACATTTGAAGTGGATCAAAAAACTTTTTTAGGTTTTAAGGCAACTTTATTGAAAGGTTTTGATCCCCTTCAAATGTTGACTATAGTGCGCATGTATACACACACATATATACATACATACATACATATATATATGTGTGGACGAAAATGCCTTGTTGATGTCAGAGGTCAGAGGGGAATGGGCAGACTGGTTAGAGATGATAGAAAGGCAACAGTAACTCAAATAACCACTCGTTACAACCAAGGTATGCAGAATACCATCTCTGAACGCACAACACGTTGAACCCTGAAGCAGATGGGCTACAGCAGCAGAAGACCACACCAGGTGCCGCTCCTGTCAGCTAAGAACAGGAAACTGAGGCTACACTCCACACAGCCTCATCAAAATTGGACAATAGAAGATTGGAAAAACTTTGCCTGGTCTGATGAGTCTCGATTTCTGCTGCAACATTCAGATGGTAGAGTCAGAATTTGGCGTAAAGAACATGAAAGCATGGATCCATCCTGCCTTGTCTCAACGGTTCAGGCTAGTGATGGTGGTGTAATGGTGTGGGGGATATTTTCTTGGCACACTTTGGGCCCCTTTGTACCAACTGAGCATCGTTTAAACACCACAGCCTACCTGAGTATTGTTGCTGACCATGTCCATCCCTTTATGACTACAGTGTACCCATCTTCTGATGGCTACTTCCAGCAGGATAATATGCCATGTCACAAAGCTCAAATCATCTCAGACTGGTTTCTTGAACATGACAATGAGTTCACTTTACTTAAATGGCCTCCACAGTCACCAGATCTCAATCCAATAGAGCAGTTTTGGGATGTGGTGGAACAGGAGATTTGCATCATGGATGTGGAGCCGACAAATCTGCAGCAACTGCGTGATGCTATTATGTCAATATGGACCAAAATCCATGAAGAATTATGGCAGTTCTGAAGGCAAAAGGGGGTCCAACCCAATACTAGCAAGGTGTACCTAATAAAGTGGCCAGTGAGTGAGTGTGTGTATATATATATAGTTTTATTTAAAGAAACAATCCTTCAAAATCTATTTATTTTATATTTTCAAACATGTATTGTGGTCAGGATTTATGAGAGCATATATAATTATAGGACCCTCGAATATTATATACAGTCGGCAGTAACAAATTTTGTTTTGCAAAGTTTGCTGATTCTGTATTTGTTGATTTTTCTCCACGTTTCTATGATATACTGAAAAACAATGGTAAGCATATCATAAGATTTAAATGCTTCTATTAGCAAAAAAAAAAAAAAAAAAAAATGAGTCAATATGTACAGTGTCCTTCATAATCTCTGCAATTCGCTCTGGCATGCTGGATATTAGCTTCTGGGCCAAATCCTGACTGATGGCGATCTATTCTTGCCTTATTAGGTCTCAGAGTTGATCACAATTTGTGGGCCTCTGGTTGTCTACTCGCCTTTTGAGGACTGACCACAGGTTCTCTATGGGATTGAGATCTGGGGAGTTGCCTGGCCACGGATCCAAAATTTCTATGTAATGATCTTCGAGCCACTTCTTTATCACCCGATTCCTGCTGACACGATTCCGTAGCCGACTCCTACGTACGGCTGCACGTGTTTCTTTGGAGGTAACCATTGCGAACAAAAAAATAATGATTGGAAGTGCTTCTTCCCTCCTTTTATAGCTAGTACTCATTCAGACTTTCACACGTGCTGCTGATATTAGTCAATTAATGTTACCTGGTCATTTTGTGTCAGGATTTATATATTCCTTTTTTTTATGAAAAGCTATTAGCAATTATTTAAAATGCATCTGATCACCCTACACAATAATTTAGAAACAATGTGAATAAACACCACAACAGCTTAAGCAGCAAACTTTGCAAAACAAAATTTATGTGACTTAAATTATCATATTTACAGTATGTCTCATGTATTTTAGCATTCTGTGGAGCTTGACATTTTCTTTTTAAATTAATAGCTGGAATTAATTAATTTTGCTCATTTAAACCAGCTATAAAAATGCTCACAAGAAACCAAGAAGGTCTGAACTTGAAATTTAAGGGGTACAGTTTTTTAGCCTTTCAAACTCAATGAACATTTTGGTTACAAATGGATTTTTATGGTTTAGGATTAAAGAGTTAATTCGAAGGGAATGGCATCCTAAATTGTCCCGTTTGCTTGAGTGGGAAAATTTAGGAACTGTTTCAAGAGGGATTTATACAAAAATGCATTCTGCTTGTTTCATGAATATAGCTCAATGCGTCCTCCCAATTTTCATATCCTTCCCACGCTCCTACTAAAATCAGAGGGCACTGACTGGTTCATATCAATGACGTTGATCCAGAAACATGGCCTACTTGGCAAAATACATTCAATCTTTTACAATGCACTTTAAGACAGTGTGTACCAAAAGTTCTTGATCATTTTATTTTTCCCTCCCCAACATCTCTCAAAACGTATCACCACATCAGTGCAGTACAAGCTAGAGACACACACACAAACATACACACAGGTCACAGCTGTTCATTTGTTCTTTTGTATACTTTAAGAGCTCCTCAGTAAAATAAGAAACATCCTGTCCTTTAAGCAGAGCACAATACATCATCTATCCATTACACACAAATAATCCCGCAAAATCATCACGTTCACTGGCGAGCAATGAGACGTCACTGTTGCTGTCGTAATCTGTTCAGGATCCTTTAAGGTTTGTCAGAGCTGAATGTCTCGAGACTTGTAGTCCATCAAACAGTTCAGGACTACAATTCCCAGTCTGTATCATGTCAATCCATACTATGTAGATATGGATTAGCAGGAGCTGCCAGATGCGAAGGGTCATCACGCATGGCAAGCCGAGGAATGTCTCGAATGTTAAAAAACATGGGCCTCCCAAAACCATCTTGCCCATCCGCCTCCATAACGATTAATGGAGATGAAGAGAAAAACATAAAAACAGGAAAAGTTTCGAGGGCAGTGTGCGCTTAGATTCACCAGCTAAAAACGCCCAACCTGGCTGCGATTTACATAAACACACATACAGCAGCAACACCATCTTTCAGGCATCAACATCTCTCTCTTGCATCTACACACCCTGATTTCATGGTGATGTAACATGTACACTCTCAGCTGAGGGGGACAGTCATTTCAGAGAGGTCGGCCCAGGTGATATGGCATTTATTTGTGCCGGCTTCCCCTCCTCTTCATGGCCGCCGTACACTGTGGGCAGTACCACTTCCCTTTGGGTGCCTCGGTCAAACCCACACAGCCGTAGTGGAACCACTCGATTGGACACTGTGGGGAAAAGACGGGAAAGAGTCGGGATCAAATAATTTCTTTCACAGCAAACAAAATGTCATTAAAATGACAAAGAATTCTCAAAATAATATTTAATATATATATTTTTTAGATTTCTGAAAAAGAATAGTGCAATATATTATATATTTTTTTATATATATATAAAATTTGTAATATTACAGTATTACATATTTCAGATTTGTAAAATATTTAGTTAATATAATAATTATATTATACAATTAATTAATTTTATTTGATTATTTTAAATTATTAAATGTTATATTTTTATAATAGCAATTTACATTTTTTATTTATAGAAAATGATTATAAAATTAATATAAAATTCTTATTATATTAACAATAATACTCATGACCGCTCTCCGTCATCTCTGCAAAAGCAGTGACTACCCAAGGGTCACAAGAGCCGACAGAGCTAGTGAGAGTTGTTTGAAGAGGATATATAGTTGTCTTTCTCTAGAGGTGAAGTCTTGACTTACATCTTGGTTATCGCAGCCGACCATCTCTCCGTATGACACCTGCACAATGACAGGAAGAGAATGAAACAGAGCATACGAGACAAACACGCACATACACACCTGCAGCTGAGTGTCATGGATGTGCGCACCTGCGAACAAAGACTGTGCAAGTTTTGTCTTTGATGTCTATTCAGAGACACACACACACATTTCTATTTTTGATACTTTGACAAAAGCAATATAAAACAAAGCAATCATGGGGAGACAATTCTTTTGCACTCATACATAAACTAAAACACACACACACACACACTCTCACGGAATCCTTCTGCAAACTGTTATTGGAGTCACACACCCCTCACCTCCCTAAACAGGTCTTTGATTTTCCTGTATGATCTTGCTCTATTGGGGATGGTTAAAAATAGCTCAAGAGACTGAATTTGTTCCTTTTTCAAAACATTCGTTCTGATCATATGTGGCAATTGTTTAAAGGAATAAACTGTTAAATTAAAATTAAATTAATGATGATACTGGAATCGAAAAAACAAATTAAAAACGTGATATGTACACACACACACACACAAACAAAATTAAATATTTTTTAGTTTTTGAGTTTTGTTTGTCTTTTGTTTTATTTTTTTTAAGGCTTTTTCCGTTAAGTAGGAACATTGAAGAGGAAATAGGAAATTGCAATCTGCAGATAGTGGTCCCAATTAATTAGAATTAGTGAATCAATGTAATAGTAAATCAGTTCAATATCAGAAACACAGTAAGAGCAGTACAAATAGTAGTGTTGCTGGAATGCTGTATAAGAGAGATGTGACGGGAACACACCTGGTTGCAGATGCAGTATCTGGGTTCGTTGGGGTCATAGGTCCAGTCCACCTGACTGCTGGTGTCTGTTTCTGTGACGGTGGTCTGTACCAGCTCATGAGCCAACGCTGATGATGACGAGCAGGATGACAGTGAAGAGGAAGAGGAGGATGAAGAGGACTGGTGGTTGGAAGACTTAGTGTTGCCTCTGAAAAGCCAAGCAAGAAAGTGGTTTCAAATCAAACGTATATGAATTTGATGAATACAATATGTCAGAGAAAGAGGTTTATGCTTACATAGGAGGAAAAATGTACAAAAACACCACAAAAATGTAACTGGGTGGCTCATTCATGAACCAAATAAATGGATATGGAAACAGTGCGAGTCTTACTTGGTCTTGCGTCCTGTGCGAGAGTCTGAGCTGTTGTTGGACATGAGGGGCTGTGTGAGTGTGTTAGCCAGTGCAGAAGACGAGTAACCGCTGGTGTCCCGACTCAGAGCAAACTCCCGCCCCAAGAAATCATTGTTCTTGACAGCTTCATAACTGGCCTTGAGACTGGATGTTCTCCTGCCCTCTTTCATCTAAAAAAAAACAATGCAGAAGAAGAAAAACAAAAAACACAAATATTAAAGAAAAAAGGCAAGTTCCTATGTGTTTCCCACAGACTTGCACTCTATATGCGGCGGCATAGTTTTATATACATATATAGTGTTCCTGTAGCTCAAGTGGTAGAGCATTGTGTTAACAAGCACAAGGTTGGGGGTTCGATCCCCGGGAACACATGATAGGTAGAGATTAATAGCCTGAATGCACTGTAAGTCGCTTTGGATAAAAGCGTCTGCTAAATGCATGAATTTATTTTAATTTAATATATTTGGTAATTATTTATATGCTGGATGGAGTGTAATTTGGTTTGGGTGAAATATTTATGGTAATGGTAACGTATTTCTATTTAATTTTGAACATGTCAAAGGAGAAAGAAAGATTAATTTTGATATAAACAATATCATGTTTTTTAACAAAACAAAATAAATTTCATCAACAAAATTCAGTCTCTTAGTCAATCAGTATGTTACTGAAACTCTTCTAAAAAAAAAAAATAATTAATGTAATTATTGCATTTAAGAACACTGAAGTTAAACAAATCATTTAATTATTAAAATGCTTTTTAAAGAGACCTTGTCCTCTGGTGTGACATTTTTTTGTGTCACACCAAAGTATCTTGCTATTCTGAGCTAACCTGTCATTAGCAGTTTGCGAAACACATTTGCATAATTTTCCATGATTATGTAGTTTAACATACAGTTTTTATTAAAAAAAATATATAATTTATGGGTGTCGCACGAAAGGACAACAAACTGTAACACCTTTGTAGTGGTTCCAAAAAAGTTAAATATTTGAACAATTCTGAGACAAAAATTGACTATACGCATGTCATGGGCCTAACAGGGGGCTTCAGTAACACGATCATGAATGGGGTCCTTCAAATAATTAAAGTTTTCTCTGGATTTGGCCAATTTAAAATCAGGATATGATGTCACACCAGAGGACATGGTTTTCAGAGACAAAATGTATCAAGTTCTTACACTTTCAGAAACATATAGATGAAAACAATTATTGCCATTTACTAAAATAGACACTTGTACAATTATGCCGGAGGTATTTATTACAACTTTTATGCTTTTTCTTTTTAATTTATAAAAGTTGTATTTATCAATTTACTGAACCATGCTTGAGACAGTCACACCATAGAACAATTTTTACATTGGGCTCAAAAATTTTATCAACTCCCTCGAAATGAGTCGAATAACACTGCAGCTTTTTTAACATTATTTATGTTTATGTATAAGTATTTTTTAAGTATTGTAAGCATTTTTATTTGTGACAATATTAATTATATTCATTTTCATCTTGTGAGACAATGAAAATGCCATGTCACGTCAACAACCCATATATATATTTATTTATAATATTTTAATATTAAGGGACTTAACTGTTAATTAAATTAATAATAATAGCACAAACACTAAAAAAAATACAAAAAAGGGTGAAATATATAATTTAATTAATACTTTTCATGTAATACATTTTAAAATATTTTATTTCTGAGCTTTATAATTACTAATGTATTTTAAATGCCAAAAATATTTAGTGTGTCAATATCTTATTACAGCTGCTTGTATTTTTTAGGCTTTTTTGATGTAAAGGAGTCTCACTATACCTGAATACAAAACGAGAGTTTATAATGAAAACTGTGTCAATATGATTTTTCTCGAGAAACAATATCAAAGTGCCTTTGTATAGTAAACGCTGAAATTAACATGGGCAGAGTGCCAGGAAAACATAATCTGACACGAAAATAACATAGGAGGAAAAAAGGACCCTTAAGAGGCCAAAAATAGTTGAAACAGGAAGTGAAGGGAGGAGGGGGTACAAAGAGATCTAGAATTAGAGGGGAAGAGGAGGGGACGGTGGTTTTGACTGTGGTTTTTATTTGTGTTGTTGATTTGATTGCATGGGATTGTGCCATGGAAATGGCCCCCGCCCCAGCAGTGGGCCCGGCAGGAATGTATGAGGAAAGCGTCTGGGAGGAGTTGACGTTATACACGCTGTTAGAAGAGGACGTGTTGTTCACTCTGCAGCCTGCAACACACACACACACAAAATACCATTTCATATATGACCAGAAACTCATAACTAATCTCATTACACTCATTTCTTCTGAACCATTCAGTAGTTACCATACACAGCAAACATTGTTGTTTATTTCCCTTGACAATGTGATTAGGATAAGGGCTGCAGTTATACTGAATGTATATATATACAGTATATATATAATATATATATATACTGTATATATATATATATATATATATATATATATATATATATATATATGTACATACACACTATATATAAATAGAAACGATTTTGCTGGGACACACACACAATGATTATGCTGGAAATTACTGTGAGGAATGAATGTGTTGTTAGTTTAACAATCCTCTCTCACAAAATGCATGTATGAGAGTGTTTACTTGCATCAAAATGTAAATTGTGCTATTTATTACCATTTATAGTTTTATTGGTAAACAATTAAAAAGACAGAATATTCATTCTTTCCTGTGTTCATTTAATAATAATAATAATAATAAAAAAAATCACCTTTATTACTTTCTTAGATTTAATTCTTACATAAATTATTTTGAATTAGCATTTGGCAACAATGGCTTTTTGATGGTTCCTCTGACAGAAAAATAAATATTTATAATAAAATAAATAATTCACCATACACAAGTTTGAGTTAAATACGTTTTTTTAAATAAATGACTACTTTCACTGAGCAAGGATGCATGAAATTATTTGAAAGTGTAATACATTCATAATGTTACAAGAGATTTCTATTCAGATTAAATGCTGTTCTTTTGAACTTTCTATTCATCAAAGAATACAGAAGAAAAAAAAACTATCACAGTTTCCACAAAAAATAAACCTTACAAAAAGTTTTCAACAATGAAAATTATAGGAAATGTTTTTTCTTTTTCACCAAATCAGCATATAAGGATGATTTCTGAAGGATCATGTGACACTGAAGACATGCTCATTCAGCAGGAATAAATTCAATTTAAAATTAAATACTAAAATTACTTTGAATTGTAAAGATGTCACAATGTTACTGGTTTAACTGAAGTTTTGATCACACAAATGCAATCTTGGTGAGCGTAAGAGAGTTACCGAAGAGAAATTTAAAGTTACAGATGCCAAACATTTGAACGGTAGTGTAAATATTGAGATAAACTGAATATTGTCAAATGCCTGAAAAGGTTTACTGAATATTGTCAAATGCCTATTTGTAGAAACTTAATTTTCTGTAAAGTTGCTTTGCAATGATTTGTATCGTAAAAAGCGCTATACAAATAAACTTGAATTGAATTGAAGTGACTGACATGTTTTCATATGGTGACTCATAAGACAGAGCATGTGTGTTTTACCCGGTGTGTTTTCTTTAGAAGCATCTGACGTAAGTGTGGAGAGAAGGGCCTCTGACTTAAACTTCTTTTCTGGTACGTGTTCAGTAGTGTGGTGGGCTGGCGTGCTGTACTTCCTCTCTGTCAAAAGACACACAAAACAGGTAAGAGCACTGAAACAGAAAACAAGGAGCAGTCATTCTCTTGGAACAGACTTACTCTCCACAGTGGCGTGTGAATGCACGTGGTGGTTATTGACAGGTTGAGAGGGGCTGTCCATCTCAAGTGACCCTAGAAAAAGTAAAACTGACTTTCAGG
Source organism: Cyprinus carpio (assembly GCF_018340385.1). NCBI lineage: Eukaryota > Metazoa > Chordata > Actinopteri > Cypriniformes > Cyprinidae > Cyprinus > Cyprinus carpio. The sequence goes on along the minus strand of NC_056600.1, from coordinate 7,810,429 downwards.
TGACCGGTTTCAAATCAGCACAAAGCCATAACATGATCGACTGAAATAAACTCCCAAACATTTTTAGACTACCTTTAATTTTTCCTATAAGGTACTTTTCCAAAGACTAAGCAAGTAGTATTTTATTTGCTACACATTAAAACATCACATCATCTTTAAAAGCGTAAATGAGGTCATTCCTAGCTTTTAAGCATTATTTAATTTTTCCCTTTAACCATCTATGAAGAAGGTGATTGACAGGTGCCACTCACGTCTCTCTAGGATTTCTGTGATGCCAGCGTTATCTGCCTCCAACTCCATTTTGAACTTCGCCAACTCCTGATCCAACTTCCGCAAGTGTCTGTCAACCTACGTAAAGAGACCCCATCATCAGCACTACATCAGTAGGAAGCAGATATCCATTAAACCCTCTCACGTACTATTATGCACATTTTGACTAAAATAAAATACATTCCTAATCAAAGGAGACTTGAATTAAAGCAACCAGCCTTGATAACTTAAACAGCAGGAGTAGTGGCATCCCTGAGAGCCATGGCTTATTCACCATCTATGATGTGCTGCCACCTAGTGGAAACCAAGCTACTCACCAGATCATAAATTTGATTGGCTAATTGGACCTTTTCATCTGCATCTTCCAAAGCTTTATAGTAGTCCTGATAAACAGAAAGAGAAAGAGATACTTTAAATAAAAATATGCATATGATCACTCAATTGCAAAACTATCCATCAATGATTAAAGGAATAGTTCACCTAAAAATATACTCTCTCCCTCATGCCATCCAAGATGTAGATGAGTTTGTTTCTTCGTCTGAACAATTTGGAGAAATTTAGTATTACATCACTTGCACACTAATGGATCCTCCTCAGTGAATGGGTGCCGTCAGAATGAGAGTCCAAACAGTTGATAAAAACATCACGATAATCCATAAATACAGTAATTCACGTGACTCCAGTCCATCAATTACTGTCTTGTGAAATAAAAAGATGTGTATTTGTATGAAAAATGTCCTCTCACACAAAAATCCACCAACATATTCATAACTCTTTTGGAGTGTTTTCACTAATATTTAGAGTCAGAAAAAAATGTCTTTACACTGAAGGATGCAATTTTATGGCTAGAGGACTTGTATTTTAGCTGGAAACAATGGATTCAATTTAAAGACATCTGGATTGAGTTATTACAAACATACAGTTTTTTCAATCTACAAGATGTTAACAGACGGACCAGAGTCAAGTGGATTACTTGTGGATTATTGTGATGTTTTTATCAGCTGTTTGGACTCTCATTCTGACGGCACCCATTCACTGCAAAAGATCTACTGGTGAGCAAGTGATGTAATGCTAAATTCCTAAAGATCTGCTATGATGAAGAAACAAACTCATCTATATCTTGGATGACCTGAGGGTGAGAAGATTTGCAGCAATTTTTCATTTTTAGGTGAACTATTCCTTTAAAGATTTCACATTTGAAATCCAGTATCAATATTATAATACAACTGTAATTAATAATGGTAAAACATGGATCAACTGAGGTGCACAGATTCTGTTCTTTACCTTTTTAATGATTTCCATCTGCTCTTCCCTCCATTCAGGCTTGTTCTTCTTGGCGTTAGTAAAGAACTCATTAACCCGCTGCTCTAGCTGATCCATCGCATCTGAACAAAAGAACACGGGCAGAAATGAGTCAAGAACCCAACACTCAGCTCACAATCACACCGACTGGCTCCTGTCAACAGAGGAGGTGGTGTAGCCTAGTGGCTAAAGACCTGGGTAGATCATTAAAAGGTTGTAGGTTCAACACCCATAAAGGGTGATTCATGAACCATAACAATTGAAGGCAAGGCAATTAATAAAAAAATAAATAATAAAAGTCCAAGTCACACTCACCTCAAAGTAACAATAAAAAACAAGTCTTAAAAATACAAAAACAAATTAGGATTGCTATAAATAAAAAAAAAAAATAAAAAAAATTAACTAAATTAAATTGTGTGTGCAACATTTTACTGTTGTAGTGTTTTGAACAAGATCTGTATTTATTTTGCAAATGTCCTCTAAATTCCACATACATACATATATATATATATATATATATAGATACTTATTATACTATTATATATATATATATATATATATATATATATAGTATATATATATATATATATATACACACACACACATATTAAGTATATATGTGTGTTATATATGTGTGTATATATATATATATATATATATATATAGATATATATATATATATATATATATATATATATATATATATATATATATATATAATATATATATATATATATATATACACACACACATATTAAGTATATATGTGTGTATATATGTGTGTGTATATATATATATATATATTTATATATATATATATATATATATATATATATATATACACACACACATTTGTTTAAATTAATAATGCATGCGAATCCCAAGCTTTCCCTTAGCGGAGTTACACTCATATTTCACATGATGTTGCATGCTGATGTGAAGTGAGTGCAAATGCATGCATGCTCTATACATGTATGCACATCAGCCAAACAAATCCCCACTAATACGAAGGGCTTTCTGCATTAGTCAAGGTCAGATGTGATGTTTTACGGAAGAAGTGTGAGTTTAAACTGAATTCGTACTCTGCACTTGCAGGTCCATCTCTCTCATTTCCGTAAACCTGTCGCGGAGATCCATGGGTAGCTGCTCGATCACTGCCGGGAGAAGAACAGAGGCACGTTACAGGCTAACGGCTGCGACGCATTCACGCGCACAAAACAGCCCTCTCAGACAACTAGCCCCTCTAATATAAGCAACAAACATTTATATAGCTCATATACTCACTCTCGAGGTAGTCCTCAAGGTACAACATTCTGGCGGAGAGAGTGTTTCAGGCGTTTTTGAGAAAGGGTGTTTTTAGTCAATATGGCGTCGCAGGCAGCGGAGAACTGAAGGGGAGGAAAAACACAAGTTGATAGGGGAGGGGCTTACGGTAAGGGCGTGGGATTTGATTGGACGATGATGGAGTTGCGCGGAAGCTGACTTTTTTTTTTTTTGAATGGCTTGCACGGGATTTGTAGTTCTTTAATTGCGCAACTACGTAACTAAATCCACCGTGCAATGTACGCAATATTATCGATTATCGTGCAACATATGGTTAATATGCAGACGTATGGTTACACAAATGTGTGTTTTCTCTAGCAGTGGATGTTTATCTTGGTTTCTAGAACATATTTCAAAACAATATTGTTGTGAATTCTGTCCTTTCTCATAATATATATGTGTAAAATAATAATGAATTGAAAAAGTCAAATATTAATAATATAAATTATTTTATTTTTTTTATATATAATATATTATATAAAGATTATATGTGCAATTTTATTTCAAAGTTTTCATTTTACAGTTGTAGTGTTTTGAACAAGATCTTTATTTATTTGCAAATGTTGTCCTCTAAATTTTTTATATTTGTATTTTTTTGATCAAGATCTGTATTTATTTATATATATCTATATATATATATATATATAGATATATAGATATATATAAAAACTTTGAAGTATATATTTATATATTTACATTTGTGTGTGTGTGTGTACCTGGTAGTTATCATGTTATGGGGACCAAATGTCTCCACAAGAATAATACCAGTAAATTTTGACCTCGTGAAGACATTTTTTAGGTCCTCATAAGGAAACAAGATTATAAATCATGCAGGATGAAAAGTTTCCTGTGAGGGGTAGGTTTAGGTGTAGGGTTGGTACAGGGTGATAGAAAATACAGTTGGTACAGTATAAAAACCATTACGCCTATGGAATGTCCCCATAAAACACAGAAACACAACATGTGTGTGTTTGTTTGGTTTTTGGTGTGAAATATTACCTGTGCAAATATTACCTGACGTTCTGTCAAGAATGACTGTCCTTGTAACAATTATACTTTAAACATAGATAAATTAGTAGTTCAAATTACTAATATATACACTAATATGTTATTTATATGTGCTTTTGTCGGTGTGTATAATGATAATGAAATCAAAAATTCAAATTCTATAATATAAAACTATTGTATATTACATTTTTATTTAAGATTTTCTTAAGAAAATGGTAATAGTTTTGAACAAAATCTTTATTCATTTAATCAGTTGTTAAATAATTTTATTGTATAACTTACACATGAAAAATATAATGTTTTTTAAATTTTGCCTCATCATGATTATCAGACACACACAACCCTTGTCCCTCTGTTTAGTCTCTTATTTGACAGGTTTCAGTTTTGACCTTTGGAGGGCAGCACTGACTGCAATATTCAATTCAGTTCAATTCAAGTTTATTTGTATAGCGCTTTTTACGATACAAATCATTGCAAAGCAACTTTACAGAAAATTAAGTTTCTACAATATTTAGTAGTAGCTTATCAGTGGTGACTGTCAGTTTATGTGCATACAGCAGAAATGTTCAGAAAAATCAATTAAAGACGTACAAAAAGACGATTAACACAATGCAATCAAACTTAGAGCAAAATTTGGTAGTTCTGTATGTTGTTTCAGGGTTAGCATCATCTGAGGTCCTCTGAGGGGCTGGCATCATCTCTTCTCAGGTGTTCTGGATCCAGACTGGAGCTTGTGTAAATCATGGCAAAACAGAGAAACAAATAGAGACATAATTAGTGTAGCTGCTGTTCCAGCCAAGTAAAATTAATTAGTTTAATCCAAGCTAAAGAATAATAATGTGCATTTGATCAGATATAACTGCAGTCCAAAATTATGAGATGCATTATTTGAATCCTTGGCCAAAGAGATGTGTTTTTAATCTAGATTTAAACAGAGAGAGTGTGTTGGAACCCCGAACATTATCAGGAAGGCTATTCCAGAGTTTGGGAGCCAAATGCGAAAAAGCTCTACCTCCTTTAGTGGACTTTGCTATCCTAGGTACTACCAGAAGTCCAGCGTTTTGCGACCTTAGGGAGCGTGATGGATTGTAGCGTGGTAGAAGACTAGTTAGGTACGCAGGAGCTAAACCATTAAGGGCCTTATAAGTAAGTAATAATATTTTGTAGCCGATATGGAACTTTATAGGTAGCCAGTGCAGAGACTGTAAAACTGGGGTAATATGATTATATTTTCTTGACCTGGTAAGGACTCTAGCCGCTGCATTTTGGATCTGTAGCTTGTTTATTGAAGATGCAGGACAACCAGCAAGCAGTGCATTACAATAGTCCAGTCTAGAGGTCATGAATGCATGAACTAGCTTTTCTGCATCAGAAACAGGTAACATGTTTCGTAGCTTGGGCATGTTTCTAAGATGGAAGAATGCTGTTTTTGTAACATGGGAAATATGATTTTCAAAAGACAAGTTGCTGTCTAATATAACACCTAGATTTTTCACTGTAGAGGAAGTAACAGTACATCTAACTAGTTGCAAATTGTAATCTACAAGATTTTGTGTAATGTTTTTTTGGTCCAATAAGTAATATCTCTGTCTTATCTGAATTCAATGGGAGAAAATTATTGGTCATCCAATCTTTTACATTTTTAACACACTCTGTTAGCTTAGATAATTTAGATGTTTCATCTGATTTTGTTGAGATATATAGTTGAGTATCATCAGCATAACAGTGGAAACTAATCCCATATTTTCTAATAATATTACCAAGGGGCAACATGTATATTGAAAATAGCAGAGGACCTAGGACAGATCCTTGTGAATATCTGATGACAGTTCAGACGTTTGCTCTAGACAGTTACAATTTGGGGCTGTCTGTGTGTAAGAGTCTTTTGTAACACATACCACTAGAAATTAGCCAGTGGAAGACAATGTAACTACCCAGCTATTTCTTGAGAGGAAAAAGCCTCAGTTTGACCCCATGCTCATTGTAGACAGTTATGACTTGGAGCAGTCGTGGTGGAGGCTTTTATAAAACATCCCATTAAAACCTTTTATGTCTAAGACAAAATTACCACACAGTTGTAGACAAGAAGTGTTCCACAAATTGACATTGCACCTCAGATCTCAATTTAGATCAAATAAAAATATGCTCGAGCTCATAAACAGGAAATGTGGCTCCTCTGATGACTGTTCCATCTGCATTTGTGGCAGTTTGAAAGCTATTTCTAGTTGTCTTTTTATATTTCTTCTCATCTGAGTTTCCTGGTGCTATATTTGCACACTAGAATATCAAATAATATCAATCAGTCAGCAGTTAGGATGCTCCAAATAAAACAACGCAGACTGTATTGGTTTTGCATGCTGTGTGCTTGTGAACGAAAGTACAGTTTTACTTTGATTTTTTTTTTATTTAATGAGTAATTTCCAAGTCTTGAAAAATGTTTAACAATTAATATATTTAATAACCCAACTATAACCAATTTGAAATATTTAAACCCTAAATGTTAGAATAGGCTTTTTGAGAGAACTAAAGGAAGAAGTGCTGTAATATGCAACTATGCAAGTCTAAGTAGTCAATGTAAAGAGCAAGTCTTTTCCTTACCCAATGTTAATAAACTTATAGTTATTATTGCTTTTGTAAATTAATATTTAGATGGACACTCTGATATAAATTAGTACCAGGATAGCCGCAGCATAGTAATGTTCATCAACACATCCCCAGATAATAGCAGATTGTGACAGTCTTTCTCAAGACAATAATACGCCCATCAGATCTGACCTCTTCACCCCGGCATATGATATCCTGGGGGCGGGGATCTGGATACATGCCGAGCACTGCTGATGCATGCATTTGTGAGCATAGAAACAGATTAAGTGGGTAGAATGGCATATTAGAATTAATATAAGGCACCGGAAACGGAGCAGGCCTAATTTGTGCCTAATTGGACAAGTACAATGGGTGCATAATAACGTATATTATGATTATTTTTTGATCTCTACATATTATACATCTTAATAAACAATGTTGGATTGGGTGCATAATAATACATATTATGATTATTTTGTGATCTTTACATCGTTTACATCTTAATAAACAATGTTGGACTGTTTGGCATATACATAAACATTTTTACGTCTGTTTTTGCTTTTATGAATTCCAATTTTTTTCCCCTCACTTTTGACATAGGATGAAATTCATGGATTTTAGGATCAAATCTAATTTTATGTATGTTTCATAAATGAGGCCCCTGAAAACCATACTTTATTCACAATTATTTCCTTTTCATAGAATTACTACTCTCTTATCAAAATTATCTTATTATTCTTGACCATTTTACTTCTATTTACTACATATAATATATATATAGATATAGCCGCTTGACCATTTTACTTCTATATATATATATATATATATATAGAATACTAGATTATAGTATGCTAGCATGTAATATTAGTAAAGCTGGGATATGTGGGAGTTATAGCATCTAGAAAAGAAATACTAGTGTTTAACATTTTTATGTTAATGAAATTAAATGTACCTGTTGAATAGTTACCAGTAAAACTAGTAGCAACAATTAAAATATTCACTATTTTGAAGTGAATAGTTGATATCTGAACCATAGAGTCATATAGAATTCAATGGCATAAATACACAAAAATAAAGATAATCGCAACTTTTTATATCACAATTCTTTTTTTCTTGCATTTCTGAGTTTATATTTCAGAACTGTAAGATTAAAGTCTGACTTGTGAGATATAAACATTTGTAATATTTCGAAAAAGTCGGAATTAACTTTCTTTCCTAATTCAGTTGGTTACATTAGCTTTCATAGTACATACATAGACATTGTTGGTCTATACATATGAATAAATGTTAAAACGGCTTGCCATAATCGGGATGGATTATGATGACCCGGAGTTTGCCTTTAGGACCCGGAGGCACCGCTGCTCCGGATGACACTCGCGCGTTTGGAGTGAAACTCTCTTACAAGCAAAAATTAAACACAACACTTGTGGAAAGGCGAGGTGCACACAGCTGGCCCTGCCTGGAGTATATAACGCATGGAATGACAGTGGCAGTGAATGGATCGCTGCGAAAACGCCCGACTGTTGCGCGCAGCTCCGTTAGGAATATAATAAGTATGATTTTTCATTGCAGGCGCAACTAAGTTTGAGGAGTTTCCTGCAACTTCATGCTGGACAGAATATAAAGGGATCGTCTGTGTAGTGCCTTCCAAACTTTGAGTTGCGTTTTTCTTTTTTGGATACTCCAGGGATTTTTTTTTTTTTTTTTTTTTTTTTTTTTTTTGTGTGTGTGAGAAAAGTTGGAGGGGAAAAAGTTGCAACTTGCTCTTTTAAATACCACATGTTGCTTCCCAAACAACCCACGGATATTTATAACACCATTTCAAGACATTCTGGATGCGAGCTGAACGCGCACAAGGACTTATGACATGGTATGATTTCAAAAATCTCTGTTAAAACATCTTAAACCAGCCTAATGGCCAAACTGGTCTTCAGATGGTCTTAACTGTTTTAGGATGCACTTAGCTGGTCTCCAGCTTGGCAAAGCTGGTCTTCAGATGTTCTTAGATGGCCTAAGGTGGTCTACCAGCCTAGCCAGCTGGTTTCAGATGGTTTAAGCATATTTTTAGCTAGTTTAGCTGGGTGTGCAAAACCACTTTAAAATTACCCAACAGTTCAGTCTGGAGCGAAAGACCAATTAAGACCAGCAACCCCTTTAGACTGGTTTCTGCGGCAGCGATGTGTTCCATATGACATCTCAAGCAAGCTGTACGATTGTTAAACTTTTAAAAATTCTCTACGCATTTTCTGACTTTTCTCCTCAGCGGTTATGGTGCCGTGGTGGCAGAAGTTAAAATGAGGTCTTTTGGCGAGCAGTTGGTGCTCTCAGAATGGCTCGGGAGGATTCGGTGAAGTGTCTGCGCTGTCTGCTCTACGCGCTCAACTTTCTCTTCTGGGTAAGACGAGTCCAAGTCGGAGCAGGTGGCTGGGCGAGCGCTCACGTTACATGGCACGCCGCTGCTGTGCGCTCTGCGCTCTCCAAGACGCGCAACAGCCACTCACTCTCCGACACACGCGCAATCTGTGTTCCCTCCCTCCCCATCCTATGTTATCCTTATGTAGAGGGCAGCCTGTATCCCAGCTGTGCTCGAATGGCGCACAGCTCACATTCTGCGGGGCGCTATTTTTAGGGAATTAAATGTGATAAGCACCAGGGTGTGTTTTTAGACCAAGAATGCCTGCGTAGGGCAAACTAAACCCATGCCACTAATATTGCAGCTTGTCAAACATAGCACAGTTCCTAAATAGGTTTCCAAGCCAACCAAGTACACAAATACAGATCCATGCAATGCTTGCTTGTTTTTTTTTTTATACACTCAGGGAAAAAATGCTGTACAAAGCTGTCACTGGGCCAATATCCTAATATACAAAAGCTAAAAGGTACATCTTTGTAACTTATGTACACCTACAAATTCGAAAAGGTAGGCTACATATTAGTCCAGTTATGTACCTTTTTTCTGTCTACTAATACATTCTAAAAAGTGTGTGTGTGTGTATATATATATTTATTTTTTTTTTTTTATATATATATTTGTATATATATATATATATAAACCTTCAAGTTTTATTCTCTTTTTTCCCCCCAACTTATGGCCCTGTGTGTGCTGGGAGTGTCTGCCTGCCTCAGGGATCACCTGAACAATGTGCTCACCTTAACCGCGGACACCAGGTGAGTGGTAGCGGATGGACAGGTGTGAGCCGTGAAATCCTTTCATTCGGGGCAGCAGTCCATGTAAAGGTCTAATTTGCTGTTTTCCCACTTTTCAGCCAGTCTGGTTCAAATTGCCTTGAGGTTATGAAGTAATTACAAGCATGAATGAGGTGTGTAGTTCTGGGAAAGAAATCATATAAATGCATTAAGTTGCATTAAGTTGCCAGTTGAGACAGGACCTTGTTTAGAGTTTTCCCCCAAATCCTTTCAAGCATGAAAGGAAAACTCAGCAAAACTGGAAAAAAAATCCAAAAAGTATCAATATTATCCTGGAGGCGAGTGTTATCTAATTAGTGTTTGACAAAAAGCAATTTATCACTAAGGTGTGTTTTATAATTTGAGTCGTTACTGAGTCCTCTGTGGCTCACGTCATGACAGGAATGGGAATCAACAGAGAGAAAATTGTGTTAAAACCTGATTGTGCACAATGAATAGGTTTCCAGAGTTGCACTGCAGTAATATGCTGAATCAACCGTTCTTCCATGACTGTAAAATAGGATATCATAACATAATAAAGTAGAACATTTCAGATTTATACAGATATGTGATCCTTGATTAGATATTTAGAAATATTCAGTCAAGTTAAGCTCGGCAGCAATTATATTTTTTAAATAATAAATTTATTATATTAAAAATATAATAAAAATATATTAAATTATAGTTTTATTATCAATAATAATATATTTTCAATATTGTGGATTTTTTTTTTTATTTTTTTGTTTATTTTTGTTTATTTGTTTAGACTTAATTTGTTCAATATAAAAAAATAAAAAATAACTTATTCATATTCATATTTACTGATACATTATTAACATGTATTATACATGTATTATACATTTTACATCTATAAATTAGAATATATATAAATTTATATTATAATTTATTTATATAATATAAAAAATCCCATTAATACCCCCAGATAATTCCTTAAAAGTGTAGCATTGCAATTTAAAAACAATGTTGCATCTTAGAGAACTGGAGCAAAAGAAAGCCAAACAGAAGTAGAGACAGCGAGAAACAGGAAGAGAGAGCTTGCATTCCTACAGCGTATAATCACAGTTTATTTGCAACTGGTGTATTACTCAAATATGCTGCCCTATGAGAGGAGGAAGAGACAAGTGAGCAGGATGGACGGATAAATAAACAAAATTCCCGCCAAGAAATGACTCTTCCTCTCTCTCTCTTTCCCTCAGACTGGAGGAGGCAGCCGTTCTCACATACTCCCCCGTCGTCCATCCTGTCGTCATCGCCGTGTGCTGTTTTCTAATCATCGTGGCTATGGTGGGCTACTGCGGGACACTCAAGTGCAATCTGCTCCTACTGTCTTGGGTAAGTAGAACTGGGAAGAAACAAAATGCAAAAAAAACAAAAGACGAGGACAGCAGGAACATTGTGTGGTTTGGAATGTGTGTGGTTTTGTGTACCAAGAATATTTTAAGTTTAGCTGGCAGTGACGTTGTTGACCCCAACCACCCTCCAACCAGATTCCAACAAGTCATGCTTTCTTTATCCACGCATCCCCTCCGAGACCGCGGTGTCTTCACTTCATACACTAGAGGGGAGTAGAGAGAGACAGCACATCCTAGTCTTCCTCATCCATCTACTCGTGTAATGTGATATATTTCCAAGTGAAATTGGGTATTTGATGAGATGAAACTTGATTTTTTCATTGGTAACTGACTGGATTGTGAAAAGTGGCCATTACATATGAAAATGGAATCAGGTAGTTAAAACATACAGTAAGCGGCCTTGATGATGAAAAGGAAAGTTGTTTTAGAGTCTGAGTAAATTTACATTTTTTTTCATTAAAGTCTATTTAGACTATGAAAAAGGTCATTAAAAATGTCCAAACTTCTCACTGTTAATATGCTTAAATTGAAATTGACAGTTAATTTGCTTTTTAAATCTGATGTGGAACACAGAAATATATCCAGGCTGCTCTTTTTCGTGCAATAAAAGAAAAGTATTTTTTATTATTATTATAGTTTTTTTTTTTTCAAATGTATTAATACTTAATTATATTAATGTTTTAAGTGATATATTAATTTTATTTATATATTATTTACACTTTTTAGACATGTATTTATGTACAGGTATATAATGTAAAAATAGTAATGTAAAAAATTAAAAAAAATATTAATGCATTAAAATTTGAATTTTTATTATTAGTTAATATTAATTTAAATTATTATCAGTAGTACTAGTACTAGTATTATTATTCTTTTAAATTTTTGTTAATAAAATACAAACTTTTTTTTTTTTTTTTGGCAAATGTTTTTTGCTTTTCAGGAATAACACATAATGATTTATCATGCACAGTGAGCTGTGCAACATGCAATAATGGGTCAGTATGTTTAAAGACATACTTTAAAGACACCATAACATTAAAATTGACCATATTTGCCATAATGGTTTATGTTAATGTAACAAAAGACTTGTAGGCAGAAAATGTTAACCAATAATATTACAGCATAACATTCATATTCTAATCAAATCCAGATGGATATGCTTAAGTCCTTCCACTGTTATTTCCCACCAAATATTGTTTTTCACTTGGAAATATGTCTTATTATAGAAGTCAAATGCAGTGTGAATGCAGTTTCATGTAGTTTTGACTCCACTGCAGACGTGTGTTTAAAACTAGTGTCACTCACCTAAGAACTACACTGGTATGCTACAAGGCCATAACTTACTTATATTAGATGTCACGGTGCACCCTGTGACTAGTTATGCTCATCATCGTGTGTGTGTGTCAGATGATAATAACCACCTCAGACACTTGTAGCAACTTGCTCTATAGGTTATGGAGGCCGTAAAGCTCCTGCATCTCTGAGACAAAGAATCAGACAGCAGTAATGTGTAAGCACTGCACATCACTCAACATGATGGCCTGTCTAGGAGAGCCAAATAGAGGGCACACAGTTATATCCATTGAGAGAGATTTTTGTGTGTTTAGACGGATATGTTGGTGACATTATGACTTGTGAAAATGCAAGATCTTGACAGGCTGTTAGCACAGATGATATAAATGATTTGGGGAGGAAGGAAAATCCACCCTCTATCTGACCCTTCGAATAAAAAGGGCTGTTTTTCCAACTTTAAAATGACAGTCCACCCAAAAAATGAAAATCTGTCATCATTTACTCACTTGTGTATTGTATGTCGATTTAAACCCATTTGACATGGAACAGAAAAGGAAGATTTTAAACAAAGCGTCCAGGCAGAGGGCTCTCTGGCTCTCTGTCCCAGGTGTGTGGGGTTCCCGTCTGCTGACCCAGACTGGGGGCCTGTTTTCTGGGACTCCTTGGCCCATCTCTCTCCCTCCTCCTCCTCCTCCTCTCTCTGGGTCTCCATTCATCTCCTCTCTGCCCCGGCGGGCTTGAGTTACCCAGCGGCTCGGCGACAAACAATATTATCTGGCTGAGATACAATAGGTAAACCAATCCAGGAGGAGAGCGGGAAGACATGAAGAGAGGAGAGGCGCTTGGGTTACGTGGTCATTCTATTCACCAGCCGTGCTCTCACCGAGTGCTCCGAACACACACACACACATTAACTCAAACGCTCTCACACACTCTTTATCCTGTCAAAGAAAAGAAGGCCACCGGGAGATCATGAGAGCAGAGAGAACTTCATATTAAACATCAGTACATAGCAAGAAATGTAAGGCTACGTCCACATTAATCCAAAATGATCATTCCATATGGTCTAAAATGCAAAACTGTCATTAACTTTTTGTGGTAGGAGAGCAATTGCAGGTAAATATTCTGTCATCTTTGCAGGAATATGACAGAATATGAAGAGTAACATTCATCTTTAGGAACATTATTAAAGCGAGCAGGCACAACAATGCTGGTAAACAATAGATATATATGTATTACAATATACGTCACATGAATAAACATGCATCATCATTCATCATTGTTAAATACCTCAGTTTTTAAAGTCCACACTAAAAAGCAAAAAATTGCACTAAGAATTGCCAAAAATTGCTTGCAATAAGATAAATAAAAAAAAAAAAAAAAAATTGTTCAGTTTTATCGGTTAAAAAAAAAAAAAAAAAAAAAAAAAAAAAAAATATATTATATATATATATATATATATATACTATATATATATATATATATATATATATATATATATATATATATATATATTATTTTTTTTTTTAAAATATAATATAATATAACATAAATGTAAAAAAAGAAATTAATAAAATAAATAGGAAAAAAAACAGTTATTAATTTATATGTACTTTTATCTAAATAAATTTACAATAAATTGGTAAAAATAATTTTAAATGATAGAAGTGTTATTAAATGATTAGTGTTTTTAAAAGTTTACAAATTTTAAGCAAAGTCCAATTTTGGTCATGCAAGACCATCATTCAACATTTCAGATCAGCAAATTTGACAAAAAAAAAAAAACTACTGTCAGGATTTATTCAAGACGCAGTGAAAAATTAATGATGAAAAAATATAGACAAAGTTATTTTTGTGGATGACCTTATTGCATATACATTTGTTGGAGTTTCCCATTTTAGATGAAAAATGTTGCATGTACATTTCAAGTCTGTCAAGCCGATGTGTGGTCTAAAATATCCAGTATCTATCAATATGGATGAAGCTGATAATGTTCAACTGTGTTCAGCTGTGCATCCCTAAAAGCTTAAAAAGTAATAGCACATCTCTCCTCCATAAATCACATAATTTGTCATTCATGTCCACAGCACAGTCTGTACAAATCTCTTAACCATAAGCAAACCCAAAAGCAGCAGTTTAATGACATTAACAGTAGCCATCTGTCAAAACAAATCTGATACGACTTTATAATCGACTCGCTCTCGTTCTGTTTGCATGACTAAGTGATAAAGGGGGTGTAAATTGTTCCGGTGAAAAGGAAATCCATCCATTTCGACGTGTCCTGTTTTCTGTAACAGTAACAGCCCAAAAAGTGAGTGTGAAAGAGGAAAAGTAAAACTCTCAACAAATCAATAAACCGAGAGGTCGGCAAGAGAATGTAACCTCTCTTACCCTGAGAAATATATGTGCGTGTTTGCAGATGAGCCAGCTTGTTGGGAACTTCCAGAGGTTACAAGTTCACACTGGATATATGTGAGCAGCAGATATTAGCTGGGAAGAATGTGAAGAGAAAAGGTTCTCATTTTTTCATGGCAGGCGTCTGACAGACCAAATGAACTGAAATGCTAACACAGCAGTAGGACAGGCACAAATATTTAGAGTCTCCCAAATAAACATGCTGTCAGACGGGGGGTCTGCTCTGAATGCGGCTCCTAACACTGTCATTCATCTTGATAATCTCTCTCAAAGTGTGTGTTCAACAGAGGGGAACTATGTACATGTTAAAGAGATTCTGAGAACGACAGAACAGGAGGTTGATGTGTTAGTTCACAGGGCCCCAAAGACAAAATGTGTGCATCTGTGAATGCAAAAATCCCAGCATACGTGAACAAACACACACATTTGCTCTTATTTCTCTATGTGTGATCATCAACACCTTCCTTCTGCCCTATTATTTCAAAAGATATATTTAACCAAACTGTTTTCATCTGTGTGTGCGTTCGCAGTATTTTGGCAGTCTGATGGTGATATTCTGCGTGGAGCTGGCCAGCGGAGTGTGGACGTACGACGAGGTGCGTGATACTATGAATAAACAGGAATGCCTACACTCTCCTCTCTCTCATGTCAACAACATGGGCACCACACGGCCGTTCCCAGAAGCATTGGAATGAGGATCCGATTTCTAAGCCGCTTGCTTACGATCTAATCTTAACTATTATGACTTCAAAAGCCCGGCTCTAGCACATTTCCTTTTGGGGGAGTAATAATAAGCAGAGCATTTACGTTTATTAATGTGTGGATGGCGGGTGGAGTCATCTATGTAAATGCTCTAGTTGGCTCTTGAAGCAAGATTAGCATCGGGCTTTACAGAAACCTGTCTCTGATCTGTGCAGACTAAAAGATTTGATCGGCAAAGAGGAAAAGGGATTGCAGGTAGCATCTGCTTCTGTTAGCCCAGGGATACGAGAGATAAGGTGCACCTCCAGGGGAAGAGATCACACACACCTGGCTTTAATCTAGCTTCTCTCATTCAGACATACACAGCTACTGCTTGAAGACGCACTCTTATCAACAACCTAAAAACCACTGTTGGGCGTGATGGTCCTATTGTGTTGTTGTGGCCTAATGTGACCCCTGTGTGTGGGCGAGCGGATGGACAATGAGCTTGTTTATTCCGCTGTACCTGGCCTGGTTACGTTAGCAGTTGTATCAACAGTGTATGCATTCCAGCTTTCCTTTGCTTAAAGTCAACATGAAATGACATTCGGAATCCATCTTATTTCCGAAATGTGTCTTTTTTTAACTCTTTCCCTGCCAGGGTTTTTGAAAAAAAAAAGTTGCCAGCCACCACCAGCATTTTTGATGATTTTCACTCAAATTTCCTGGACCCCAGAATATTTTGTTGTATGAATATCTGAACATGCAATACTTCAAAATAAAGATCCGAGAATCTGTTTTATTCTCGCTTCAAACATTATTTTTTTTTTATCAACACTTGAATGTAGGTAAGTTTCATAAAAAATGCGCAAAAAGCTGAGAAAATCCTGTTTTTATCAAATACCACATCTGAATCATATTCAGTATGATAATCAAATCATACATGTAGATCACTTCTATCAGCACCCCCCTAAAAGTTTACACAGTCCTTTACCACTTCCTGGTACGACATTTCACTCGGTAACATTAGGCAGTTTTGATTTGCTTTCATTTGCTGTTTATTGTCGATGACAATATTGTTCATATGCATCTGCTTACATATGAGATATGTAATTATATTTATATTTTTTATATCATATTTTAAAAGAATCTGTATTTAATATAGAAAGACATATTTAATGTAATATATGCATGTTCTACTGTATAACAAATTATGCAGTCAAGAAAAAAAAATGTATAATTTATTATTATTCATTATATATTTATTTTTATTTCTTTACAGATTAAAATAGGAATTTGCCATATTTGAGAGTCTGTGAAAAACTGGTCTAGATTACCTTAGCCTAAAAGGAAAGTCATTTTAGAGGTTTAATAAGGCATGCTATTATGGTTTAATGGTTTCATTTTTCTTTAGAATAACGTGCAGTCATGAACTTTAGCCAGTTCAGCTGAGATGACACATCTAGCCCTGGCCATCATGGGTACTTATCATATGCCGCTCACAATGATTTCCGAGGTGTGAAAACAGAAGTGTCTCATGGAGTCTGAACTGTAAAATCCCAACTAGTATTTAAACAACACTTGCACACACACTTGTGTCTAGGGCATTTCATAACTAGCCAATATACTGGTCATAAGAGAGCCTAAAATTGGAAGTGTGGGCGTGTGAATGGTCTTTTAAACTGCCTGGAAATCACATTGTTTTTGTTATTTAGAAAACATAATTACTGAGCATGTGGGGAATTGATTTTATGTGATTACAAAATCACAAGGGACAGTTACAAGGCTTTTAAAATTGTGAAATGATTTCTCCTCTCTTTCTCTCATCAGCCTATGGTACAGAGATCTGATATGATAAGTCTAAAGTCACGTATGCCTCATTTCGGCCTGCAGCGCTACCAGTGGCTCACACATGCCTGGAACTCTATACAAACAGAGGTGAGAGGTCAAAATCATCAGCAGGATAGCAGCTCGTCTAACACCTAACCAGCCGCAATGCGACATTTGATGGTGTTAAGTAATTCTAGAGTCGTCACTGAAAGTGAAAATGCTTAACAAAGCCATTTAGTCAGTGTGAAACATCTGATCTAGAAAAAGACAAATACTTTTTTTTGCATTTGTTCTATAGCTTTCTTCTTAGTCTAGTTGTCTTATTAACCTGCCATTATATATTATGAATATTGTTAGTTCTTTGACAAATTGCTTTTGTTTGTTAATTGCTGCAGATAAAAGTGTTTACTTAATGTATAAATGTTAATGTTAGTTATGTGGAGTAGGATTTTGAACCAGCACAAGAAATACACAGGTCAATTGGAGTTCAGAATGGAAATATTATGAAAACATCACTGTCAATTACTAATTTTCCAACGTGATCTCATGGAATTTGTATGTATTTTACGTAAAATGTGGTTCTATCGCTATAAAATGGGTAGGTTTAGGTTTGGGGTAGGTTAAAGGGTCTAAAAATCTAAATCGCTTATTGATAAAATGCCAAAAATGCAATGATATGAATAGCTTAATTATATAAAAGATACTTAAATATTTTACGTTTTTTAGCTTAAAATACATAGCGATTTGTATGCTTTAAACATTGAAATACGTCTAAATTATACATTTCAGCATCAATAAAAACATACAAAAATGTACGCTTTGCGCTTGTAAATGTTACATGTTAATGCCTACATATAAACAATGAGACCAGGCTGAATTTTCATACCTGCCTTACAGTTGAAGTGTTGTGGAGTGATCTACTTCACTGACTGGCTGGAAATGACAGAGATGGAGTGGCCACCTGACTCCTGCTGCTCCAATCAGTATCCAGGATGTGCCCGCCATGCCCACTACAATGACCTCAGTGACCTTTACCAGGAGGTGAGCTTATTTTGATGTCGTAACCCCCAAGACTTTTGTATTATTCCTCTAGGCCAGATAGTGTTGATGATTTTGTTGTTTATTATTATTATTATTATTAGAATAATTAAGGTTACAAAACCTCTCATAATGAGTAAATGTTTATGTTTAATTGATATATACCAGCTGATTTGATCAGTACAACATAGGTTTGAAATTGTTTAGACTTGTGGCAAGATGTTTAAACGTTGAAGTGAAGATGATCTGATTTCTACATGTGAAGGGCATGACAATAATGAAAGTCATTAATGTACTCACATGAGGGGTCTTCTTATGTGGTCCAATGGTGTCTCGTGAAAGTCATGCTGCAACAGCCAAAGATGTTCGTCTGCATATGTATACAAACAAACAATCAGAAACATTGTCAAGTCTAACCTGGACAGATTGCGAAATGAATTGTGGTGGACCACTGGTTAGTAATACATAGATTCAAAGATGTGGAAATCAAAAGAAAACAATATTGACTTCTTAAGCCATTTATTGCCATGTCTATTTATTGATTTACTCATCTGTCACAAAAATGTCATCTTCATTTTGGGAGCTTTTCTCCGCAAATATTGATATTTGTGGATTAGCATATAATTAAATTAATTAAAATTTGAATTGATTGATAGCCCTAATTAAAACATGACTTTGCAGTTGACTTTGTAAAAATGAGGCCAGACAGTGGAGAGATTCACTCACCTGCTGAGCGTGTGTTTAATCAAGCTGTATTGCCAGTGAGTGTCGAGCGACTCCAGCAGTGCAATTAAAGTCAGTCACGTAGCGCAGAGACTCACCTGCGTGTTGAGTACCAAAACACACAGTGTCTCATCCAACCCCCTGCTCTTCAAATGCCCTGTCTGTGACTCGTCTGCCACACTATAGTTCAGTCTTTGAAGGGTTTGAGAAATGTTTAAAAAGCTTTGAAGTTGGGAGGTTTATAAGATAGAATGAGTTTAGACAGACAGATAGACAGAACTGAAAAGATAGATAGATAGATAGATAGATAGATAGATAGATAGATAGATAGATAGATAGATAGATAGATAGATAAACCCTGTTATACATGCATATCTGCTGCCTTTGTTCAGGCCTCAGAAAAAGAGGCTAATTTTTTATCCATAATAGTGTAAACATTATAAACAGTGCGCTTGTGGTAAAGCAGCCAGCAGGAGCTCAGCCTTTCAGACAGATCCCACAGCAGAAGAGTGAAAGCGGGGCTTTGTTGAATAAGACAGGAACATTGATCACGAGAGGGAGAGTCAGGAGTGAAGGACTGAGGGTGTGGAGACTGATCCTCACCCACTTCCTGTCTCTTTGTCTCTCTTTCTGAGTGGATGACAGGGGAATTACTCCACAGTGTAAATCCCTCACTAACAGGAAATAGTTTACCTGCCTTTCCATAATTCAGCATAGGAAATACCCAAAACACACAGGCACGCACGCGAGCGGATGAATGTTTCGCATTGCTCGCATATTAGCGTAGCAGCTGTTGCGCTGGCAGAAATGTAGGAGAGAGTTAAATGAAAACAACCTGTTAAAGCGGAAGTGTGATTTTTTTTTTCTGTTAAAATACTTTCTCATATATCAGTTTAATGTGAAAAGACAACTATAGTGAGACATTCAAAAGTTAAAGGCTGAGCTTTTTGCACTTTCTGCATTGTTTGACTGGCCTAACATATTAACATCAGTCTAAATTAATTAATCTGAATCATTTCTAACTGAAACTGAGAAATTTTATCCACTGGGAATTGATTGAATGGTGAAAAGTAGTTATTATGCGCCATAATGTGGCTAGACTAATAATGTAGCTAATGCTAGTTTGCTAAAACAGTGCCTAAATAGCCACCACTGGTACCAGTATCTAAAACTAGCATGGCCTGATGTCAGGAAAAAATAAGTTCCAAAATAAAAAAATTTCCCCCTTTGGAATAGCATTATTAGAGATTCATTAAACCGGGAAAGAAACAATGAAAACTAATTTTTCAGGAGTACTCTGGCCAAGATATTGAGATAATAATAAAAAAAAAAACTAAATAAAATTAAAAGCTTAAAAAAATAGTAATTCAAAAGTAAAATTTTAAAATAAATAAATAAATTAAAATAAAAATTCCTTTAGAAAAATGTGCCACAAATAAGACATTAAAGACAGACAAAACTAATCAATGACACCATATTTTCCATACTTTAGTTTGTTAGAATTATCCAACCTAGAAACGTGCATTAAGAATTTAACTAGGTTTGACAACTTCATATACTAAATTTGTTTTTAACAGGGTTGTGGACCCAAGATCTACAGTTTTATCCGGGGCACTAAGCAGCTGCAGGTGTTGAGGTTCTTGGGCGTGTCGATCGGCGTGGCTCAGATCTTAGCCATGACGTTGACTGTGACACTCCTATGGGCCCTCTATTACGACCACAAACCACCTGACCCAGCATCCCCGGATGCTTTTATCCAAACACACAGCCCCGCAGAAGACACTCAGATGCCCAGCCACTCACATCCACGAGCGCCTGAGGCCTGGGCCAACACGCCTGCTAATGGACTCACCCAGTTTGAGATGGAGCAACTTTCCTAGCAGTGACTTCATGGTGACCCATCAGCTACTTCAACACTGCGGAGACACTAAAAATGAGGCTGAATGGATTGGACAGCAGTGAACTGGACCAGAAAATGGACCTCGTGGAATGTGAAGTAGTTCTGTGTGCCTGGATAACAAGATTTAGGGAGTGTGAACAGTTTTATAGAAAACTTTATATACCTGTGGATAAAGTGGCTTTTTGTGGTCATCACATAGAGGATGAAGAGAATTTACTGGGTTCTTCCTAAATAAAGCCATTGCCTCTGTCTCTGTGGACTTGAATTCTCCAGAGGGATGTTTCTAGAATGAACCGTATTTGCTTAAATCTTTCTTCCTCTCAGTGAAATGGCCCGTCACCACTTACACTGACATAGTTGCAAACCTGGTGATTTTGGCCACTATTTTGCCATGTGAGACAAGAATTGTAAGAGATTTGTTTTTTTATCGTAGTCCAAACTTGGCAATCTTTTAACATTCACTTCACACTATGATCACAATTTACCTCCAGTTTGTACAGAAAATTTCACTAATTCCTTCTTTCACCAAGCTACAACAGACTTCAAACACTCCGACTTGTTTTCTTTACTAGCGCAAAGGTTTGTGTGGTACTATTTAAATTTTGGTTTGAACATTCATATTCATTTAAATGAGCATTCATGAGTGTGACATGCAAATCAAAAAACTGTTTGCCTTGGCTTTTCTGAACCGGCTCATATTGTGAAATCTGACAGTCATAAAGGACAGGAAAAATACTGTGTGTATACACACACACACACACACACACACACACACACACACAGAAACACACACAAGTTTGAGTCTTAATGAGATTTTTCAGTTGGAATGAATGACGTTGCTGCTCAAAGCTCATTATGAAGATACTAGAATACATTTGTGCGGGTTTTCATGTCTTAATTTAACAGCTCCATGATTTGATTCATATGGACTGGTGCATTAATGAGTGTTTTAGATCTCAAAAGTAGTAATCATTTTCTATGCAGTAATAGTCTGCACAAAAAATAGGTTATAATACGATTAAACTCTGCTGAAAGTTTGAGAAACTTCTTGCATGTGAATCAGGGCATTAAACACGTCGAGATGGTGTTGCTCGATGGTGTGTGTTTGTTCATAGACAATTCACATTTCAGCCAACATAACGTGTACCCTGAGAAGTTTTTAATTTATTTTTTATCATGGATGAATCAAAGGAGCAAATTATGATCTTGGTCTTGAACACCAACAGGTTTAGGGTGGATCAAAAATAAAAATAAAAATAAAATAATAAAAAAAAATATAGTACAGATGATCTTTTATTTTATCCTTTTATATTACACAACATATTCTACATATATATATATCGTAAATGTATATATATATACTTAATGACAATATAGAAACTGTTTCTATATATATGTATATTATTAAGTATATCAATAGATATATGGACATTGTGTGTGTGTATATATATATATATATATATATATATATATATACACACAGACACACACACACATATACACACACACATATATATATATATATATATATATATATATATATATATATATACATACATATATATACATATACATACATACATATACATACATACATATATACATACATATATACATACATATATATACACATATATACACATATATACACATATATATACACATATATATACACATATATATACACATATATACACACATATATATAATATATATAATATATATATATATACACATATATATAATATATATATACATACATGCATATACACATA
Source organism: Cyprinus carpio (assembly GCF_018340385.1). Classification (NCBI taxonomy): domain Eukaryota; kingdom Metazoa; phylum Chordata; class Actinopteri; order Cypriniformes; family Cyprinidae; genus Cyprinus; species Cyprinus carpio. Next base: position 7,787,729 of record NC_056600.1, on the reverse strand, counting down.
TATACACATATATATACACATATTATAATATATATAATATATATATATATATATATATATATATATATATATATATATATATACACATATATATTATAATATATATACATACATGCACTATACACATACACACATACACACACACATTTTAAATGTGGCAATTATATATATATATATATATATGTATATATATTTCCCTTTGGAATAATGTGCACTGATAAATCACTCATAATATGACATGACACGTGCATTAAGAAAGTAAAATGTCAATCATGATTTCATGTTTCGGAACCTTTCCAAACAGCCATTCTATTATGCTAACTCAAAAAACTGTTACATTTTAAAGGCCTAAAATTCCTTATGAGTGGTCAAACATTTGTCATAACACTGCAAGGTCCAGCATATTTCACTAACATGTATCTGGCAGATAATTTACCAATTTCATGCCTAGCAACAACTATAAAGCTGCATTTCAAACACCGAGGCAGTGGAGCCCGGTTTTCTTACCACGCAGTCACTTCCGCTGAATCAATCTGATTTTCTGCAGAGTGCTTTTTTTGTTAGTGTGAGCATTCCAAAGGTGTCACGCTTAAGTGCTACTGGGTGGAAACACGGGTGGAATTTTTGGCCCCGCTCTGGACTTGATGGGAGACATCCTTGGCTAAGGGAAAGCAAAGGGATTTAGCTCTGGCCTGCTTCATGAATTTTAACAGATGTAAAGCAATGAATAAAACATCTCAATGGATAGTGCACTGAGAGAGGGAGGAAGTAGACACATGGAAAAAGACACAAGCTATGTTTGAATAGAAAAACTATTATACTGCATACTGCACTGTATTCTTCAAACTAATGCATCATTGCAACACTAAACATTTCAAGCAGTAGCATCATGAATTTCTTTCACAAGATCTTATAGGGTTAGTTCACCCAAAAATGAAAATTCTGTCATCAATTACTCACCCTCATGTCGTTCCAAACCTTTGTTCATCTTTGGAACATAAATTAAGATATTTTTGATGAATTCTAAATTCTGACATGAGCGCTTTATCCTGAACGTAAACAATGTTGATTGCACTGATTATATTCCGGGGTACTCTCCAAAATGGACATGTTATTATTGTTTTCTTTGTGCACAAAAATTATTCTCGTAGCTTTGTAAAATTACGACTGAACCACTGATGTCACATGGAATATTTTACCAATGTCCTTGCTACATTTCTGGACCTGGGAACATTGCAGTTGTGTTGCTGTCTATGGAGGGTCAGAGAGCTCTCGGAATTCATCAAAAATATCATAATTTGTGTTCCGAAGATAAACGAAGGTCTTCCAGGTTTGGAACGACATGAGGGTAAGTCATTAATGACAGAATTTTAATTTTTGGGTGAACTAACACTTTATGAAGTTTATATATATATGTCTTAAATTGAACAGTATTCATGAAAAGTCAAGTCATAAATATAGTAATTGCAAGTTCCGATCACATGAATGACCAAGTAAAGTTGTGCGAAACTCAAGATTGCAATATTGAATCTCAATTTGGAACATGGCAGAAATACTGATCTGTAATAGACAATACAACATATATTTAGAGATCAGTGAGCAAAAATCAAGTATGTAGCAAATGGTCTAAAGTTAATCACTTGAATTTCACGCTTTGCTTTTTGTACCAATTTTTTTTGTTGTGATATCATGCATAAATGAAAATTCTATTTTGAATTCCAATGTCCAATAGTTATCTGGGTTTAATGCTCTCAATATAATTCTTTTGTTTAGGCTACTTCCTTGTCATTTTTCCAATTTGAATGCGTGATGTCAAAATAGCGATCATCCGACTCAGAGTTATGAGTTTGTCAGTTGTTCTCGAAAGCAGAATTAATCTTAGCAAACCATTTTGGGCGTTCTATAAAATAGCATTAGCAAATTAGCTTTAGTCAACGAATGAATTCCAATTTGCTCCAGTTAGGACTTTTCTGTTGCATATACAGTAGCACACTTTGGCAAATAGCAAGTCATCTGAGTGCATAGAAAACACCACTCACAGAGTTTACTACAGAAATATGTTAGCAGTAGTATATAGTAGTATGTTAGCATGCTAATCCAAACATAGCTTGTGGAGACCTAGAAATGCTTCTGTCAGCTTCCTCTTTCCCCCACCACTCATTGCAGGTGGAGGATCTAATTTATGAATCAGAGAGGAGCACACAGGATTGCCGTCACACACGCTTACAAAAGACATACTGTTTCCTCTCTTGTTGCTAACACCCCCCACTCTCTATTCATCTCCTGTGTGAGAGAGAGACTGACAGAGCGCGTAAAGCTAGTCTTATATGCGTTAGCTGTGTGTTTTGCAAACCGTGGTAAATCACTGTCAAAACGTGGTTCTTTCCAGCTAAAGACACCAATTGAGATCAACAGTTGTATCATTCGCTGTTTAGCGTGGGTGCAGATGTACAGAGTGTTTCGCACGGACTATACTATCATATCGACAGTCTCACTCCCTCTTTCCTTTCGTGGAAGTACAGTAAAACGAGTCAACGGGGAAATAAAACCATTAACCTTTCACCTCTCCGCAAAAATAGCTGCGGAGAAGACAGCTGCAGCTTGTATGAAGTCCAACTTCAATATCCCCCTGTGTGCGGCGAGGTCCCCCTCCTTCCGCGTCCCTCAGATACGGTCTCTTCCTACAACCAACTTCAAACGTCTCAATTACCCTCGGCGTGATGGGAAATATGCTAATGCGTAGCACTATCGCTCGCCTGCTGGGAGCTCACCACAGACCTGCAGTTGGCTTGTTCTGAACAAGCTCGAAAAATTGGTGCAATCCCTTGCCTTCAGGCTCTCCTCATCCATCGATTCATGTGTATAAAAGAGGGACTGAGTGGTCATCGCATTTAGGACGTATATTATGTGTAACGTAATCATGCTAAGTGCCTATAGAGATTGAGACCGTTGCCTCTATTAAAGTCAGTCCCTTTAAACATGCCGCGTGAAAAATGTGTGAAATCTGAAAAATGGGAAAGAGGTCTCTGAAGAAAATGATGCCCAGCTGGTAATGGAAGAGAGTAAAGCCTTGCTGACTTGCTATTACTATTGTTTCTACTTACGGTAAGGACTTTGAACAAGCCCCTAAACCTATTAGGTAATTTTTGGTTTGATAGCCTAGCTCAAAAATTTCCACACAGTTACAGCTAAAATTTGCATGTGCAATCAGGATTTTCCAGAGACAGACTGTACATTTTACATTTTCAGTAGTATGCTAGCATATAAATGCTAACGAAGCTAGCAGACACAACATAAATGGGTTTCATGACGTCTTTAAAATGACTGGAAATGTGCGTCCATCTAAAGTATGTTTTCTGGGTAAAAATAAGTGTAGAAAACGGTAATTGTGAGTTTAAAATAGTTACACTGTGACATAATTGCAAAATAAAACCATAATTTCAAGTCATGGAGTCACATTGTGAAATATAACACCACAACTTTATCCAGTCGTAATGTTATATTTGACAATGTTACTTTATTCTTGCAATTATGACTATTTCTCGCAGTTGCAACTTCATAAAGTTGTAATTTGGAGATAAAGTCACAATTTCCTTATCATTTATTTATTTTAAGGTGGAAACATGTTTCAAAAATTAATTAAGATTAAAAAAATGATCACAACACTATTGTCTTTTTTATCTGTATTTTAATAGGACAATGAATTAATTCTATTTATTCATAGACACTGCACCGGACTAAACAACTGGTTTGTATTTTTTTTTTCATTGTTTATCAATAATTCATATATTTTAATGTCCATAACACAAGCTGTAACAAATTCCAAAGGACCGTCGTCACCTGGTAGTCATTTAAATGTACATTATATCACAAACAGGAAGTCTGCTTTAATAGTCCTTTGTCAATCCCGAAAAAAAGAGGAAGAAGAAAAAAGAAAAAGAAAAACAAGTTCTCTGAGAGTCTGTGAGCGCATACACTCCAAACAGGAAAAAATTAAATCAAATCTCCAAACCTAAACAGATGGTCCAGCCTTTGCGGTTGTTGATTTAGAAAGTAAAATGTGAGACATTACATTTTCTGTCCATTGAAATTAGGAGAAAATAAGAAATTGTAATAAATTTCACTACACCGAAGAACAAATTTACAGCACAGGTGCACTAGCAACACTCTCTCATAGTTATCTGTTTTCATCTTTTCTTTTTTGTATTTTACAACTGAAATACATTTATAATATATAATCAACACCATTTGAGTTTTAAAAATATGCATTTGTGAGATTCTATTCCCCGTGTAACCCTTTTAATACAAAGCATATCTTTACAAAAAGAATCTTGTTGCATAAGTCGCATGGTAAAGCAAGAATGGGTGCAGGCATTGAGCAGGAGGGCAGTGGTGTGTGTGTTTGTGTGTGTATTGAGCAATTCATTAATTAAATTCATTAATTCATTTCAATAAATCATTACAATTTACATTTCTAAAGTATTTTTACAATCATTCTGAAGCATTATATATTTGCTTTTAAAATACTGTATTACAGTAACGAAATCACCATTGAGAATGAGAATACAAAAAAGATTATGGTAATGAGAATTTGCATGGAGTGGAGTGTGCTTAATTATCATTAAAATGTTTTTAATATTATTTTTAAAACAAGCAAAGTATAATTTATTCTCTTTTAATTTCGGAGTGAAATAAAACTGAACGTGACTTTGTGAGATTCACGTTTTAAGTGCTGCTGATCACAATGATATAATAATCTCCAAAACAGTACTAAGAATCTGACTGGATGACTCTCAACTTGATGCCATTATCCATAAATAATAGTCAGAATTTAGAATGTTTGCTGATAAAAGTACATCTTTAAAGGGAGGGACAAAAAAGAAAGAACTTGAAAAAAATGTCCTGGACGGGCTCTATGCTCTGGTCCACGCTGGCCCGTTTCACCATGTGTACGACAACATGCACATTAATTTTAACGAATATAATAAATAAGCACGTTATTTTTCTTTTCACAGTTAACTCGCAAACTTTGGAGTATAAAACGGAATGGCTAGTATTAGAGCTCAAGTCCACAAGCCTCCACTGTCAGTTTGAGAAAGTCTGATATATTAAAACACAAAAGGAGTTTCCTTTTCTGTTAAGCTTTTTCCACCAAAAAAAAAAACAAAAAAACAGAAGGATAACAAACATCTCATTAGGCCAGGCAAGGAGTGAACGCAACATGGGTGGGACAAGAGAGAGTGCGAGACAGGATATTATCAACAGGTCAGTCTCTCAAAACAGCTGTTTTCACACACTTGTTGGGTTGGAAAGATCTATAACTAGGCAAAAGTAAAAAGCACACATTCTGACAGAAAGAGCCAATCCTTATTGCTCATGCCGAATTGAAAAAGGACAAAGACTTACGCAAAACATGCAAGAGATCGGTCTCGATCACACACTCACACACGCAAAAGCATCCGACCGCACACTCTAGTAGAGCCCAGCTTTACTTTGAAGTATCAAAAGTGTGTGTATAGCTGTCTAAAAGTTTTTAAAATCCCGCCCCTGCTGGTACACTCCTTATTCATCCCAAAATCGAATGGCAATCCCATCAGATTAAAGACAACAGATTCAAAGACTCACAATACTGAAAAATTATAGAAGCCATAACAACCACTGGTCATTGTTTTCCTCTACGGGGTGAGTGAAAGCCTATTGGACCCCAGCGTGAGTCACATGACTTATGGGCCTAGAGGTGGAGCTGATGGAGCTCACAGAGACTGAGAGCTCTGGGCGGGAGCTGATAAAAAAAAAGGTCCAGCTATGGCCCATCCTGCTGCAATGCCTCCTCCACTACACTAGGGGGCTTCGTTGATCCTTTTTTCCGCTCCAGCATCCACTTGCTAAATAAAATGGCTAATGGTCACGGCGGTCTATAATGCAGACACCCTGACAATGTTGCTTTGCAAGAAGTTGTGCGAGCTGGACGAGTCTCCGCCCTCAGGCGTGGTCACGGGCGGGGTGGGCATGCTGATGACAGCGGCAGTGATGTAGGACTGCTCTTCCGAATTCAGGGGTACTGTCTCCTCAAACTTGGCATTGAGACTGGAGCGGCTGTGTTGGAAAAGAGAGGGAGAGAGAAGGCGGATGAGAATACAATCCAGCTGATGGGCAAATTCCGCCAGCTGTTGGAGGGATCATGATAGCGTTCCCAGAGTATGCTGGCATGAGGGGGGAGGGGGAGGGTCACAACCAGAGCTTTACAGGATTCCAGCAGCATGAATCACTATGAGAACAACCCAGATATACAGAGAACCTGCATAAAACACACCACACTTTACACACTATGTGTTAAACAGGAATTATAATGCATACTACACTATACACTGCATTCCATATGCATTACACTCTATGCTTCACATACTGTATTTTACATATTATGAATACTAAATTCTATACACTGCATACTAAACATTATGCATAGTAATTCTGTGCTCTAATACAGTGTTTCCCAACCACTGTGCCGTGGCACGCTAGTGTGCCGTGGAAAATTATTAAAAACTTCAATCTCTATTATATTTTGTTATTATTATTATAAATCAGTACTATTGGTTATCATCATGTCTATTTTAGGTTTTACAAATATTTAACCAATGAAAAGCATTTAAAGAAGCATGTAACTAAACCTCCGTAATGCCATTGGATCCTCAAATTGACCTCATAACTCCACCCCGGCTCCATTTAGAATAAATAATAAATAATAAATAAACACATTATATTTTACATATGTTCACTAATACTTTGCATTAATCATTTACAGGGGGTAGAATTATGGGGGGACGCCAGGGACATGTCCCTACCAATATCCAGTGACCACCAAACTGCCCCTAGCAATAGTTTGATCAAACATTTAAATGTATGTATGTTTTTGTCATTTTTCTGACTCATCCGAAACGTCATACCATTGATATTACCTAAGAAGTTAAAGTGAATACGTTAGAACGTAGGCGCACACCGGAGGAGAAGCGCAGCCACGTTTAGAACAATTCACAGGTATCGCACCCAGTTCAGGACAGCAGTCCACAACAGTTAATATAAAAGCTCACTTCAGCAATTAACAAAGTTGCATTGATGAGTTTGAAGTACAGTGTTTGATAAAACAGAGCAAATGGAAAGAGAAAGCACAATACATAGCTATTATTAGCTCTCTATATAAAGCATATTGACATATCTTCCAGCCTAGCATAATTTGGAACAAATATAATACGATTTTATGGAAAACCATGTGAGTAGAATGTTGTTCAGCTGAATGTACAATGCAAACTGTTAGCTGAAATATTCACAAAATAAAAAACAAAAAAAACACTGAAATGAATGTGTGCGGTTTATCTGTCAATCAGATGCATGTGAAAGTTGTGTTCGTTATTATAACAACAGCAGCATTCTTTCAGAATCATCAATGTCAATAGCAAACCTATGCCCTTGATCATATATACTAGATATTATGCACTAAACACTGCATACTAAACTTTATACACTACACACTATGCATTACACACTATATTTCATATATTTAGATACTACAATATACTACATACTGCATAGTATGTAAAGTAGTGCATAGTGAGCAGTGCATGCAATCTATATAGAATATGGTGTATAATACATACTATGCAGGATGTACTGTAGTGCATATGATGTAGTTTGCACATGTATGTAGACGGAGAATGCATACTAGCGCATTGATTAATTATGCATACTATATAGAATGCATAATTTACAGTAGTGCAGAATATAGTGCAGTATTTACAGAATTCATTACACGTAATCTACATATGCATAATAAATCTATGCACTAACTATTCTATGTACTATGCACTAGATATTCCGTACTATTCATTATACATGTGCAAATTACATCATGCAGCACAGTATGCATTATGCACTATATTCTATATATGCATTCTTGATTATGTGCACTACACACAATTACTGGATTTTACATATGCATGCAAAATACCATGCACTGCATACTTAACTTTTACATTTGCATTCTAAATAACATGCAGTACATACTGCATATTATGCATAACACAATGTATCCCTCATATATGCATACTAAATCTATGCTCTAATATGCATTCTACATTCTTTGTACTATGTATTGTATACTATGCCTTATAAACTTAATATTACAAATACATTCTAGATTATAAGAACTACACAAAACCCTACTCCAAACCCCTCTGGAAAAACTCACCTTCTTAATATAGTCAGTATTATAAACACTTCTAAATAAGACACAGCTCTGACTCATCTATATTCAGACCCCAGCCAATATATCAACATATTCCTTCTCCTTATGTGTGTGTAAGTGTGCATGAGTGCTGTGAGAGCACCTGTTGCTCATTGGTCTCTCTCTGATCTGGATGGTGCTGAGCTCCTGTATGCTGCCCCTGCGGCCGGCAACCATGTTGGAATTGGGGACATTGAAGCTCTTGCGCTTGTTTCTGCGTGTGCAGCAGGAGGACAGTCCGTGTGGAGAGGAGGACATCGAGGAGGAACGGGACATGGATGGCTTCGCAAGGGAAACCTCCATACAGCTCGTCTCATAAGTTTGCTCATCTACAAACTCATGATTCTAAGAGAGAGAGAAAGAAACATGAATTATTTATCACTTTAAGGTCTGATTTCTGCATTTGATTATTATATTAAATGATCATTATATTTTATAATTTATTAATAAAGAAATAGTTTCTCATTCAGAATAATTAAAGACATTTCAGAAGTCCACTGTATGCATATAGTTTTTAATATTTTACTGCTTTGCCAAAATTAATTATCAGTGTCAATAAGTGCTGACAGGAACTTAAAAAATAATAGTAAATCTTAATTAGATTTGTCTCTGTATAACAAATATTAGGCATTTAATAACGCAAGCCAGTCAAAAAATCATCAGATGAGTCCATTAATCCAGATTCACTGTAGCTTTTGCTGTTTCTCAAAGAGTCCTGCTTTCTCAGCAGGACACTGGAAATTTCCTTTCAAATGTTTTGAGTCAAGTGCCCTAGGAAAGCCAGAGCGGGTCACAGTCTGTTCTCTAGACTGTCATGAGTCTAGCTGGCAGGGGACAACAGTGGCTGTCATTTTCCTGCCAGTGTCTGACTAATGATTTCTCTTGAGAGAAAAACTGCACTTATTTGTGGAAAACCCACAAGCACTGAGGGGCAGAATAAGTCTAGTACTGGTTAATGTTAAAGGGTATAGACAAAAATACAAATTTTGTCCACTTTCACCCTTATTTTTCCTTCTGCCAGAGTTCTCAGATGAAGTTTAATTCAAATATGACACACACACAAAACACAATTAATGTCAGTTATGGTTATCATTTTATAAGCCATCATATCATACCAGGTTCTGCAGCTAATAACGACTCAGGCTGTTCCTCGCACAAAGCTATTTTTAGAAAACGTGGCCTTTTTGTTTAAGAAAAACCTTGAAAATTGCACTAGAAAGTATTAAATACTTTTATGGTGCTTTCCTTGGGAGCTCTGCAGTTCTTGCACCTGGGACATTCTGACAAACCTTTCTCCTTTTGTGATCCAACATGCAGCTGAATAAATGCTAACACAATTTTCATTTTTGTGTGAACTATCAGTCTAAACACAGTCGATACGGACACCTGATCTGTAACCGCTGAACCTATTGAAGGTAGCTATTGAAGGTACTAAAGAAAACAGCTGAGAAATTGTAGAAGAACCTCATAATGTTTTTTACAGATGTGCTTAGCATGCTTCCTAGGACACCTGTATATCAATGATATCAAGTTATGCCAAAGCTAGATTGCTGAGAACAGCTTCCAGTTATGTGTAAAGTTTTCTCCAGAGGTTCTTACCGTGGTTTTCTCCAAGCAGTGCAGAAGATGGTGATGCTGGGTCTCAAAAGTGGGGTTGGACTTACATACCAAAGCTTGGCCGGCCTGTTTTGATGCTATTGGAGAAACAGAAAAAACAGCTTATCAACCTATCGGCGCAGAAAGAAACTGAGAGAAAAGACAAGACAGCAAGGCCCGAATTCTCACAATGGTCTAGCAACATTGATACAATCTTGAAGAATGTTTGGCTAGTTCATTGTGACAACAGTAGGCTCTAGGTCACTGCCACGTCCTGTTCTCTCAACATCACAACCTTGGTGAATGGCTCTTGGTTCAAAAACAGTGGACAACAGGAACAAGAGTATTCTGTGTGCATCAATGGCTACTAAACTTATATTAAGGAGATACTAATTATTGGAAAAAAGTATGTGGTAAAGTTACACGTCTTCTGTATTTGAACCATGACGGCCACCATACCCAAACTCACTAGAGCCCTAATGAATCAGCATGACGCAGTGACCAGACGACTAGAGCAAGAGAGCACAATCCTGCTTCTGGAGGGCCAATGTCCTGCATAGTTTAGCTCCAACGTATTTGCCTGGAAGTTTCTAGTAATCTTGAAGACCATGGCTGGCTCCGAAATCATATACTCTCTGAGTAGGTAGTTCTTTGCACTTTGCTGCGGAGTTTAGTGCCAACCTTGATCAAACTCACCTGCCTGTAACTGTCTAGTAATTCTGAAGACCTTGATTAACTTGTTTAGGGGAATTTGATCAAGGTTGGAGCTAAACTCTGCAGGAAAATGGACCTCGAGTGGCAGAGTTGTGAATGCCTCTTCTATATAGTATGAACAGAGGCTCCATAACAGGGGCAAGGTTAGGACAATTCCAAGCGCCCTGATCAGAGAGGATCGAAACAAAAGTAAGTTCAACTTGGGGGAAACACCACCCCTCAACCCAGAACGTGTTTGCAATTACAACAAGGGATCCCTCATGGGATACTATAGTGTCCACTGGATACGCACTTCAGAATCTTGGTGGAAGTAGTAGGTCGTCTGGAAACTTTTTTAATAAATATTGTCAATTCAGACATCTTCAGAATTCGGACTCTTTTCACAATCTGTTTTCGCCTACTCTATAGTAGGGAAGTATGGGATTTCGGATGTCACCATTAAAGGGTTAGTTTGCCCATAAATAAAACTTATAACATTAATTACTCACCCTTGTGTCATTTCAAGCATGTAAGACCTTTGTTCATCTTCAGAACACAAATTAAGATATTTTTGATGAAATCCGAGAGCTTTCTGACCCTGCATTAAACAGCAAGGGAACTGCCACGTTCAAGGCCCAGAAATGTAGCAAGGACATTGTTAAAATAGTCCATGTGACATCAGTGGTTCAACCTTAATTTTATGAAGCTACGATAATACTTTTTGTGTGCAAAGAAAACAAAAATAACGACTTTATTCAATGATTTCTTCTCTTCATTATTGACAGTACAACGATACATGTTTCTATGTTAGAATGCTGGCTCCTGCGTCAGCAGCATCACACAAATGTGTTGTGGTACTCTCATGAATGGCGGAGGAAGCTGACATGGAAGAGAAGAATTGTTGAATAAAGTCTTTATCTTTGTTTTCTTTGCACACAAAACATTCTCGTAGCTTTTTAAAATTATGGTTGAACCACTGATGTCACAGGGATTATTTTAACAATGTCCTTACTATGTTTCAGGGCCTTGAACATGATAATTTCCTTGCTGTCTATGGAGGGTCAGAAAGCTCTTGGATTTCATTAAAAATATCCTAATTTGTGTTCCGAAGATGAACGAAGGTCTTATATGTTTGGAACGACATGAGGGTGAGTAATTAGTGACAGAATTTTCATTTTTGGGTGAACTAACCCTTTAATTAGCTGGTTCAGGCGTATTGGATTGGAGCTAAATTTTGCAGGATAGTGGCCTTTTAGGAGCAGTATGGAACACCCCTGGACTAGGGCGCTATTTATCGAGAGCCCGCGTATGGTCAACAGGCACTGGATTGACGCCCTGTGGTCTCTGCCTCACATTAAACCCCGCCTCACATTTAGATGTTGGCCAAACAATAACATGCAGCTCAGACAGTTTCATTCCTCCATGTGATGTGTTCTGATGATGTCATGAAGACAGAGAGATAGAGAACGAGCACAGGCCAGTCCGGACAGCCGTGAGAAAATCACTCAAAAATGCATGTTAAAAAAATGCATGGAGCACAAGAGTAGTAGTTGTCGAAAAATGCAGTTAAAACAACAAGTAGACAAAATACAAAAGGTAATAAACCCAAAAGCAAAGTAGTTGAGAGATGGAGAAAAGGGTTGCAGTAAAAAACAGGGGGGGCCCCGTTGGTACTGGGGCGGATGGCCGTGGCCCCCACAAGGCCAAGCCGCATGCACCGCACTGCCATTGGATAAGAGGTCACACGATTATTGTCTCATGACCAGCCACCAGGAAGAGGTGCCGGTGCACCCAGTCTAGGCGTGAGAAAGAGCGAAAGACAGAGAGAGAGAGTTAGAGGAACACCACGGAAGCGTTGAATGGGGACAGCAGCCCTGCTGGACCCCGGCCCCCTGGGGGAAGAGGGGTTCACATGCACCAGCCCATCATGTCACGTTCCATTAAAAGAGACCCCGGCGACTTGGTTTCCACAGTTACCTCCTCCTCCGCTTCTGCCAGCATTCCATTGCGTTTGTACTGCAAATAAGCGTTAGCGCCACCGCTCTTCGCCGCATGAATTCTAGCAAGCCTGGTTTTCTGTTCAGGTGGACAAACACACGGGCGTTTAGCCTAACACTTCCTCTTCTCGTGGTCAATGTGAGTGTGAATGTGATCGTGGTGTGACTGGAGGTTTGCATGCTCATATCTGACATGAAGAATGGCAATGTGTTCCTCTCTAAAAGGGGATTTCAAAAGAGCTTTGGTACTACAATAATTTTTTTTTTTTTTTTAATTGTAACAATACCAGTCTTTCCAAATGTAGATGGGTTTATATTAGGGCTGTCAAATGATTAATCACGATTAATCACATCCAAAATAAAAGTTTTGTTTACATAATATATGTATGTGTACAGGGTATATTTATTATGTATATTTTAATTTTATATTTTGTTTTTTATATTTATTTATTTTTTAATTGTGTATGTATTTATATATTTATATTCTTATATTTTATATTATATATAAATATATTTAATATATAAACATAACATATTCTTCTTAAATATATACATGCATGTGTGTGTATTTATATATACATAATAAATATACACAGTATACACACATATATTATGTAAACAAAACTTTTATTTTGGATGTGATTAATCGTGATCAGCCTATTAGAATGATTTCTTAAGAATCATGTGACACTGAATACTGGAGTAACAATGCTGAAAATTCAGATTTGGAATAAATTACATTTTAAAATATATAAATAGAAAACATTCATTTTAAAATTGTAATAATATTTCACAATATTTAAGTTTTTACTGTATTTTGATCAAATAAATGCAGCCTTGGTGAGAATAAGAGGCTTTTTCTTAAGATAAATAAATAAATAAATACCCAAATCTTACTATAATACCATAAAATAATAAAACAGCGTACTTATTAGTAGATAAACTGATAAAATGAAATTAAAAGATTGTCAAATTACTCAAGGCAAAGTTTTTCATTCTTGATTTTCAGTCTTTTCAGGCTTTTCTCTTTATATCTCCACATAAATTGTCGGATCAAAAACCTGCATTTGTGTCAAAATATCAGATCTTTAGCTATAAATAATTATTAAAATCAATAATTAAATAATTTTAATCATTAAAATATGAACATTTTTAAAAATATATATTTAAATTTTTGCCTAAATATTAAAACATTTAAATGGTACTGGTATCGACAACTGAAATTTTGGTATTGTTACAAGCCTAATATCCTTTCTCACTTCTCCCTCTCCTGCTCTTATTCTCAGTCCTAGTTAACTGAAAAAACAGACTGTTGATCTTGGGTGGACTGGTTGTACTGTTTATCTGTGTCTGTGTGTGTGTGTGTATGTGTGTGTGTGCGCGCAGGGGAGTGGGATATCTAAACTAAACTGTTTATGTCTCCCATGGGGTGGCTGGAGTCGAACAGCTAAATTAAGAGAAGACACTCATCTAATGAGATATGATGTGATGTCACAATGTCTGCGTATTCTGATCACCCCCAGAGGAGAACCGGCTACAGAACACAGCATCTGTTCTTCCTGTGCCTGGTCTCATTGGCCACGTATACACACTGTAGCTAAAAACAGTCGTGACTCCTTATTTAGTGTTTAATTTTGTTCTGTACACATAGTTACGTCATTTATAAGTTTGATGATGACCAAATAATTGCATATTATGTACAAAACTGGTATAAACGGCTTACGAGCATAAACAGTTGAGTGTGGTTTTCTAAACAGACAGATGTAGCTAACCTTCACTAACAAGAAAGGTTTAATCCACTCTGTCAATTACTGCAAGTTCAGAAGTGATTCCTGTTTTCCATATTGACATGAAATTATGATTTACGGCAGGAATACTCATGACAGATGTAATGACAGATCACAACACTCCTGTCATAATAAATGTCTAAACCGCAGGCTAATGCATCGACTATAAAATTAGTGTGTGCGTGGACAGCTTCATTGATTATAATGGCAGTCGAGGTGCAGATGGGCTGTAAAACTTACATTTAAATTTAATTGCTAAAGTAATCAGATTAATTGAGGTTTCAGAATTAATTGAATCATTTCTTTTAAATAATCCTGAAGCTAAGCATCAGGATATGCAAATTCCATCATCACTGATTTGGAGCGTAGCCGCATTCCACTTGCTGCCTATTCAAACATCAAAGTTACGATAAGAGCAAACCCAATGAAATGAATTTGAGGACATTTCCTTTTAAAGGAATAGTTCCCTCAAAAAGCCATCCCTCAGGCCATCCAAGGCATACAGTAAATGAGTGTGTTTCTTCATCAGAACAGATTTGGAGAAATTTAACATTACATCACTTGCTCACCAATGGATCCTCTGCGGTGAATGGGTGCCGTCAGAATGAGAGTTGATAAAACATCACAATAATCCTCAAGTAATCCACACAACTCCAGTCCATCAATTAACATTTTATGAAGTGAAAAACAGCATGTTTGTAAGAAATAAATTCATCATCAAGACACTTTTCACATCAAACCATTGCTTCTGCCTAAAATACAAGTCTTCTATTCATAACATTCTTTCTCCAGTGGAAAAATCCATCTGAATCAGGAGAGAAATATGCACAGATCAACCCCTGTTTACAAGAGAGAACTGTCTGAATGAGTTCAAACAATTATACCAGTGGATTTTGATGTGAGAGGACAATAGCGGATGGGCTTTTTCAGGACAGCGTTGCTATGGATTATGGATTGATATTTTGGCCAGAAGCAAGAGTTTGAAGTAAAAATGCCTTAATGATGAATTTGTTTTCTACAAACACACAGATTACACTTTACAAGGCAATAACTGATGGGCCGGAGTTGTGTGAATTACTTGAGGATTATTGTGACGTTTTTACCAGCTGTCTGGATTCTCATTCTGACGGCACCCATTCACTGCAGAATATCCATTAGTGAGCAAGTGATGTAATGCTAAATTTCTCTCAATCTTTTCCGATGAAGAAAAAAACAAACCCATCTAAATCTTGAATTGCCTGAGAGTGAGCAAATTTGCAGCTAATTTAGATTTTTGAGTGAACTATTCCTTTAAATACACCAGAAAACTTCAGTGTGTATGTGGCCATTTTCTATTTTTTTCTATTCTGACTCGCTCTCTTCCTATATATAGCTCTCTTCGCTATATATATGCTGTTCTCAAAGTTTCTCTGCCTGTGTGTCTTGTTGCTGTGTGTTTGTGTTTCTGTCTGCTGTGTTGAAGTACGGGATGTGATCTGGGCATGCACTAGAAATGATGGTTCCACAGAGACCTGCAGTTAACATACCACAGAGACACATACCACTCAGCGTGCAGGCATCTGAGTCACAAGCACATTGTGCCAAGTTGTATTAAATACTATCCCAGGGTTGTTTTACTGTATTTGTGTGTACATGGTCCTGTCAGGGTCTAATCTATTTGCCACAGCCAGACCTGCTTGTATTTCAAGAGAACATCTACATTTGAGCCCAGCTCCGTATAGCTCTGAGATCAGAGGCCGTTGACCCATGCTGGGTACCTTTTGGGCACGTCTCTTCTCTGCGCGCTGACTTTGATGGTAGATCCGACTGAAATTGGACACAATGACGGGGACAGGAAGAGCGATCACCAACACGCCACTCAGAGAACAAATAGAGCCAAAGACCTTCCCTATGATGGTCTTAGGAACCATATCTCCATATCTGTAGCACATAAAAAAAGAGAGAGAGAGAAAAAAGAGAGTCAGAACATAGGGGTCAGTGGCAATGGTTCAGTGACAAATCAAACAATGGAAACCAGAAATCTTTTTAAAATATATAGTTGAAAGAAATACAAAAACACAAAGATGTTGCACGTAAAACCTCAAGTGGTGTAACCATCAACTAAAAATTACTATTATAATCTTTTTACACTTTGACGACTTATCTGTATATGTTAAAGTTCTGTTTATTATTTATGTGTAATCAAATTATCAGAGCATTAATGGTCTTTTATTTATTTATTTATTTATTTATTTTAATCATGAATACCAGTTTATACAACCTTATTTATTTATTTATTAATTTTTTGGTTGGGATCTTTTTCTTCATTTTCTTTATTCTTTAAACCTTTTTTTCCCAATACATAAAAAAAAATATATATAAAAATAATATATATATATATATACAATTAAAGGTTACAACATCTGATCTTTCTCATTCATTCAATCATTTATTCATTAATTCATTTTATTGTCAGATGAGAACAAAATGAGTTCTTGCATGTATAAGTACAGCACTAATTTTAATTTAGTTTTTCCAAATATATTTATAAAACAAATTTGCACATTTTTAAATATAAAAATATTACTAAACTATTATACTTGCAGCTTTTTAAGCCTTTTTTCAACCTCAAAAAAAAAAAAAAAAATCAAATTAATTTTAATAAATAATATTTTTCATAAATATTTTAATAAAATTTAATAAAAAATTGTAAATCTTCATCGTAGAATATATGTATTCAAGTCATTGCTTTATAATGTATTTTGGATTGTATAATAATTTCAGGCAAAAAAATGCCTAAATATTTCTGATCTTTACAAGCAGGTTTTTAATTTTTGCTTTTGTCAGCAACACACCTCTCCTTCATTTTTACCAGCTCAGGTCATTTTGTTTGGTGAAAAGAAACAGCACTAGGGGGCACTAGAGAACCATATAGCATGGGACAAACATTCTCTCTCCATTTTGGTGAAAAGCTTTTTTTTCCCTTCTTCTACATTTGACCCCGGGCTTTATTCCTTATAAAGCCTGAAACTTTTAACTTGATGTTAAAAAATGACTGTTTGCATGTGGTGGGAAGAGCTGCATGTATGTTTCATGCTATGAGATCAAGTTCTCTGACCTACTTTCCCAGCTCTCAACAGAAAATTACATTAAAACAATAACCATTACAATGATCCAAAGCGCTCATATTCCTCACAATGTCGTCCTAAAATGGCATTCATGTGAACATGCTGTCTTGGGAACGCACAGTACTGACACGATTTCATTTTTATTCCAACAAACACACATTCCCCTTCTGTTGTACCACCTCCTCTTCATCTTTTTAAAGCAGGCCAACGCGCGACAAACCAACTCCGTCACTGGCATTCGGGAGACGATCTGTCATTAGTCAACAGAATGGAGATGATAACAATCCTTGTTTATCTCATCAGTCCAAAATCTGTCAACTACAAGTTGCACTTGTACCATGATATTACCATGTTTTTAGACTTGTACCATGGCAAAACCATTGTATTCTTTGAAGGACATTTACATATATTCATGCTTTTATCAATTATTCAGTACCAGGCCATGATAGGCCTAAATATCAAAGCACCACCACTGTATTTTTTCTGTCTAACAACACATTTTTTATCAAAATGGTTTTGTTATGACTGGAATTTTAACATCTGAAGTGATATAAAATGTTCAAGGGCATCAACAGGAGCCACGACCTCCATCTTTCATTTCTTGAAGAATCAGGTCTGACTATTTGCCCTCAAAAAGAATTCTGACTACATTAGCTACACCTTACCTGAATGTAAAACAGTTCAGAATTACCCAGCAAGCACGCATACATATTCACATCCTCATCTGGAATACACTGTGCTCCATTTTAAGTAGCTGAAGATTTATATTTGTGTACAAACAACTGAATAACAACAGTGAAAATATCTTAAAGGCACAGTTCACCCCAAAATAGTCATCATTCACTCATCCTTGTGTCGTTGCAAACCTGTATGACTGTTGGTTGCATTTAATTAGAATAATGTTGCACTTACAAAATTGTAAGTTATGTTGAGTTATGTAGTCAAATTATGAGATATAAAGTTGAAATCATGAGATAAAAAATTGCTATTATGACAGTGATGTTACATTTATGAGAATGTCGCAATCACAAAAAACTTTAAGTCAAAATTGTGAAAGACAGTTGCAATGATAAGATATAATGTTATATTATATATAAAATGCACTTACCAAAAATGGTTTTATTTATGCTATATACAATGAAATTTGTATGGACCCCACAGACAAACATTCTTTAAAATGTCACTTTAAAAGGAAAAAGCATATACTGAATAGACATCATGGATATGTATATGGGCTACAAGGATCAGTGTGGTCTTAAATGCAGAATAGAGCTCTGGATTAATTTCCACCTGCACAGATTTCTTCTCAATGGACATGTGTTATGATTTAAAAAGAAAAAAATAAAGTTATGCATTTCTGAAAGCTGCATATAGTGTGCCGTGACGGCGCTGAGAGGCTTCCGTGCTCTAAGTGAAGGATCTAATTGAATTACGGCAATGAGAATATGAGCTCAAGGGGCCCGATGCAACAAAGGCTCGAAAGACTGAACCATAATTACGGATGGCACCGAGTCGACTTCTCCAATTAAACGCCTGTAATATGCCAGTGAAAGAAAACGGGAGAAATACAAGACATGCAAAGAGTTAAGAGGCTCTCGTTTCTGCTTTGTACCATGGTTGACACGATCGACGGCACTGACCCAGTCATTCAGAGCCCTGAAAAATATCCATATTAATGGTTGCATGAGCTATAGTGGTATTCATGACTGATCAATAGAGAGCTGTGTGATACCCTGCAACAACAGACAATAGACTCATTATAAGAGACCAATAAAGTCCCTTGTAGGCAATTACCCTCATAATTAGATTTGTGTACATGATGAATATGTTGGCCGCTGGCTGCTAATCCAAATCCGCATGCTAAGCTGTTATTTGCAAAGTGTGTGTGCTCTTGCTGGAGTGTCACATTTAGATGCTCCATGGCTAGCCTGAACGTAACAAAAGACATTGACCTTGCACTGTGTCAGGTGTGTGTGTGTGTGTGAAGCAAACTAAAGGGGACAGCAAGGACTCTAATTTTCTCTCTGCGTTTGTCATTTCTCTGCTGCTCACTGTCCAGTACTGTTACGTATGACAGCGTCCCTATTAACCCAGCCGACCTGCCCCGGCTTCTCTTACACACACAGAAAACTGAGCAAATTATTGCAGTTTAGATCATCATAAGCAGTTCCCTGCAGCCCAATGTATGGCAATCACAAACACACAGATGTATATATCTCTTTTAATGTAATGGGTAAACAAGTCAGGCAGTTAATCTAGAGATTTTGGAGACCACATTTTCACAGTTGCAATTTTTCTCAAAGAACTGAGATTTGTAATTGTGACTTTATCTCTCACATAGTAACTTCATATCTTACAATTATGAGTTTGTTTCTTGTAAATGCATCAATTATGCAACTATTTCTTGTAAATGCAACTTTTTTAGAATTGTGACTACCTCTAACAATTGCAACTTTCACAACTTCGACTATCTCACACAACTATGACATTAAGTCACAAGTGTATCTATTTCTCGGAATCTCACAACTGCCTGTATCTCATAATTGTGATTTTTCCTTTCACAATAGTGACTTTGTTACAGGTTTCTCGTAAAATGCAGTTATTCATAGGAACTATCTCTCACAGTTGACTGCTTCTTGTAAATGTACTGTATCTATTTCTTGTAACTGCAAAACTACTACGACTATCTCTCACAATTGACACTTTTTCTGTGACTGCAAATTTCTCGTAAATTTTTTGTGTTATTGTAATTTTATCTTTATATGTAAAGTATTGTCGTTATAGCTTCACAATTTAGTTTTTTGGACATTACTTTATTTCTTGTAATTTTTATATCTCATATATGCAACCCCCCCCCCCCCCCCCCCAACACACACACACAGATTTATGACTATTTCTCACAATTGCAACCTTATTTTTTCACATTATTTTGAAAACTCGTAATTGCAACATTATATCTTAGAAATGTGACTTCATCTCTTACAATGTGACTATTTATTATAAACTTTATAAATACTGTTTAAAAATGTTTTTACTTTTGAGGAAGTTCCCAAAGGAAGGTTTTGTCTGACAGAGTCACACTCACGCTGCTTCTGAAAGAAACTTTGAGAGCACATTGACGGCCACAGTGCAATTACGATCCAATCAGCTGGCAAAGGAAATGGGTCATCAAAAGACACCCACTGTCTGAAAGTAAACAGCTGTAAGAGCATGTACACCCAAACACAGTCCTACAGATTACGGGGGTGGATGAAATCCAATGTGAGAATGAAAGAAAGACTTTTCATATGACAATGAAAGCAGTAAAGCCCTCTATTTTTCCATACTTTCTTTATGAGTCCATATCTCAGCTTTTCGGTTCTAGCGTTATGTGAAATGAGAGGAGAAGGGTGGATGGACAGAAAGAGACAGTGAGATTAAAAAACGCAGAGCTCACTGACTTAATAGCTCTTGCTTCATGAAGCTCTGGATTGATTGGAGATGAAATATGCTTATCAAGTCTAATGAATGCGGCACTCATTAGAATATTGAGAGACTGAGTTAATGACGAGAGCGTTCCATTTAACTAAGCTTGCCTCAGCTCTAACTCTTATTCACAGTCACACATGACAGAAATGCAATCACTCTCCAAGTTTTATTGTCCTTCAGTGTTTGTACAGTATGTGAATATTTTTAAAGCACTAAAATTACAATCATAATTCACACAGTATTTGCAAACTGACATTATACAAATTTAATTTGCAAGATTGCTAAATTAGACTGTGTACAAAACAATGATTCATACTAAAAACTGAAAGTTTTCCTTGCATTTTTGAAAATTTTTGTGTACTATTATGCATGAAAGGCCAGTAGTTGGCAATGTCACTTTGCCACACTGAAAACATAATACACAGGTTCATGATGTCACGTTTTCACAAATTTGTTTTTACACGAAGACGATAACAGCAGGCCCTATTACTTTCAAAAACTTTTAAACCTATTTAAAGGTTCAAAGTTCACATTTTCAGGCCTCCAAAACACCATTATTGTGTAAATGAGAGGCCAAAACATAGAAAGCATTCCATTTTTATTTGAAAACGGTGTTGTGTAAACACCCACTTAATCTAGACTAAACTAGACACGAACCGACCTGTTGTTAAATGGCACAGTCTAACCTACGGAGGATTGCTCTTATCACCTAGTTGTTGCATTTTTAATGAACACCAGGTCAATTTTTAAGCCTGATCGCTTTGAAAATTTGTGGTGGACAGATGCGATTGTGATTGGTCAGATTAAACCAACATGCTCCCCCCACTTTAGTCCCACTCATGAAGTCCCAACACTGATCTGTAACTCAGTGAAGGAAGCAAAACAAGCCGGGCACAGCACTGTAGGTGAAATCTCACAACTGAGGGTTTCATGAAAGGCTTTTGTGAATGCTTTATGCCGAGACGGTTGGAAGCTTCACACGAGACCCCCTCCTCCCTCATCAATAATTCTGTCTATGCTTTCCTCATCCCTCCCATGAATGCTCAACAATCTGTTTTTTTATATCTTATTGTCGTACTTCCTTTTTTCTCTCTCTGGTTTTCTATAACACACATACATTTTGCGGACAGACAGACTCATATCAGAGATGTCCCTAGTTCGAGCGTGGCTGAAGGCGAGACAGATACACAGAGTTTATCACATCAGCCAATGCTTTCTTCTCCTGAGCTCTTAGCACAAGCAGGTACAAAGTCCTTGACCTGATAATGAAAGATGTTATCCTGGCATTCAAACGCAACTTCTTGTTGAGGGATAAAAGTGAAGGAGAGAGAGAAAAAGAGATGATAAGAGTCTTTTATCTTTTCTTATAAACCCAAAGAATGGTCTCTTGCTCCACTGACTCACAGCAGATCAATCAGAGATAAAGCTTTGAGCTCACTTTTGTGTCCAAGAAAAAAATACTCTTATGGGTGCGAAGCTCAAGGTGTTCAAATTCCAGAGAAAATCACACTTAATGATCATTACTTGGACAGAACGGCCATTTTTACACAGCTGGGTGCTGTGACTGGTGATGCCGTTTGTGTCATGGCTCGGGGAACAGCGTGTGAAACGCGATGAGATATGGAGGAGGAACAGAGCAAGGTCATCGCTGATGGTGAAAACGAGGAACGCGGGTAGGTTGGGATGCGCTGACATTGAAATACAGGAGGGTGAATGAGCTATCATGGGCAAACATGATACACTCATAACCCAATCAATTAGAGCAATCTCATTCCCCTACTGCGACCTGCTCAGAGTAAATGATCGATAGAGGAGAAGAGAAATTGAGATGCTAATATATGCTAGGACGCTAAACAACAGTGAAATTTTCTCTGCACAAACTCTAGCAGGCTGTGTATAAGTTTTAAGACATAAGTAGACTGAAAGAGAAAGTGAAGGTAGCGTTTACATTAACGTATGCTAAGCTACAACAAGTTTAAATAGCTTGACAAGATTTTCTGTTGCTGCACAATGACAGCAGCTGACCATGATGATGAAACTAATGGTAACATGTATGCTAACCTTTGCAATGTAGCTAAAAAAATAGTTTAAACAAACTTTAACAAAAAAGCATGGCAAGTTCAAATATTTGCTCCAATGTGAAAATGGATAGCATTTTTAATCCTATCGGTCACTAGTGGGGTATAAAACAAGTTTAAAAAAGTTTAAGTAATTATTATGGAAAGATTCTCTTCAAACACCCTAACAATAGTTGTTCTGAAAGAGAAAACCGATGTTAGCATTTAAGTTAACGTTAATTACGATCTAGTGCATCCGTGCAGCAAACTGCACTTGTATTGCATTAAAAAATGAGCTGAAACATTTTGGAATGCAATGATGCACAAAACAGCGCTTGCATAGCCAGGCCCCTTCAGGCCAACATCATAAAACATTGCCAGCTTCCTCTCTCAGTTCCCTTTCTATGCAAAATAAAGCAGTATTAACTACTGGAAATAATAACGACAACATTTCCAGTCATAATTGAAGCTCTGGATGTTTGTTTTATGTGATTTTTTTGTTTCCTGAAGAGATTTTAATGTGTTTACGTATTTATTTTCTGCTTTCGGTCCAATAGGACTTGCGTCGTGACTAAGTGTTAATCAGCATAATTATGATCACATAGCTGCTATTATGTGTAGATGCTAAGGACCTACCAGGCTGAACTGTGGGAGCTCCCCTGCCTCTCGCAGTAGACTGAGGAAAGGAAAAAAAAAGTATATTTTTAACCATTTCGCACCGTACAATCTTGTGCATATGCAACAGATAGTCCACATGGAATCTGCTCCAGCAGAGCTAAAACTCAAAGACAAAACCTTAACAAATTTTTGGCCTTCACTTTATTTGTTTCCCCATATTTGAACTGCCAATGTCGTTGAAATGAAAAAATAAAATGTTTAAATTTGTGGCTAATTTGATTTTGCTTACAGCTACCAGTAGGTTAATAACTGCTAATGTGCACACTATTTCTGCAACGTGAATGAACAGGAGGTAAAGTCAGCAAAAGGGGTTCGATTAGTGCATCAGAACACATTTTGTGTTTCAAAGTTCAAAAGAAATAGCCACGACGTACTAATAAGGCCATCGCTAGCACCAACGCTAATGATATGAGAAAACGATCTGGGGAATCCAGAGTGCACATGAAGATGAGACGACATTAGTGCCGCTAAGTACCTGCGGCAGGTGCTCGTATGAGCAGTTGAGTACATTAACACATGTCCACCGTAATGCCATATTTAATGTCCTTTGACCGCTACAGTTACGCTTCTGTAAAACATTTATGATTCACACATACACACTTAACTCTGAGGCCATCTTTCCATCTGCCGCCCTCCTGAATGTGCGATTTTGTATCTATAATCAGTCATATAACTTACCTTTATAATTTAACCTTCAGACTGTCATAACAGGGCAGCTACGGAAAGGCACATAGAGAGCGGCTGAATGTGAGAAATGGCTTCATTCTTTCATTCCTCTATTCCTGAGGGAAGCTATTTGAGCATATGGCAAGCGAGCGAGGTCATATCAATGAGCTGTCCCTGACATTATCACAAAGGAAAACTCCTCATCAAATGGCAAAGGCCAATGTGCAATAACGCTGTGTGGGAGAAAGAAAGCAGGTATGATGGTAGAACATGAATAGATATAGCATCACTGAGGCACTAGCAGAGGTCACAGTGTGGCGCTGATGTCAAGCGGCATAATGCTGCAATAATGTTTCGGAAAATGTGCACGGAACATTGAGGGATCGTTTAGCCATGCTCGGGTGTGTCTGACACTGACACAGCAGTGAGGGTGAAGATGCTCTCTGCTTCAGTCTGTGCTAACTGACCTTCTCTCCACAGCACATCTGTAGCTGTCTGTCTAGCTGATGAACAAATACACACATAAACACACACACATACTTGCATGGGTTTCACGAAAATGTCTAGGTCTTATTTCACCCTAAAATCAGAAGAAAATTGTACAGAGAAAAGAAAGTCAATTTTTTTTTTAACACTATTAAAGGGATGCCCTCCCCCCATCACCAGAAACCATCACAGAAAATCTAACGGTTTCAACTACAAATATCATTACAACTATTACAAACCATCAACTTTTAATCATTTAAAAATGGTTTTCTGTAAAGTGATTTGGGACATATTCCACTAGAATTTATTGATTTTAACAAGCCACCAACAGAAGGTGACAAAGTACCATAGAGACCCATAGGGACCATTACAGTTTCCATTAAACCAATACAATTCCCATTATAACCAGTAAAACCATTACAAGTTCTGTGAAGGTTTCTTTTGTTTTTTATTTTTTCAGCAGTTGAGAAACATGCTGCAATTACGACAGTAAAAAGTCACAATTACCTTTTTTCTTTCTTTCTTTAAAAATGTTCTCATTCTCATTACTGCAAACAGGGTCAGCCCATCCTATAGATGATAAGGTAGATTGCCTTTGGCTCCAACTAGCCTGGGGGTCCCCACAAGGAAATCCATATTGGAATAGCAGATCAGAACCGCCAAGGCAAGAATGTTTCCGACTGTAAACCATCCGATCATGACCCAGACATGTCCTTGACAGGTTTCGTAAATTCAGCCATGCTTATGCACAACATGTAGAAGCAGACGTGTTATTTATACACCCACACACTGAATGTCTGCCAGAAAAAAACTGAATTTTTATAAATACAGATCTGACTCAGTCTCAGTCAGTTCCATTGATTGTCTTTGTAGTCCTGGAGGAAAGGCAGTGCACACAAACACATACTCGCATGAGGAAGGAAACACAAACAATTGTCAAACGAGAGACTTATTGCAATTTTTCGCAGCTCAGAGCTAAACATACACACAAAATCCCACTAAATTATGCACTCAGACACACACGCACATATATATTCAAAGACAAGCTCCAGTTTGACACTTCATTCCACCTACAGACCAGAGCGCAGAGGACAATTAGTCAACCAGGCCTTGGGCAAGACAGATGCAGATGCCATATTTCTCTCTAATCCAGTAATAGTGTCTCCACTGAGCTCCCATAGTCAATGTGAGGGTGTGTGTGTTTATACTAATGATGCACGAAGGATTCAGAAGATTTATTAGCAGATTTTGGTATTCAGAATCCAAGAGAAAATCACACATTGATTGGATTTTACACCATTCTGACATGCATGAGGCTTAATACACTCATTTCAGCTTCAGAAATGAGGAATGCAAGAATTATACAGTGATTCTGATGATTTTAAACATTTTATATTAAAGTTCGGTATGACTTTATTATATTGTCAAGTTTTCTTTATGATCTATTTGTTTATTAGTATGTTTATTTATTTTATCTGTCTTGTTTGTTTGTTTCTTTATAGCACAATTTTCTGCATGACCATATTCTACATCCCTAATCCTAATACCTAAGCATAACAACTACCTTACTAACTACTATTAAGCAGCCAGTTAGGAGTTTATTGGTAGTTAACAGTTTGTTAATAGCGGGAATTGAACCTTAAAATAAAGTGTGACCTAAAGTTCAATGTTTAACATATTAGTTAACATATTAAAAATCATGAAATAACAATGAAAAACTTTTAAAAGCATGTATTAATCATTGATAATGTATTTTTCTTTGTATTGAAATTTTTTATATTTTTTTTATTTTAATCAATGAAAAATTTGAATTTGAAATGTTAATTTTATTGAGTGATTATAAAAATAGTTATTCATTGTTAGTCTTTTGTCATGACTAATGAATTGCAAAGTTTTTCTAAGATTTCTACATATTTTTTAAAGTGTCAGTTCATTAAGATTCATCTCGCACAATGCCAACTTGGCACTAAACGCCAATTTTCTGAAAAATCAAACACTTTTTGTGATCTGTTTGTGATAAACTGTAATAAAGCGATAATAACAGCACTTGTCATGCTTTGTCAAAAAACTGCACGAGATTCAAAATAAATATTGCTAAGCTATGTTGTGCCATTGTTACATCCAACTTCCTTTTGTATGCATCTATTTTGTGACTCTTTCATTCAAACATTTATTATAGAAATATTTGAAAACCCTGTTTAATTGTATATATACTTCTGTGCATACTTAAAAACAAGCACACAAGTAAGACTCTCCCCCTTAAATGTTATGTTTTGAGTTCATTTTGCAAGGTTAAAGCCTTAATTATGAGGGTCAGACCCCACAAAACCCCCATAATTCACAATTTGGGTAAGAAAATGCAAATAGAAATCTCAGTTGCACTGAAAAACCTACCATTTATGAACTATTTATTGGCTCATGTAATTCGGCTTTCATACCAATACAATTCTTGTATTCACAGCTGCATTTAACAAATTGACTAGGTTTAAATTCACTCTATATAATTTTGCAGATTATGTCTAGGCCTAAATATTAGAATTGGAGTTATCTGAGGCTGTTAAGTTTGTTATGAGTGCTTTGTGCAAGCAGAAGAACTGTAAAAACCTGATCAGCCTTTCATCATAAGGTCTTCACACACACACACACACACACACACACACTCACACCTGAGTCTGTACGGAGTCTGTGACGAATAAACCAGTCTTGTTACCTCTGAAAGAGTGTCTCCGGTAGAGCCGCTATAATTCATGGAATACAAAATGAGCGGGAAAACTGAGCCAAGGATGGAGAGGGATGAAAGGCGGGCAAGCTATAAATAGCCCACCTGGGCTGCTTCACTCATCTGTCTGCTTTTGAACTTGTCATCCACCAAATTGGTGCTGCGGGCCATGTCATCCATCTCTTTTTGGAGAAGGGGTGAGGAGAGGTGCTAGAAGAGCCGTACCCCTGGCAACCACGCAATCCCTCATTCGCACACTGATCCATCACACTATCACACCCAAATCACAAAGACACACACACAAAGGTCCCCTTTACACCATGCTTCGTGTCCAGATAGTATCTGGACTTCTTCTTTTTTTTAGCTGAATTGCATTAACACCTTGCATTCCTGTGTGCCTTTACTTACCCAGTGCACTTAGTGCATTACAAAGGATACTTATCTGAAGATGATCCATCATTTACTTCATTTTAAAAATATTGATGCATGCTTTCCTTTTGTGGAAATATTGATGCCACTTTTCCAACTTCAGACCAATCAATGAATGTGAGTGGCCATGGAAGATAAAAGGGAAAATTATGAAAATCTAGCTTAAAACTACTTTTCATAATGGTTCTGAAACACTTTTATGTTTAGTAAACGTTAATGTGTTTATGAGTATTCATATTATTTTTAAAAAAAGTGTTTAAATATATTTTATTTATTTTTTGGGAAAGAAAATGGTCAAACTAATTGAGATTTTCTTTTTCAAGAACTTGATTATTTTAATGAGGCTTTCCCCCTCATTCTAAGGCTTTTTCTTCCTTTTTTCTACCGCTAAAAAAAATCAAATTATTTTTAATAAAAAAAATAAAAAATAAAAAAATCTCATACATTTTTTATTCATTTATGAATAAAAAAATCCAGGGAAAAAAAGTGTCATGCAATTGACTCAGAAACCAGAAAAGAAGAAAAGTGAGAAAAATAAAGTTTTAAAGCACATTGCAAAAGAAAAACTGTGTGACTAAAAGAGCTTTTGCTACTGAAGTTCTTGTGATATCAATGTTGTATTAAAAATATACAGTGTTACTGATGGATAAAAGCTTGACAGAAAAATGTACAACCGATGAAAACTAATCAGAGACCACCGTTGAATGTGATGGTCCAATCATAATGTGTCTTGGGTGCATTTACATCTGGATTTACCTCTGGATTTTAATGATGCCAGGTGCAAAGGGCCATTAAGGCAGTACAAAATTGTCTTTTTTCCCTAATTTGCAACACCGAAATCACATGCTGAGTTTATCAATGTGTTAATGAGCAAATGGAGCTTTTCTTGAAGTGTTTGTGTGATTATCACCTGACAGATCATATTGGCTCCGCACTGGGTTTGATGAGCTAAATACAGTCAGACAATGAGCCTCCCCATCGAGCCTGTAATCACATTCAGCACCAATAAATGTGATTACGTAGCAGTTACATACTTACACGCAAAAGCAAAACAGCAAATTTACCCAGAATTCCTCGCACCGCACTTATCAGAAAAAAAGAAGTTTGTATTTCTTAGTAAATAATGCTGTTTCAAACGTCATTACTTCAAATCAAAGCCGCTTGCTTCTTCAGCAAGTTGATTTACAGAGCGAGGTGAGAACGGCGATCTACTGCTGTGAAGCGCGTTTGAGATCTTCTTTGATCCGTGGTGTTTCATGCTCAGAGAAGCGTACTTCTTTGATAAACACTACTCTTTTGTTTGCGTCTATTTGCAGGAATGTGTGTTTTGAAGATTTTATTTTTGTTTTTGTTTGTTTGTTTTTGTGTTTGTGTGTGTGTGTGTGTGTGTGTGTGTGTGTGTGTGTGTGAGAGAGAGAGAGAGAGAGTCCACTAGGGGGCACTCAAAGACAAAACAGCTCCTTGGCACAACCTTGGTGACACTCAGAGGTCCTGAGCACAGCATGCCCAAACCAAACTGAACTAACCTAAACCAAACTCTAATCCCAAAAGCAACCTGAGCTGCTGAAACGAGTCCAGAACTCTACCCCTCCCATACACCATCTGCTCCCAGCCAACAGGGGGCACGACACAGCCAGAAGAGAAGATTTGTCACCCGTTAATATATTCTCTTTCATATCAAACCATGACAACAGATGTAGATTAATGAGTGTGGTGTTAAGACGGGCTCCGCACAGTCAATCATCGACAGAGTCACTCAGAATACAAAACACTGGGTCAGTATAACAGCTGACTTCAGATGTGACTGGCAACAGAAAGCTGAATCTGTTAAGGGATAGCATGCCATACATTGAGTCATGGTGCTCAGTCAGATGACAAGTTTGAATCTGGCTAGCAACATTTTCCAATCAATGTCCCATGTATCCATATGTATGTATGATTACCTATTTATTGTTAAAGTATATATATTAAATAATATATATATATATATATATATATATATATATATATATATATATATATATATATAAACCACTGGACATAGTTTTCAAATCTCATTCAGTTGGCAAGTTAAGACTTGTGCCACATCTGATGCAGTCTACTGTATATGAAGTGAACACCAGCATGAATGACTTCTGAGAGCTACAGCTGGTCTGGGAACAAATTTTAGGCCATTTTTTCACACAAAGCTATTTTATGGTTTAAAAAGACTTTTATTTAGCATCCAGTATTTGTCACATGGGCTAATATATAAACTATAGCTTTATTCAGCTTTCTTGGAGCTCAAGATCACTTTGGACACTCAAAATATCTTATGTTACACAAAATTAAGCTAGATTTGGAAGGACATGAAGGTCAGTTTTTACTCTATGCTAGCTTATGTAGCTATTTAAAGTGGAAGCAACAGGTAAATAGCACTCTTGTTCAAAACTTTGGGGTCGGTAAGATTTTTTTACAATGTTTTTGAAAGAAGTCTCTCATGCCCATCAAGGCTGCATTTATTTGATCGAAAATACAGTAAAATATATTTTAGAATATTACATATTAAAATATTATTATGTACATTATCTATTAGTCTATTTTTGTCGAATTTAATGTATTTTATTTTTTAGAATTTTTAATTTTGTTATTTTATTGTCTGCCTTTGGTCAAATCTTTTCAAAAGTGATAGCCAAATAAAACAATTTCAAATAAAACAACGGTTCAGATCAAACAGCTGTCATTTTCGGATGTACTGTCCCTTTAACTGTGACACACTACTATAGAAAAATGACATACCCAAAGTGAAACCCGAGTATAATTTATCATTTCCACAAATTTGTTCTGAGCGATTACAGTGCGTCGGCCCCCAGTGGAATTATGCATCTGTTATGCTAACCTCTCATCTCAGCGTCTTTCGAAATAAATCACTCCCCTCTTCCGCACTAAAGTGCCAGACTCAGTTCTGCCATCTTATTTTCTGAGTACAATCTATATATACATATTAATCCTTGATCTCAGACGCCGCCTGAAAGTCACTAAAAATGGTCGCAGCCAGACTCTCCCTCTCTGCGCTCACAGGGCCCTCAGTGGGCTTCCAGAAGTTGCCTATTAATCAAGCACGTCCTCGGGTCTTTTTCACCATTCTGCGGTCCGCACAAGGTATTCCAGCAAGACCTGTTCCTAAAAATCTCAGTCTACAGCTGCTTGTTTAACACCACCGTGCAGGCATCACAGTCTCTCCTGAAGAACTCGAGGATCTCTGCATGTCTGACAAACAGGTTGTCTCATTAAGCCTGTTATAAATGTCTTCAGACAGACCGTTCCTCTGCTCACAGTGGCGTCTCTGCTTCCCTCCATCCTTCTCTACCTCTGCCTGCATTTCTCTTCTTCTCTTGCTCTGTCATCACTCAGCAGGGTGCACACTTTGGAGGTGTGACTGCACAGATGGAAAGGTGTAAATAAGAAAGGGTGTGTGGCACACACACACACACAAAGGGCCAACAAAAGGACATACAGTAGCTGAAAATAGGCATTTGTCTCTTTTTCTCTGCCTTATTTCCCCCCTTGTGTAGTGTGTGGCTGCATCTGCAGCGAGGATGTTGCAGCAGGTGTGTGTGTGTGTCTCAGGTTTTATACCTGTGGAAGAGCAATAACAGGTGCGTGTGTGCATTAGCGACAGCTTGCTCTGTTAGTGAACCGCAGGTGGAGCGCAGAGGTTGGCCTCTGCGGCTGTCTGTCCTGCTGTGTGTGTGTGTGAGTCTGTGATTTCATGCCCTCAACCCAGTTAACCTTGTGTGCATGTGTGTCT